>NC_041377.1:11865957-12235957 GCF_900634415.1 Cottoperca gobio
AACCTGAGCCAGCCCTAACTATAAGCTTTATCAAAAAGGAAAGTCTTTAGCCTGCTCTTAAATGTGGAGAGTGTGTCTGCCTCCCGAACACAAACTGGAAGCTGGTTCCACTGGAGAGGAGCTTGATAGCTGAAGGCTCTGGCTCCCATTGTACTCTTAGAGACTCTAGGAACCACAAGTAACTCTGCAGTCTGGGAGCGCAATGCTCTAGTTGGTTTATAAGGTACTATGAGATATTTAAGATATGCTGGAGCCTGACCATTAATTGCTTTGTAAGTCAGGAGAAGGATTTTGAATTCTATTCTGTATTTTCCAGTGCAGAGCAGCTAATACAGGAGTAATGTCCCGTTTCCTTGTTCTTGTCAATACACGTGCCGCTGCATTTTGGATCAACTGAAGAGTCTTAAGCGACTTTTTGGGACGACCTGAAAACATTACATTACATTACAGTTAATTTAACTGACGCTGCAAACAATCATTGGGATACAACTCTGAACAGCAAGAATCTTGTAAGTACAATAGCTTCAAATAGGAACAATCGTTTAAGTGAACACTGTCTTCAAATAAGGCAGTTTGAAGTGCAACATAAGTGAAACATACAGAAACAATAGAATATAAATTAGAATATATACTATTAGCTATAAATAAGCCAAACCAATATAAGTGCAACTTACAATGAACAGTTATTTTGTTTTCTTCATTCGCCGAGGTGCAGTCGAAACAGGTGAGTTTTCAGTCTGCAACGGAAGGTGTGAAGACTGTCTGCTGTCCTGACATCAATGGGGAGGTCGTTCCACCATTTTGGAGCCAGGATAGCAATCAGGCGGGTATTGTTTGAGGGGAATCTGGGTCCCACTCGCAGTGAGGGAGTGGCGAGCCGATTGGTCGACGCAGAGCGAAGTGAACGCGCTGGGGTGTATGGTTCGAACATGGCCTGGATGTAGGAAGGGCCTGATCCATTCAAAGCACGGTAGGCCAGCACCAGAGTCTTGAAGCAGATTTGGGCCGCCACTGGTAGCCAGTGAAGGGAGCGGAGAAGCGATGTAGTGTGGGAGAACTTGGATAGATTGAAGACCAGTCGGGCTGCTGCATTCTGGATCAGCTGTAGAGGTCGAATGGCACATGCAGGCAGTCCAGCGAGGAGGGAGTTGCAGTAGTCAAGGCGTGAGATGACTAGAGCCTGAACAAGAACCTGAGTCGCCTTCTGAGTCAGTAGGGGACATATAAGTACAGAACCCTGCGGAACTCCAAGACTGACTTTGGCTGTCATGGAGGATTTATCGTTAACAAGTACAGATTGAGATCGCTCAGATAAATAGGACTTGAACCAGTTTAGTGCGGTTCCTTTTATGCCAACACAATGTTCCAGTCTCTGTAGTAGAATGTTATGATCAACAGTGTCGAAAGCAGCACTGAGGTCTAACAAGACAAGAACAGAGACCTCAAGTCCTTTGTCTGATGCCAATAGAAGGTCATTGGTAACTTTCACCAGTGCCGTCTCTGTGCTATGATGAACTCTAAATCCAGATTGAAAAACCTCAAATAAACTATTATTATGTAAAAAGTCGCACAACTGTTTTGCGACTGCTTTCTCAAGGATTTTAGCGAGAAAGGGAAGGTTAGATATCGGCCTATAGTTGGCTAAAACCTCTGCATCAAGACTAGGCTTTTTAAGAAGTGGTTTTTGCACGGTGATTCAGTAGAAAGAAAATAGTTCCTATATGAAAATAATTTATAATTATTTTTAGAATATTCCTGGCTATAGCCCTGCAACTTTAAAAACACCAAACATTCCATATTTCCAGCATCTCAAATATGGGCATATTTCTTTTCTCGTATAGGGTAGAAAACAGAATACGTTTTAGAGTTTTTTAGAGTTTAAAGAATTATTCGATTATAATATTAAGTAGATTACTCAAAGAAATAAATCATTACCGTAGGTGCTGCCCTAGTTTGCATACAAACAAATGATAAACCAGTCCTCATCCTGTTTATTGCTTTTGTTTGAGACTGCTATTAATCCCAGGGATTATTAGAATAAGAACAGAGCAACATGCATATAAAATGTAACTCCACTGCCACAGTCAGGCTCATTGGTGTCATGTCACTGGTGTTGTGGTCATGATTCCTCTCCTCTTTCCCTTTTCCCATCCATCACCATCGCTCTCTCTCTCTTTTTCATCCCCCTCAGCCAAATCCCTTCCTCCATGCCTACTTGTTTTCCTTCCCAGGCTGTCATTTCTAATAAAAAAAATGTTCTTGATTTGGGCTGGCTTGTTAGGCAATGGTTGCATAAAAAAAATTAATAATACTCCAAATTGTGGAAAGAAAAGCATTGGCATCCTCTTTGCATGACTGAATGTGTGTATGAACATGATGCTCACTGTGATTCTGTAATTCAGTAAAAAAAAACACACATTTGGCTTTGATGGACAGTATAAAGGCCACTGAATATATTGTAGCTTTAAGGCAATACAAAGCAAATACCACAACTTATTGAGGACATCACCACAGCTTTTACTGATACGAAGATCAGTCGAAAGTCGACGTGTACAAAAACCGAGAGTTCATTCTGACAGGCTGCATCAATGGTACACTTTCAAACAAGCATATGTTATGTTGTGCTGTCATCTTTTAATGGAACGAATGAGCCAAACATAATGAGAGAAAATAAATAAATGTATGCTTTCAGTGTGAGGATGCACTTTCTTTTTGTGCGCTGCGAAGATCAAATGGCTGCAGAAGAATGAAGCACAACTGACTTGGTTTTAAATGTGGTTGGGTCCATTAGCTCAGTGACATGATCTGGGTTTGATGTCCATATAAGGCCATCTTAAATATTCCATGTCATTGAAAAGTAATTTCAGTTAAGACTATGATCCATCCGTATGAGCCAGAGCTAATCCGAACGCTGCGGTAGCCACAGTATAGCGTGACAAATAACTGCATAAGTCGTGTTACAACAGACGGCCCCTGTGGAGTGTGTATTTACATGTGTGTGTGTTTCATAAATGTGTGTGTGTAGCATGCAACCTCTATGTGTACTTACATGTATCAAACTATATCCTTGCATGTATAAATGTCACATGTTTGTGCTCACACGTTGCACATCTATGAGTTCACATAGACAGAATGCTTTCCAACATGTGTGTGGCTCGAGCCCGTTGCAGCAGACGACTCCTGTGGTGCGGCTGGCAGGCAGTGAGGTATGAGTGACCATCTCTGCTCTTCCTCCAGCCAAGCAGACCAGCTGCAGTCTGTCACTTAGTGGCAGTGGATGATGCTCAACCGGTGGTCTGCCACAGAAGGCTATACATCAGCTGCCACGTATAAGGAGGTGGCTGCCGTTTACTGCAGGCCTATACCATTTTAGAGTTACATTCAGATTAGTCTCATAGTTTAGTTTGACACAGAATTGAGGCAAAAGGGAATAAGCGTATTTCCCAAAATGCTAAACTATTCCTTTAAGGCATAGGTCTTCAATAGGGGGTCCTGCAGGGGGGGTCGCAAAATTTTTGTAGATAAAGCATATATATATTTTATATATATATTTTCTTTTTTGCTTTGCGCATTTACATTCCCTCCTCCGCTGTGTTGGGGAGGGACTTCGCTCCCGACACACACCTACAGTCAGAGACAGAGTGGACGAAAGGAGAGAAAGCACCCCCCGTCGCACGGATCTCTTCAAGCCTCTTCTATACAATATATACAGTAGGGGGTCCCTGCTCCATCAGTTTGGGGGTCCTTGGCCTGAAAAACTTTGAAGACCCCAGCTTTAAGGGTTCCACACCAAAATGTCTCACTTTGGTGTGGTGAAAATTAGTTTTAGATGCGGGTGATTAGCATGACCACTGCTCTTTGTAATGTTATGTAAGCATAGAAAAACATGTCAAAACTAGTTTCTAGCAAAAAACATAATTCTAACTGGTTCCCTCTTAAATCATAAAGCTAGAACATCTAATTGTATAAAGAGTGTAGCTGAGAACTACCAACCTCACCACAGTGAAGCTAACGCTACAGAAGACTACACAAACTGCACTCTGTGTGAAAAACAGCTGTGTCATTACAAAACATTTAAAAACCACTGGTACAACATTTTATATTTCATTTTTAAACTGTAAATGAAACTCTTATATATTTTTACAAAGGGAGTCAAACCCCCTTTTTTTGATGTCATTGAACGCGTCGATGATTTTCTGCTTGACAACTTTATCGCCGGATACACGTGCACCTACACAGAGTCAGTAACCATGAAATGACATCAACTGCCATGACAAGGGGGTCAACTTGATGTTGAAAGGTTTCCATAGTAACTGAGCCTGCTCATGTGCTAAATACACACACACACACACGCATACACAGATACCTTGAAATACCTCAAATATTGGCCTGAAAAATACTTACATTTGCCGCCTAAAATGACTCACATGGCCGAGAGTACAGAAAACCTTCATTTCATTCTTGAAGAAGTCTATTTAGTTAAGCTGATTCAGCCCGTTTTATTATTTTACCTCAACAATGAACGTCAAGGTTGTCCTCAACATGGACATTAATATGCCAATATTAATTGTCCATGGACTGTATTTTGCAAGAGTAACTATTATTGGCTTGATGGTATCCTGATTTTACAAGACCTGAATCTGAAGAACGAGATCACGAGTACAAGTGGCCGAAATTGGTTTTCTCAGACGGGTGGCTGGCGTCTCCCTTAGAGATAGGGTGAGAAGCTGCGGATAAGCGGTAGATGATGGATGGATGGATGGATCAACCTGAATGATACGGGACAGCTGCATTCAGTCAATCGTCTGCCAGGCTAAAGGTCAGCCAAACCATCCATCCTTCCTCCATTTATCAATCTATCCCTTTCCATCTCTCTCTCTCTCTCTCTCTCTCTCTCTCTCTCTCTCTCTCTCACCTATCCGAGGATGAGAATGGCATTTACGGCCCATTCCCGCTCTGCTCAAAGGACCTTATTACACCTAGGTCAAAGGTCAGTGTGGGTGTGTATGGTGGGGGGAGGGCCGCTCATGAATACACACACACAGTGACCTCACCTGATGGTCACGCATCTGATTAATCATCTGTGAAGGTATACTGGTTATTCTAAGGAGGCAGATGAGGTATTTCCCTTGTGGTTAATCTGCTGTGATGTGTGTGTGTGTGTGTGTGTGTGTGTGTGTGTGTGTGTGTGTGTGTGTGTGTGTGTGTGTGTGTGTGTGTGTGTGTATGTGTGTGTGAGGGGTAAGGTGGAAGCATTTCATAAATGTATTGATTGGCTGAAGTGTAAACACAGAGGCCCTACTGCATTATGCATGGACCAAGTGGATAGTTCTTTGTGCATTTATGCATGTGTGTGTCAGGGAACAAATACATGTGAGCATGATTGCATGCGCCTCTAAGCATACGTGTTTGCATCTAAATGTGTTTGTATTGACGGTTTGTGTGTGTGTGTGTGTGTGTGTGTGTGTGTGTGTGTGTGTGTGTGTGTGTGTGTGTGTGTGTGTGTGTGTGTGTGTGTGTGTGTGTGTGTGTCTTGGAAGTGGCAGCTGCAGCAGAGCGCACTGAATACGAAGACCCCCTCTAGACATCCATCCGTCAATCGAACACTCCGGGGAGCGTGTGTGTTTTAGTTTATTTGTGCTTCTGTCAATCAGCTGTACTGACGCCACACCCATCTGTTCATCCGTCCATACATCAACCCCACAAAAACATAGGAACAGTTGACTTGATGAAGCTCTTTGTATTCTATGGGATGTAAACAATGTGACTGTATAGTTCCCTCCAGACATTGAATCCACAACATGGTAGGTTCAGTTACTGTGGGAAGATGATGGCTGTCTAAATGGTGAATTTCTCAGGTGACTACAAATGATTATGATTATCTGTTTCTGCTGGATGTGTAAAGCAGCTGTTAGTTTGTCATATCAACTATAAAAGGGGATGATATGGTGTGATGCAGGGAATAGCATGCAAGCCCAATTTCATGCCACACATTGTTGTTGTTTTCTTCTTGGGCAGATAGTATGAGATGGGGTAGTTTTTCATTTCATTGAAGCCTGTATGGTTAGTTCCACTGACTTTAGTCATGCACGTGTGGCTCGATTTGTTGGTACATTACTCTCCATTTTCCGTGTGAACATCAAATGCGGCTTTTACACAATTTCCTGATGGTAAACACCCACACTTTGGTAAATAAAGCGTAAAAAAGGTATCACACAACACAAACATCATACGAGTTAGAGGAAGGGGAACTATGAAACAACAAGCAACCTACATCCCCATTATCCTGTATGTAAAGATGTTGAAGCCTTTTGTGTGTTTTTCTTAGAATATTGAAAATATGTTTAAACGTGAAAACCGTGTAGCTCTTGTAATGCTCTCAGAAATGCACGACACGGTACAGAACAGGCCTGTTGTGTCCTTACATGTGTGTTTTACACTGTGTGTACCTACATGTGTGTAAGTGCTGCACATATGTAAACAAAATAACTGCACGTGGATTGTAATCGGACCGTTCGTGTTCCCATTTTAATTTAAATGTGTGTGTTTGTGTGTGTGTATGGCACCTCACGTGGAGGTCTGCCTCCTCTCCGTGTGCCGAGACAGAGTTGGCGTCGGTGCCAAGTTCCACACTCCACCACACTCACCTCACATGGCTCCCAGTTGCCCCCACCTTCAGTTTTGGTTATTTAAAAAGAATTTTCCTAAATTGTACTTGGCACCCTGAGTGCTGAGTAAGACCCACAGAGCCTCAAAGCAGCTCAAACTGCAGTTTTCAAGACAAAGATGAAATTGGACAGTTACCTTAAAATCATTACTTTTGGTAATACATTTACATTTTAAAGATGAATGTTTTCCTGTTATAATCTTGTTTTGGTAATTTATGGCAATAAAACATGACCTTTCGTTCAATCTGTCCAATCAGTATCACGCTTGAGCCAGGAGACAATTAGCTTAGCATAAACACTGAAAACAGGGGGGAAAAGCTAGCGAAAAATAAATCTATTTTTCTTGTCATTCTAAGATGGATGCAGTCACTTTCTGCCCAAGAAGCCACAAAGTGTCATTTTTACGCATCCTTTATTTGTATGGATTACATAAACAAGACATAACATGTGAATTAGTCAGCCTTAGTTACATTCAGACACAGCCAGGCTCGCCATTTACCCCCGTTTACAGTGTGTACGCTGAGTTAAATAGATGATGCTGACTGCAGCTTCATATTCAACAGACAAACATAACAGTGGTGTCAGCAAGAAAGCAAATAAGTGTATTTCTGAGATAGACAACAGTACAACCGAGTTGTAAATGTTGGAACAGCACAGATGGTCCAAGTTGTACTGCATGTAATGACTGTGACTTGTACTTTACAGAGAACAGCAGGAGGAAAGAAAAAGGAACACCCATGCAGAGTGTAAGCCTATATACAATCACCAGCCCCTCAAATGATATTCTCCACTTAGAAGTGAAAATATGCTGTGATTATCATGAAAAGCTTTGGAGAATGTGTGTGTAGCTGGCTCTCCTCCTACTGTGTGGTAAATATTTCTTCAGGAGGATCATACCAGCCTGTTCCCAGAACAGCCACCCTCCTTTTAGCCAGAACTATTTGTTATTAATTCCACTATTATGATCTTCTCATCTTCGTTGAGAATTTGCCTCCATGCTTACAGTCAGCAGCTGAAGCCCCAGTGTGTGTGTGTGTGTGTGTGTGTGTGTGTGTGTGTGTGTGTGTGTGTGTGTGTGTGTGTGTGTGTGTGTGTGTGTGTGTGTGAAAGAGAAATAAGAGCAAGAGAGTGTGTACCGCGAGCAGCATGTGGCAGAAACTCCATGCACACACGAGAAGAATCAGGTGACGCCAAGGTCAGATCAAAACAATAACAGACGTGCATGCACGTGCACGCCCTCCCTCACACACATGCACACCTCCTTGCCGCTCTTTTCTAACAAACACACTCCTTCACACGCAGCTGTCAAAAGTCGGCCTCTTGCAGGGTTCGCTGCCTTTGTTTTCTCACAGAACAACCTCTTTCACCCTGATCATGTGCCAAAACACTTTAAAGCCTCTTTCCACAAATTCTTCAGCGACATCAATTTTGAACATATTTACAATTACTTGAAGAGTTTGGGGAAACTTTTGTTGGCTTTCAAAACCCATTATTAGCTCTAATAAAGTGTATTTACTTAAATGTTCATGAAATGTCCATCACCAAGAGGAAAAACTTTAAATTTGATGGAAACTTGTGCATATCATATGAACTCCAATATATCTTCTCATTTAGCTCCACATTGGTATTCATAAGTATCAGTCACATTCAACGGTGAGTTCTTGCTTTCCCGCTTCATCCGTCAGATTTTCAGTTAAACTCTCACGTGGCTCTTTGTGCAAAAGCTTCAGTTTATCTGCCTTCCATTCCCCTGGTTGAAGAAATCACCAACTTCTAATAGGATTACAGGGACGCCAGCCCAACTGCAGATCAGTCTTGAGAGGGCTGGATTGGCTTCAGTTTATCCCCAAAGTAAGACAAAGGCTACAGATGGCTCCTTTTGTTTCATTAGAGAAAGGTAGAGAGAAACACTGAACATATACACAGTCACACACCTCTGCTAGTCCCTTAGAGCTTGTGTGTGTTGGTGGACTTGGCCAATTATGAATGCACGAAGGATCGACTTCATCTTCATCACTTTAACTGATTTGTGGAGCCAAATATTTTGGAGACTATAGGAAACAGCATGTGCAATGTTTAGTGGGTACAACATGTTGCCAACATGCTCCTTTCTGATTGGCTGGCACGTGTCCATTACAGTTGTATAACAGAAGATGTGAACAAAGCAAAACAAACAGTTTGACTACCTGCTATGCAACATGCCTTCATTCCTCACAGTTGCATTAGCTGTTATTTTCATATTACAGGAACTCATTATATACTTACTTGTGAAAGATAAGGAAGATGTCAATAACTCATACACAAATACGAAGTAGGAAGTTCACGGTCACTACATGACGAGTTGACAAATCCTTCTCGCCATAAGGTCCATTTAGCTTTCAAAAGTTGCAGTGCAAGTGCTAAATGGATCTTGTAGCAAGATTACTCTTCCAAGGTCAAGAACAAACCTTACCTTGCTAATCCCAGAGAACAATTTGTACAAGGAAAATAACATTTTATTCAAAATATTGTTTGCCATTTCTTTCCAAAACAACACACATCAGCATTTTCTCATCTGGTAGCCCAATCAGCAGCAAGTCCGCCGGTAAAAAGCCTGGTTGACCCAAACATCCACCCAATCACCACCTCCTCCACCAAGTCAACAGTCAACAAGAAGTCAACAAGTTCAATACATTGTTTGGAATTGCCCTTCAAAATGACGTGCATGTTTTGGATGGATGCAACCCCAGTCCTTTACCTTCTTTCAGACCTGTAGGCTCTATAACAGTATAACAGTTTTTCCTCCTTTGTAAATCACAAACAAAGAAACAAACACAAACAAAAGTCTGAATTCCTATGGCTGCTTGTGAGCATTGTCCCCTGTTGCTTTTTGGCATTT
This sequence comes from Cottoperca gobio, assembly GCF_900634415.1. NCBI lineage: Eukaryota > Metazoa > Chordata > Actinopteri > Perciformes > Bovichtidae > Cottoperca > Cottoperca gobio. The sequence continues at coordinate 11,875,504 of NC_041377.1, forward strand.
GTTAAAACCACTCATGTGGTTGTTTTTCTCTTATTGCCGAGGCTACAATATTGTTTCCCTTTTGGTCACCATGGGTTTCCTGTCTTCATCAAGCTGGATTATCAGCCTTTATGTAGCTGCGAAGGACACAGTGTTCTCTCTTTATAGTTCTCAGCCATTGATGCTTTGAATCAAGCATTTCTCTTCTTTTTAAGTTTGTGTGCAGACGTCATCAGACAGCAGGAGTTTGACTTTATTAAAAGCTAACTTTAGAAATCATAAGTTAATGAAACAAGACTTGAATCAATAATTACTCTGCTACTTTTTGTAGGTCTCATTGTGAGGTGCATCCAAATTACCTCTCCGTCTTCCCCTGCAAAGCTTGAACAGATACCTCTGCAGTATAACTTTTATTTCAAACATTCTCAAGCGCTGACCTTTTATCTGAGGACAGCCTCCCCTGCAGCTGATTTCCATAAAAATCCAGACTTGCTTTAGTCTCACGGGAGGTAAAAAAAGGTTTAATTTCACCCTCCTTAGTAAGAATCACCATCCATATTCCTCTTATCTCACCCCCTGGGCACTGTGGAGAACCACTCACATGCATACACCGTCTTCATCAAATCTCCTCAAATCCAGTTGACATGATGCAAGTTAAGCTGGAAAACAGATGTAGCCAGAGTGACCTACAGAAACCTTTTAATAGCTTTGCATTGCTTCACTTTCCCTTTTATCTATTCAAATCCACTAAGAATGGAACTCGAGACAGGTTTTGGAGCCTGCGGAGTGCGATTGGGGTCGTCGGGGAGGTTGGCGGAGTAGAGGAAGGAGTCATTTGCATTTATCCTCAAGTGATCCTGGGTATAAAGTTGGCGAACACAGCATAAAAATGATGAAGGAGATGAGACTTGAAGAAAGACATGTGGGCTACGGGTGTGATATACATGCACAGACAGATTTGAAATATTTACAGTATGACATTTTGACTTCTACAGTCAAAAGAATACCTGCATACTGCATTTATCTTGTTCAGAGCGCTGACAGTTAGCACTGCTCCCTCAGCAACACCAGTTTGGACTGAGTGTGCCTGTGTGTGTGAGCATTTGTAACCATGTTAGCACTCCACAGTAGGTCACATGTTAGGGACAGAAGTTAGCAGCAGTATACTGTCACTTAGTGTTCCAGCTCACCTAGGCTTGTCTGGACTGGGGTGCGTTCAGCACCAACAAAACGTTAATTTAAAACGTAAGTAGTAGTGCAATGAACACCATCTTGTTTTTCGCTGGCACACTGCATTTAATACTGGAGGTATATATACACATCAGGGATTATATACACGTCGCTATTGATTTGGTATCACCTGTGACACACCCACCAAACAAGACAAAACGTACCTCAAAGCCCATTGCACCCTTGCCTTGTTTTGATTCATTGCAGTAGCGACATGCTTAAACAAACTAAGGACGCAGGTGCCAGCAAAATGTCAAAGTGTCTTGAAGGTCTTCAACATCATCAGATTGTCTTTATACTGCAAAAACTGTAGAAGTGGTTACATTTGTGCTCCCACTCTTCAGGCACTCGCACAAAAACCCTCTCCATCTCAAAGTCCCGGGCTCAATCTAAGTCAGGGTACATTCCTGACTGTATGTTCAGCATGTTCAGCAACCCAAGCAATGACAGCACATACCTAAGAGCAGATGCTAAAGCTCCCTATTGTCTGCAAGCGCCGTTGAGAATAAGATAAATGGGCAGTTTAAAGTTTGTTTAACCACTCATGAAGAGCTGCTGCTGCTTACACGTTCATGTCAATCACTAGATGTACCCTCGCTGGTGCAACCTTTGATCAGTCGTCCTTTGTCAGCAACACTTTTATCATGTCAGCTTGGCGTGTCTGGGCCCTGAAAGTCATCCGTCCATATAAAAGCACAAACTCTTCTTCTGCTCTGTTTTTGTCCACTTGCTCTTCGACTTATCCACCCGAGACGCATCGCAGCCGATCACTGCGGTTCCAACAGCTCACATTCATGTGGAGAAAAGCTTTAACTGGAATGACTCGGTATGTAAGGGTATTGGTTTAAAGTAAGGCATACTTAAATCCATCCATAAAAAAACAAGAATGTTTTAATTTGGGAAATATAAATACATCTCAATTTATTGTGTAATGATCTAATATCTTTGTATAAGTATCCTCTGAAATGTCAATGCGGCATTCAGGTTTAGCAGTTATCATCTTATTGACATTATGCACTGACTTTAAACAGTCAGTGATGGGTTGTGATGGATGGACACATTTAACTCCTGGAATGATGGAAAATGCTGAGGTTAGCTATAGGAACAGATTATTCACGTTTTGAACCATCAATACATATAACAGTGTCACTACTTCTCCACAAAGAAGAATCTGTTTCTGTTATCCACAGATGATCATACATGTAATTTATGTAATGTTTCCTTAGCTTCAGCCACATTTACACAGTAGGCTTAAAGTCTTAAATCTCTGCGTGTGTGTGTGTGTGTACGTGTGAGTGTGCGTGTGCGTGTGTCACAGAGTGCAATATACCCCAAATACCTTGGCTGAGAATGTGGGGGCAGCACCACTTGGATTTGTATGGTAATGCTTTTGGCCCCCAGCCAAAGTGGAGCCTGCAGTTGAGTTATTCCACAAGAGCACACACACACTGTAGTAATAGGGTAATACAGGGTGTATTTGGACTGAGTTGCTAATTGAAACATATTTCTTTTTCCATCCAAAAGAGTAAAGGGCATCCCTATTTTCCCACTGTGAAGGCGTGGTGTGTGTGTGTGTGTGTGTGTGTGTGTGTGTGTGTGTGTGTGTGTGTGTGTGTGTGTGTTGTGTTGTGTGTGTGTGTGTGTGTGTGTGTGTGGCTTGTGAATAGGCCCATAGAGCTGCTAACCACAGGCTGGCCATTACACCTAGTTACAGTCACCACTAGATCGACAAGGAGACAGACAGTCTGCAACACTGACAGAACTCCACTGTGTGTGTGTGTGTGTGTGTGTGTGTGTGTGTGTGTGTGTGTGTGTGTGTGTGTGTGTGTGTGTGCGTGTGCGTGTGCGTGTGCGTGTGAAAGAGGAAGGGAGGGAACAGTTTTGCAGGCCCTACGGATGTGTGTGTGTGTGTCTTATATCAGGTAGGGGATCCCCTGAGTTGCCCCCGTCAGTACCACATGGTTAATAGAAAACGTAAACTCTCCTGAACAGGGAACAAGGCGTAGAGAGACGGAGAGGCGAGCTTTTCTCTTTCAACAGAAAGAGTCCTCTGTAACCTGGAGCTCAGGACTTCAAGCCTGTCACCCTCTCTCTCTCTCTCTCTCTCTCTCTCTCTCTCTCTCTCTCTCTCTCTCTCTCTCTCTCTGTCTCTCTCTCTCTCTCTCTCTCTGTCTGTCTGTCTCCCCGCCTCTCTCTCTCTCTCTCTCTCTCTCTCTCTCTCTCTCTCTCTCTCTCTCTCTGTCTGTCTGTCTCCCCGCCTCTCTCTCTCTCTCTCTCTCTCTCTCTCTGTCTGTCTGTTTCCCCGCCCTCTCTCTCTCTCTCTCTCTCTCTCTCTCTGTCTGAGGCGCTCTCACTGATGAAAGAGGTATTCCGATGATTTACGTAACAAAAAGTAGCAATACAACAATATAAAATGAAAGTACTCTAGTATAGCGCCTGCATTAAAGTGTCACTTAAAATAAAGCATAGAAGAATTATGAACATGGTGGGTCATATCAGCATTTCTGGAAGTTTCGGATTAAAATTACGATTGAATCCGCGCAATATTTGGATCTGGACTAAATGCACCATGAGGCGTTATTGAATATAGAATTCCCACTTTAGTGAACTGTGACATGCATGTTGACCAGTTTTAAACCAGGAACAGAAGGTGTTAACTTACTGCCTGACAGGGAGAGCTTAAGTCGTGTCACCGAGCATCCACACCATCTATTTCACCAGGTAAGGTCATAAAACATGTCATCCAACCACATCTAAAAAGGCAAAAGGTGTTTATATACTGCCATCATGGCATCCTCCTGGCTGCATCCCACCCAGTCATTTTGAGAAGTTCAAAGTAGTTGCATGAAAAAGAGAGCTTGGGAAAGAAGCTCAAATCCACTGTAAAATGTATTTATCTGAGCAGAGAGTTCAATATGTGACTCTGAAATCTAGTGAAGTAGTAGCATGATATTAAGTACAAGTACCTCAAATTATATTTAGGTAAAGTTCTTACGTAAATATACTTTCCAGCCCGTCTCTCTCATTATTTCTCTGTATGACTCTCTGTCTTCTTTCCCATGTTTACACACTGTGCTATTATTCTGTCTTAGCTTTCAGTCTGTCTCAATGTCTGTCTCCGTCTCTGTTGATACACAATATTACTATTCTCTCTCCTGGTTTTTGCAGCACACTTCTGTCTGTCTGGATGCACAGCCCGTCTCTCTCTCCTTCTCTCTCTCTTTATTTATACACAGTGTTACTGTTCCCTCTCTTGGCTCTTTTAAGAGCTCTTGGACACTGCCTTAAATGGAAAGTCTATATGCTGCCTGTTTGTGAAGGCCAAAGAACTCCGTTCAACAGCTGAGCATTTATAATGGTTTGTTTATGTTTGAAAGAGCTTTCCACAGTAACCCACTGTCATGTGTGGAGCCTGGTTCGAACGGTAGGCAACAGTAGCAGCCGAGTGGGCACACACACACGGACACACACTGCTGTGCTTGAGAGCCTCAGCGATATGGATTTAATTAGTCTTATTATTCTAATCATAGGCTGTACATGACAGGCCGTGCCACTGAGAGAGGAGGAGGCAGGGGAGAGGGAGGAGAACGAAGGGAGGGAGGCGAAAAGGGGACAAAATTAAGAGGAAAAAGGGAGGGAGGGAAGGCAAGGTGGAAAAGAGGGTTTTTTTGCGGCTGATTGTTAAGATAGTACATTTATTATTAGTCGTTGTGAAGCCTGGAAATTCCACTCTAGAGTTATCCTTCCAGGAAAAGCTCAAATGTAATAAATTGATCGCTGGTTGAAGCTCTCTCATCTGTTCAGTTATTGGTTGTGTGTGTGTGTGTCAGTTTATTTTCCGGCCACATGTGCATGCTCAGAAATCTGTGATTACGTGTGCGTGTGTATTCAGAAATGGGGATTTTTGATTGACAGGTGTCACTAATGGAGGCATCACTAATGGAGCTGTGAACACGGGGAGGTGCAGTAAGTGTGTGTTCGCACTTTAGGCAGCTTGATGGAGTGGTCCTCCGTGACACACACACACACACACACACTTGGGTGGAGGGAGATGGTGGGTGGGGGGGGACCTCCTCACTGCTTGTTAATTGCCCCTACTCTATAACCCGCTGAGCCGCCATGGGGGAGGAGGAGGGGGAGGAGGAGAGAAAGAGTAGAGGGGGAGGGGCGGCAGCAATGTCTGCCATCTGCTCTGACTCCTGACCCACACCCCCACACATGCACCACCCTCCTCTCTTCGCTGCCACCTCTCCCGCCTTTTTTAGTGTTGTTTCCTTTATTTCACTGTGAAAAGGTCTGTCTGTCTGTCTGTCTGTCTGTCTGTCTGTCTGTCTGTCTGTCTGTCATGATGATCACGTGCCTTTGCGATTAAAAACACATTAAAAACACTCACATGCTCCTCACGCAGCTTGTGTGTGTGTGTGTGTGTGTGTGTGTGTGTGTGTGTGTGTGTGTGTGTGTGTGTGTGTGTGTGTGTGTGTGTGTGTGTGTGTGTGTGTCTATGCAGCCGTGTGTATGTGGTGGTGATGGCGACTCGTGTATATAGAAGCAGACATGCTCTATATACTGAATCAGGGCATCCAGTGAATTAAAGGGTGGAAACCACAAGATAAACAGAAGCAATAGAGAGTGGGAGAGGGGGGACGAGAAAGAGAGGTAGGTGGGGGGGGGGAAGAAAATGGTGAGGGACAGAAAGAGAGGATGGAAAATAAAACGAGGGTGTGACAGAGAGAGAGGATGCTCGGTGCGAGCAGTAACAAGTGTCTGCTTCTTTGTGTCTTATGGTCTTGATGTATTGCTCCAGTAGCAAAAGGAGACAGCCTGTCATGTCTTGTGATTGACAACTAGATGAATTGTGGATCAACCTTAAGATAGGTTGCCCAGCTCTGTGTGTGTGTGTGTGTGTGCGTGTGTGTGTGCAGCCATGTGTGGCCGTGTGCGCACATGTATGTTCCATTACAGAGCAGCTCTTCATCCATTATTGACATGTAGTTGTCACAGTGGCTTGGTTTGAAAATGTTGGATTATATATAATGTATAGAATAGAATAGAACAGATAGACCTTTAATACTGAGTGTCACAGGATAATCCTGAAGGGACTCGGTTAATTTGATGGTTGAATCCCTCACAGCTGTAGGCACTATTTAAAAAGAGTGATATGCACACTCACACTTTGCTTATGATGTCCCCGAGAGGGACGTGACAAGCCAAGGCAATCCAGTGCTCGCATTACTCCACTATGCTTTAATCAAGGCAGGGTTATTAGCCACGCTAGCAACATGGCTCTGTGGAGCCACGTATGTCTGTTGGCTGCACTTTGGTCGAATTACAATATCTGAAAAGAATTCCGTATGGATGCCATCAGCCGATGCCTGCGCTCACATGGCCGATTATTTATTTATTATAATATTTCACTGAGCCAACACCAGGGAGGACCACTACACTAACATTGTTTATTTATGTTTTATTTATGCGAGTTTACAAAAGTACATTGTCTCTCAGAAACGAGATGATGCCTCTGGCTGTGGACATTTATTTAGTTGATACATACAGTTCAGCAATTTTGCATCTCATTGTTATCATTATTAAATTGTAGTTTATCAGATGCAATAAAATATTTATATAAAGAAAACAAAAATGTGATGCACAGCTGGTATGTTCAGCGTTAAGGAAAATGCCACCTCAGCATCTTTCAGCTGAAGGTGTCAGTGTGTGACCTTGGCTGCTCCCAAACCTCCACCTGGCAATTACCAACAGTCCATCAGTGCTCTGGCATTAATGGGCCAGCCCCGTGCCCCCTGGGTATTGTAGTATAATTACAGGGCATTCACCCTCAGGGCCACTCTGATGTCCACGCCGAGAGCTTTCCCCCAGAGGAACATCACAAAATGCACTAAGAGGACTTCCACCATCTCAAATCATGTTTGTTTAATCTGAACATTGCTGTGTGCTGCCTCACACATGCCGACTAGTAGACTGAGAACAGAAAATGATTCAAATGCAGGGAGAAATATCGCACGATTCACACATCCATACATCACAATGAATTGTACGAGATGTGCTCCTCGGGGACGTACGCCTCGGAAAGGTTTGCCAAATATAGCCCCTAAGGTGCCAATAATAATAAAGGTTGGAGGGGGGAGTGGGGGGTGTGAGGTGGGGGGATTCAAGCATCATGATTACAGCAGAATATAATTCCCACAAGGGCCCTATATGTGAGGGGGACACAGGCTGAATATAGGCCAACCATATGGATATGCTGCGATGATGAAAGGCATTGCTGTGGATACACACAATGTGCATCCCTCGAGCTAAACAATGCTGCGGTTCTGTCTTTTCCCCCCTCATCTACAAAAGGCCAATGGGTTCATCTGCCATTCCTCCACTGCTGCAATGTAGCTGCACTGTGCGGTAGCTGCCAGGGCGTTCTGCCAGGATAGTATTGTATATCTCCGTATACTGTGAGGACTGGAATGTTGGACGCAGCCCAAGCTGAGTCACAGGCTTCATTTTCCTATAAGATCATCTGCAGGAAGATAAATATTTAGTGAACCTTAAAGGACGAGTTCACGTCTCAAGTCAGTCTTAAAACAATGCATGTTGGTTTGTGCATTGAAATAGTTATTGGCTGTAATCATTGCTCCTGTCTATCCTGGCTGTGAAGAGATTCCTACCCTAAGAGGGAATTACATATAAAAAAGATTATAACTTTGATATATGTATCATACTTATATTTCAGCTTCAACTGAACTTTAAATTGTGGCAGGAACAGATCCTGACCAGGAGGCCTTATTACAGCCTTTGACCAAATACATCTAAAATGCCAAATGTAAATATAAATCATGTGGGTAATGTTTCAAGGCAGGAAAAAATACTTGAAAAATGTAAGCATATCCTTTTAAAAAGGGCAAATCTTTTTTTTTGGTTTGTTAAAAAACAGCCACAGCAAGTCTGAAATAAGGTTTTAGAATTATTGCTAGAGTTCCATTCTTCTGTATCTAAAGAGTTCAAGAGAATCCATCAGATAATATATTGTTGAGAGCTAATATTGATCTTGACGTGAATAAAATATTAGATATGTCAGACAATATTATTTTGTAACAATATCATAAACAAACATGGGATGAGGATGCATTAAATATAGATATTGTGATAAAGGTATGTGATGAACAGGATTTTGTTACAGATGAAAGAATAACTCTTTCATGGGGGAAAAAACGATGTAATTGATCCACTGCAATATCCTGTTACTTATCAGTCGACTTATACGTTGATACTGATGGATCTGGGAAGAGCTGAAGTCAGGCAATAATTGCAAATAGACTGATGCATCAGCACATCTGATGGGAATGTGTAGCATTAGTGGAAACAGTGAGAAGAAAAGTCCCACATGGAGGTGGAAGTGCATCTTTGGCATCACCTCGTGAGTAGCAGTGTATCATGATATATACTCAGCCAGTCAGTATCTGAACCATATGTGAATACCAGCACTGAATAGGTGAGTGTGTTGGGATAGCATGGCGCAATGTGAGAGTGTGTGTTTTCCTTTTTCCCTGTCCCTCACAAACTTCAAAGTAATCTTTGCTTCTTACTCTAATGTTTTTCTTTCTCTACTCTTTTCTCTGTAACTACCTAGTGTCTCTTCCTCTCAATTGTTTTCAACCCTTCTTTGTCAATTACTATTAGCCGATGCCCCTCCCTCATCACACACACACACACACACACACACACACACACACACTCTCATCTTTCTTTGATGGGATTCTGGTATCTTGCATAGAATATGACTGCGGTCTGGTGCAGTGGGCCTGTACCAACAAAAGCCATTGTGCATGGAGGGGGGGGGGGGGGTTAAAGATCCCTTTGAAGCCATGCCAGCTCCTGTGCCAAGCGTACACACACGCACGCACGCACACACACACACCAGTGATTATCAAGCAAAGCCCGACAAGTGGGGAGCTTATAGAACTGCAGGAAGAGGCCTGGCACTCATCCACCCACGAGCCCCTTACCCCCACCCTCTCTGCTTAGCACACAGTGGGGGGTCATCACACACACACTCCATCCACCCCCTGCTAAAAAAAAAACTGCTTCTGTATTGTGTTTCCGTGTAATTCTTCTTTTTCAGCCAATCCCGCTCTGGCAGTGAAGACAGGAGCTGAGCATTCACTCTGACAAAGACATCTCGACCGGATCAAAGTGTTTGAAGGCTGACACACGAAAAGACATGCAACATGATATGAAGCCACTGAGGAGGGTGATTAAAGGGTCACTTCACACAAATGACAATCTGTTGTCAGCCCAATACAATGGAGGTGAAGGGAATTTCATTAGTTGTGCACACAGCTTTTAAAAAATGACATTCAAAACAATTCAATAGTAACATCTCTGCCGGAGAGTTAGATGAGAAGATTGATACCCCCCTTATGTCTGAATGCTAAATAAAAAGCTACAACCAGCAGCTGGTTAGCTTAGCTTAGCATACCAGAGTACTAACACAATAAGAACAAATCGTTGATAAGAAAAATATATGTTTATAGAAAATGTGTTTGTATATCGCTCATGGTGTCCGACTGCTGCTGCCTTTGCCATTGTTTTGTTGTCTTTATAGAATTGTACTGCCCACCTGTCCATGTATCTCTCTCACACACACACACACACACACACACACACACAAGAGTGTGGAATCACCACAGCTGTCCAAACGGCACGTGTCTTGACCTCAACTTTTGAAATGTCAAGGGTCACAGGTTGCCTTCCAACAGATGGACTGTGTGTGTGTGTGTGGTGTGTGTGTGTGTGTGTGTGTGTGTGTGTGTGTGTGTGTGTGTGTGTGTGTGTGTGTGTGTGTGTGTGTGTTGGGGGGGTTTAAAGTGGCAAGAGTCAGGAGCAGGCCTGGCGTGTGCCGGGGGCACGACAGGTCAGAGGTCAGCGTAGCTACCAAAGGCCAGTGAATCACTGAGGTCACTAGCTCAGGGCTTATTTGGGCTTTTCACAGCCTTTTATTGCTGCGCTACCAATGACCTGGCATTCATGGTGCGATCCCTGGTGATTTGACCCAAGTGCTGTTGAAAATGAGCGAGGTGACTGCTAATTAAAAAGGCTGGAAGTAAATCTGCAAAGGTTATGCTTGATTATGTGTGGGAGGGATGGATATCCACTTGCTTTAAATAGAGGCATTAACAGAGAGTCCAAGGGGATGGAAAGAATGGCCACCACCGCCACAAAATATTTGTGTCCAGTGTAAACACTGAGCAGAGCGAGAGGATGGGAGGGAGAGAGCGAGGATGAGAAAGAGTTGCCAGTGTGAGAAAGAAAGGGAGGGATTTGGAGAGACAGCAGAGGGGTGACAGAGAGATAGCAGCCCATGGAAAAGGCCTTGTTTGCCAGCTGGGAGGTGCATGAGATCATTGCCCCGTGCTACTCTGCGCCATCATCCCCCTAAACCCTGCACTCCTCCTCTCTGCCTGCTATTACAACCCCCCCCCCAACACACACTTACACACTCATCTGACTGTTCTGTTTATTGATGACTCAAGCTTGCCGTTTCTTTCCGGATACACAGTCAACACTGGAGCTCTGGCACCTCGGGGCCTAATGGACTGATCTCGACTGTTTACAGCTGTGCCCTTTCTAGAATGACTCACAAAGGAACAAAGAGGCCTGTGTGTGTGAGAGAGCTTTTCCTATTCTCGTCAACTGGACCTACCGACGCGCACTGTACCTTTCTTCGAAAGCCCTCCTGTCCGTCCTCCTTTTGACGAGCTCGTCGTCTTCTCTCAGGGCTCCCTGTCTGCTTGTCCTCTGTCTGACAATCCCCGCCTTTCATCCTTTCATCTACAGGAGGTTCTTTACCTTGTCATCTGTCACCACTTAGACCCACAGTACCTCCTCCCTTCTTCCTCCTCTGTTCACCTATTTATCCCTTCATTTGTATTTATCACACTCACACTACAGTTTTCTTTGACCAGTTCAAAACATCTTTATAAGAAGTAAATGTTAATGTACAGTCTGCATTAGTTTGAAGACACTTTCAACTATATGAAATTCCAAAGTGACAGCCATTTCCACTCCATTCTCTTTTTTCCCCACAATTGAACCTTTCACCTTTGTCCCAGTTACCCGGCTCTCCTCCTATGTGTGCGTATATGTTTGCAGATATGCGTCTTTCCATGCAAACCTGAGGGCATAAGTGCCTCTGTATGTGAATACTTGCCTGTTTGAGTTCAGATTTCCACTCTGAGGCTCTACAGGCCCGTGTTTGTTTGTTTAGGGCAGAGCCCCGGCGTGAGCGCTGCGTCGGTGCTCACCGATGAGCCCGCCCGGGAACAACACCCCATCGGAATGTCTGGAATTGCACACAACAAGGATTAGCTCATCCCTGTCTGTTGTCTCTGGCCTCCGTGTTTGTCATTCTTTCACCGCATGGGCTTAGAGAGAGAGATGGACAGACAGCTAGAGACAGAAAAAAGAGGGATGGTAGTGTTTACCTGAAGGCCTTAAGCATCATCCTATGTGCCGAAGTCTGAAAGATGTTTCAAATGTTTTCCTTACTTTGTTTCAAATTGTTTTGAGGGAAAAGTCCACCAAAGACAGCTGCTGGCACCGTACCTGGCATTTTCATCCCTGTGGATAACCGACCATGCTTAGACAGCATGACATCATGTTCAGATAATTCCAGCAAATCACAACAGAGCTTCGTTTTAAACAAATAAGACATCATGCATGTTAAATACGAGGGCGAAATTCTCACTTTCGTCTGCATACTGTACTCTAAATGATCTATTCATGTAAAACCTGCAGCTGCATGTATTCAATCACCTGGAGGTTCTCCAAAAGCATTCTGGGAGATATAGGAAACGACTAATTGAAGTAAAACCAGACAAAGAAAGGTAAAGGAATATGAGCCAGATACACTTTATACATAAATAAATATGACTTTACTTTATAGTGGTTGTTGTGTTTATTCAATGGTCTTAACTTCCTCATTAGTCATTCGCATGAATGTTTATTTAATTGATTTGCTCCATGAACAGAAACTATCTGTGTGTTGCTGCTTCAAGTCAAGTCTTGGTAAACAGCGCCATCTTGTGGCCACAGTAGAGCAACACGTAGGGACTGATGGCCTTATAGACAGTGAAAAGTATGTGGTAATAAAATTAAATGTATCAGTCAGACCTGCAACATAACTCACAGGCAATAATAACATTTAAAATGTAATAATATCTACAGCATATTATATATTTGTCTCCACTGTACAAATACTGTGTAGTAAAAAGTGTAGTAACATTTCCTAACATTTTCAAAGGCACTAAACTGTGATCACACAGTGGCGTAATGAGGCAGCACCGGGGCCCAATGCAAGATGCTCAAAGCGGGCCCCCCTCCAAATGTCAGTTGCATTCAATGACACCTCAATGAAATTACTAGGAAAACAGAGCGCTGTGCTATAGAAGAAGAGTCATAACAACAAGGCCAAGACAGTGAAGTCAGTAAGCAGTCTAAAACATTATTTATTGTTTTTTGTTTGGGTATTTTATTTCTTTAGTTTATGTTCCTGTGAACTAGTGGGAACTTTCTGAAATAAACTCAATTCAGTGGCTTTTTTGCTGCATGTGACTTTTTTGTATTATGTTCTGTTATGATTTGAGCCACTAAGTAGCTTTAGTTAACCAAACTTGATTTGTAGTGTAGCTTTGCTGTAATTCAACTTCTTACAGTGTGAAATAGTTGGTAACTTGCAAAGCTAAGTAGCTTCCCCAACACTGGTGACAGCGCAGACGCACATTGACAACATGATTCATGTGGTTTGATTAGTCAAACAAATAATAAGTAAGTTTTAATTACATAATAGGCACACTCTCCTTTTTATTGTGCAAGACCCATAAGATCCAGCTGGCATGCACCGGCCTTCTCTATCGATAGGGTAGCAAGTCCAGATCAACGGGTGTGTCCCCTTGAGCTGCTCAGGTAAGATATAATTAGTAGGGCTGTCAAGCGATTCAAAAAATGAATCTAATTAATTACAAGCTTTGTGATTAATTAATCTAAATTAATCACATAGATCAATATTTGCTGTACTCAAATGGATTTTGGAAGATGAGTGAATCAATGAGTAGCATTACTTTTTCGTGCACGCTTGTTCTCTGTCACTCTCACTGAAATACTTGGACGCAACAGAACCATCGTTAGTGTTATAAGACAGTAAAACACAATATGCTGAAAAGTTATTGTGGAATGTTTGCCCAATGATGGCCAAATAACTGCCTACCCCAGCTTTAAGGGTTGTTGTTAACATTATTTTAGTTTAGTTTTCTTTTCTTTTCTTTTTAAAGGTTTACTTTTAATACTGTTTGATTTACAAACACTTTTGCTATTGCTGTAAATTAATTATTATTAGTATTTCCCTTTTTGTAAGTTTGGTCAAAATTCCGATTGTATCCAACATCATTTTTTACAGCGTGATAAAGCAGTGATGTCACATGTCGCGCCAGATGAAGAGAGATTGAGAGATAAGTGAGTTTGTTTTTGTGCGTATGTTACCTGATGACTACGTGATGTTACAGCCAGGATACACTTCAGGTCTCTAAAGGAAAACCCCGCATTGCTCTTTCCTTAAAACTGATAATGAAAGATGATTGCATATGGGTGTCGCATCAGGGCAGAACCATCCACTGGTCCCTGAGTCACACAGAACACACAATCATCCGCCTTTTGAGTTCACTCTCTGCAACAATGCAGTTGGAATATGTTTTTCCCCACAATATTCTTTCATTCGCCAGGACGTTGATTTTTATTGTCCTGTTCCGTTTAGGCGTGCATTTCTTTATGTTGGTTGCTTTCTTTCTTTTGTTTTCTTCTTCCTTATGCAAGCTGCACTAATTGTATTTAAAAAAAAGAAAGTACTTGTTAAAGGCCTATCATACGGATACGTGTGACAGGGCCTTTAATCCTGCTTTGGGAAATTATTGAATTGTCACACTATTTGTTATTTTATTACACGTGGGAACTTCACAAGCATATATTGCCAGAGTGAGTGTCTCTTCTCCAGCTACCAGTCCACACTCTGCAACATGGTTGAGCCAACTTGAACCGCCCACCCTCCGGTCCCAGAGCCAATCTCCAAGATCTGAGCTACAGCACCACTTTTCCTCAAGAAGCAGTGGTGTTCAAGGCATGCACACAGTTTAGGATTTACAATCAGTAAACATTAGGACAGTGACACATTTTCTGTTGTCAACACAGTGGGACTGCTCCATTCACAACAACCACAACAACCACAACAATCCCCGGTTGCTAAGGAAAGCAGACAAAATCAAAAGGGAATCCCAGGAGGCTCATATCAATAATCTGCAACAATCTGGGGTTATAAAATAACAACTGCAGATGTAGTTTTAGCAACACACTGGGAATTATACACTGATTCCATATTCACTCATTCAAACTCATCTATTTTTAAGCCCCATGAAAAAAAACAATAATAATAATAATTGAATGTTTTTCCACAAGTTTAATCCTGGAAATGTGGAGAGGAGCATTTAGACCTTCAACAACTTATCATTGAATACATGTGAAATCCTTTAGAGACCTTCTCTTCTCTCGTTGTAATGGTATTGTTGGACTCATGACTTCATGAGTAAGTGGGAGAGTTACACTTGAAACGAGCGAGCTCGATCTCCAATCATGTTTGGAACCAACACTTGTCTCACGTCCAGGATCCTTTCTGGCTGAAAGCACCACCTGATACCTGATGTGGAATTGTTGCTGTGTCACCATGAATTATACTGCAGACAATAATCAGCTGACCATCACATTGAATTATTTCCTCAACGTGACTAAGTTACAATTAATGACACATAAATGTAGTTCACTCGTATGTTCCATGAACACACATGCTTTATGATTCATGCAAGAAGATTATATACCGCTCTACTATGAGGAAGCAAAGAGGGCTTTATTTTCTTCTCTTGTTTAGTTGACTCACCTAGTTTTAGACGCTTGCTTACCGCGCATTCAAAACCAATCTAACCAGGAAATGTTTGCCAACACGCCCGGACCAATACACTGACCCATTTAGAGTTTTACAGTAACAAGTTCCTTGAGCATGAAATCCTGATCACATGTCGGATTGTGTACTTGTACACCTGCTGGCGTCTGCACAGAGAGGCCTCTGTTCTCTTACTGGTACAGTGTCCTGTCCAACTTTAATTGCTTATGTAAAACAAGTGCAAATCATTCCCACACACAGAAGGATGTGAAAAGTGATAGTGAAGACATTATGAAAGGATGGGAGAGACGGAAGCATCTGGAGCTGAAGCTGAATCAGGCTAAAGCACGGGAAGATAGCGTCAGGAATAATCAGCCAAACGAGCCAAGACTTTAGAAAACACTGGTGTCTGATCAGGTATCCTAATATCACTGATCTGCATGTAGCTGCATGATTTGCAATGACATTTTCAAGATCACCATAGCTTAAAGCTAATAGTTGCTTATTTACACATTCAGCAGATACAAAGCAACATTAGCATTTATATTGAGTCATGTTTCGGTCCACCAAAAAATGCAATATGTTCACCAGCTAGTTTGATTAAATGTGTCTGTCTGCTGTTTGGATCTGAGCAGCTTGACTACAGCTGCAGCCTAAAACAAGGTTGATGAGAGCCATCCAATCTTCCCTTCTCCGGGCCACATCCTCCAGCTCCGACTGGGGGATCCTGAGGCGTTCCCAGGCCAGTGAGGAGATATAATCTCTCCACCGAGTCCTGGGTCTTCCCCGGGGTCTCCTCCCAGCTGAACGTGCCTGGAACACCTCCCTAGGGAGGCGCCCAGGTGGCATCCTTACTAGATGCCCGAACCACCTCAACTGGCTCCTTTCAACGTAAAGGAGCAGCGGCTCTACTCCGAGTCTCTCACGGATGGCTGAGCTTCTCACCCTATCTCTAAGGGAGACGCCAGCCACCCGTCTGAGAAAACCCATTTCGGCCGCTTGTACCCATGATCTCGTTCTTTCGGTCATGACCCAGCCTTCATGACCATAGGTGAGGGTAGGAACGAAGATCGACCGGTAGATTGAGAGCTTTGCCTTCTGGCTCAGCTCTCTTTTCGTCACAACGGTGCGGTAAAGAGAGCCGTGAGAGTGAATCAAAAACACATTTCAGATTGTACAAGCTGAAAGAGTAAACTCTCTAAAGCCGAAGGATACTGCAGAATTGGGTGATAATGACACGTGGGATACGAGCAACATACTTTACTTTGCCCTTTGTCATTTGATGCATTAGTAATGTAAACATGTTATTCAAGATAATGTACTCATCATCACTTGTATGTATTTGCTTCTGGTTAAACTGGGTCACAGGGGTTATTATTCTCCATAGCAGCAGAATTATGTATGTATGTATGTATATGGATGTAGAAAAATATGCAAAGGGTTAAGGAAGTGAACAAGTGTGCAAACAAAGTGGTGTGAGAGCCTCAGTGAAAACGTATTTCTTGGAAACGTTTATGTTTAAATACCAAAGAACAATTTCTTATTGGTGATGGTCGGAGGCTCCTCAGGGTGGGGGGGAGCTTACCTTGCATTACACAACAACACAATAGCAGTAACCAGTTTGGTGAAGCTCTTAGTGTTGAGTGTCAGGTGGTGATTAAACTCTCATGCTTCCGTTTGCTTTTTCACATCTGTCATGTAAAAAAGTAGTTTTTTTCATGTTTCGCTTTTATATTTTTATTGAAAATATAAATATTAGTTAGGATCCAACTGTTGCTGCAAGCTGAATTTGAACTTTAAAAAAAAATGACAATATACATGTTAGCTTTCTCCCAGACAACATCAAATACAACAAGTACACCAACCAGCAAAGATCCAGTAATATATATAACATTTGTAATATCTGTCCCAACATTGAACGCTGCATTTAACAGAGAACACATTTGGTTTGTACAGTTGTATACATCACATTACAAGTAATGCTTTTGACGGGAGCGCTGCTCTTCGCTCAGTCAGAGAGTAAATTGGTCTTCTCCGTGTTCCCACACTTTGGTGAATCAGGTATGAGGACCCCTCCGTGGACAGCAGGTTGAGATTGTAATACAGGGACCACGCAGTCAAAAGCAGGATCTGTCAAAACACAGGATTACACTCACGTTTCAGGTCTTTGAAAATGCACATGCGATGTAGTCAATACAATTGTGATTATCTTACCTATTTGCTTTTCAGAGATATAGCCTCCATTTCTTTTTAGTTTCCTCCTCTCATACACTGAAATAGAAAAGAGGGGGATCAGAAAAGCAGATAGACCAATAGGTTTTTCATTTAAATAACTGTAACCTACTGTAAACCAGCCACTCACAGAGGAAGTACATTTACATTACATGCACAGCAAGTGTATTGTTATTTTTGACATGGTGTTTAACTCTTTAACTAGCACTATCAGCATTGAAGCCTTAAACCAGCGTATGCAGACTGCACCGAGCCCTCGCAGACTTATTAGCAGTGTGCGACAAAGTCTTTGAGTTTGAAGGATGGACACTGGAACTGCGCCTAAATCAATTTTGTTGATAAGCGCTTACATCAAAGTAGGTCAACAGAGGACAAAACACTGCAGGCTTGAGCTCCTGTCAGTTTCTACCTACCGGTTAACAGTACGTGCAGCACCAGAGTGATAGTAATGATGCCAGAGAGGCAAACGCCCGCAGGTACAACAACCCAAGTCAAGTCCCAAGAGGGTTGTCTGATGACGACAGGTCTGACGTACGGGGATTCTTCTGTGAACAAGATACATTATCACATCTGTCAGATCAATATGTATGGAGGCATATGGGCGATAAAAGAGCAGACTACTGAAAGATGATACAACCCGTATGCATTCTGCTCCCTACTTTCTTCAGAGCCCTTATGTTTATACATAATGGTTTCATCAATCATTGCACACTAAATTAAAGTGAAGTACACGATGCTGGTTACAGAGAATCCTTTTATCTTTAAAATGATGCCAAGAAATCACTTCGAGCACAAACCTTTGAGATGAGCCTTTTACAGATGAATGAACAGTGATGAACATATGATCTATTACTGCTTTAAAACACATTTTAAAAAATAAGCAGTGGAAACTATTTGCGCTTGTAAAAGATGTGGCACCTCAGGTTGTGAATACAACACAGGATGAGACCAAAAAAGAAGAGAAAGATTAATTCATGTCTAGTCTGTCAGGAGCAACAAACTTACCGCATTGCTCAAGACAGTGAAGGACTGTGGCTGCATACTTCACATCGAGCCTCTTCACCTACACAAATACAGAATGTGTGTTCAGTCATTGTCTGTCTAAATGTTAGGCAACATGCAGTATACGTCAAACGATCCATTAACTACAAACATACCTGGAGACATGTGTTGCATAGTTGCCCTGTCAGGTTCAAGTCCACAGCTTTATGTTTCTCCTGAGAAGGAGACAAAAGGAAAAGAGAGATGACTGAATGATTACACGAGAAGCCGCCGTGCAGATGCTTCCATACAGCACAAAACCGATCCTTGAGAGGTGCAGTGAGTATGCAAATCAAAGTTCTTTGTGATACCTACCAAATGCATGATGTGTGTGTCAGTGATTTGGCACACAGCGGACCCTTCAGACTTCACACACAGCGCCACAGAAAACGTTGCAGTGATGTGCGACAACATCTTCACGTCGTCCTGACCTAGTTGTCTCGTCACAATCACCTCCCATGCTGGAAATTATTGCACAGCTATCAATATAATGATAATGATAATGATACAATTGTACAACACCACAACTGTCATCTACGTAATATTAACGGTTGGCGATGGTCAGGTAGATTTATTGCCTGACGTAGCCGTGCAGTAATCAGATAATACCTTTGAATGTGGCATCAGCAAAGGGGCACCTCGTCCAGGACTGAGAGCCTGCAGTGAACTGAAAAACATAGTTCAGTTATATTTCAAAGTACTTTTCATCCAACAGTTATACAATTCATAAACATAACCCCTTAGTTCTAAGAAAGGAACCTAAATTGGAGGATTTGCATCAGACAGCCCATTAAACACACTGTACCACGCCGACATAAAATAGTTCCAGTGAACTGTTTACCTTGTAAATCAGATAGAAAACAATGGAAGCAATACTTCTGCTTTGTGGTTAGTTTACCAGCTAACTCACTGCTGAACTGAGTCACAATGGACGAGCGTTTGAAGTGTTTCCCCTTTTCTTTGTTTTCTTTTTTGTTTTAGTTACTATAGTATAGTAAAAGCTTTAGAATTACTGGTAAATGGAGTTTTCTTTGTTCCCCCATTTCCAGTGTTTGTGCAGAACTAAGCTAACCAGTTGCTAGCTGTAGCGTCTTGACGTACAAACATAAGAGTGGTATCAAGCTTCTCATCAATATTGTGATAAAGTTCTTTATTTTCTGTAATGCAATTAAAAAAACAAAAATGTCATGCATTCTGGATTCATTACAAATCAACTGAAATATTGCAAGCCTTTTATTATTTTAATATTGCTGATTATGGCTTACAGCTTAAGAAAACTCAAAAATCCTATCTCAAAAAATTAGAATAGTTCCTCAGACCAAGTAAAAAAAAAGATTTATAACAGCAAAACAAAATCAAACATTTGAAAATGTCCATTAATGCACTCAGTACTTGGTTGGGAATCCTTTTGCACGGATTACTGCATCAATGCGGCGTGGCATGGAGGCAATCAGCCTGTGGCATTGCTGAGGTGTTATGGATGCCCAGGATGCTTCAATAACGGCCTTTAGCTCATTAGCATTGTTGGGTCTGGTGTCTTTCAGCTTCTTCTTCACAATACCCCACATATTCTCTATGGGGTTCAGGTCAGGGGAATTGGCAGGCCAATCGAGGACAGTAATGCCATGGTCAGTACACCAGTTACTGGTGGTTTTGGCACTGTGGGCAGGTGCCAGATCATGCTGGAAAATGAATTCCTCATCTCCATAGAGCTTTTCAGCAGACGGAAGCATGTAGTGCTCTAAAATCTCTTGGTACACAGCTGCATTTACTCTGGGCTTGATGAAACACAGTGGACCAACACCAGCAGCTGACATGGCTCCCCAAACCATCGCTGACTGTGGGAACTTCACACTGGATTTCAAGCAACTTGGATTTTGCTCCTCTCCAGCCTTTCTCCAGACTCTGGCGCCTTGACTTCCAAATGAAATACAAAACTTGCTTTCGTCTGAAAAGAGGACTTTGGACCACTCTGCAACTGTCCAGTGCTTCTTTTCCATAGCCCAAGTCAGACGCTTCTTCCGTTGTCTTGAGTTCAGAAGTGGCTTGACCATGGGAATACGGCTATTGTAGCCCATTTCCCGGACACGTCTGTGAACAGTGGCTTTTGATACCTGGACTCCAGCTTCAGTCCACTGTCTTTGAAGCTCCCCCAAATTCTGGAAGCGACTCTTCTTCACAATGCTGTTAAGGCTGCGGTCATCTCTCTTGGTTGTGCAGCGTTTCCTGCCACATTTCCCCCTTCCAACAGACTTTTTGTGGATGTGCTTTGAAACTGCACTCTGTGCACAGCTTGCTCTTTGAGAAATTTCTTTTTGTGTCTTACCCTCCTGATGGAGGGTGTCAATGATGGTCCTCTGGACAGCAGTCAGATCAGCAGTCTTCCCCATACTTGTGATTTAGTTTACTGAACCAAGCTGAGTGTTTTTCAAGGCTCAGGAAACCCTTGCAGGTGTTTCGAGTTAATTAGACGATTCAAGTGATTCGTTGAACACCCTACTAGTATACTTTTTCATGATATTCTAATATTTAGAGATAGGATATTTGAGTTTTCTTAAGCTGTAAGCCATAATCAGCAATATTAAAATAATAAAAGGCTTGCAATATTTCAGTTGATTTGTAATGAATCCAGAATGCATGACATTTTTGTTTTTTTAATTGCATTACAGAAAATAAAGAACTTTATCACAATATTCTAATTTTCTGAGACAGTCCTGTATTCCTACAGCGAGCGCCGGGCTTTAAAGCCAACTGTCCTAGTGGCCAAACTGTGTAATTACAACTCTCAGGTCCATCTGTGATGTCAAAAACAGTTTGTATCATAAACTAACATTGGGGAAAGAACTTATATTAAATTCTACTATGCTAAACTTCATTAAAAAACAACAGTTGCCCAATTGCCAAAGTACATCTTAGTGTATTCTGCACAGTGAAAGAGTGTGTGACTGTACCAACAACAACCTCAACTGAAGATTGAACACTTATTACCTTCATGCACAGCTGAGGATGTGGATCCACTTTAGTAAATGAAATCTGAAAAGCAAAGATGAAGAAATAGTTAATAATGAGATACAGAGCAGCACTAAGTATTTAGTTTAGATCAGACTGAAAGCTACTCAGTTCTTGTTTGGGTTAAGACTTCACAGTTTTTTTCAGATGTGAGGCTCTCTGCATCACTGGCTGTTTATATTAGCAGATAATTCTCTTCTACTCAAATGTTATCAAATAACAGTTTTCTCAATTGTGCAATTACACCGTTTACTTTAATGTGTAAGCACTTTTCTTTGACATCATTCGTGTGGACAAAGTGTTCCTGGCAAAAGAATGCCTGCTGTCGTCATAACTTCTTTCCTTCGTATAAAGTATGAAGTATCAAGTGATTTGTGATCCTAACAAGCAGGGAGGGTAAACACAACTGTTGGTTTCACCTTTTCTCTGCTAACATTCTGTGAGGCGTGAGGCAGATCCACACAGACGCCGTCCTCTCTTCTCTGACACAACACAACCACGGCAGTCACTCGACAGGCGGGCTGCCACGACAGCGTCTTCTCCAGTGGGTCAAAGTTTATTCCAACCCACAGCTCCTGGACACCTGCAGGCAGGGGAGGTCACATTATTTACAAATGACATGGTTTCAGTTCTGAAATACTACAGCACATGATTCATTGTGACTGAAAGCAATCAAGGGACTCACGGTCTTTGAAGGGGCAGACTTGGACTCTGAGGGCATCTGTCACAGATGACCAGCCCTGTAAGAATTTATTTTAGGAAACGTTCAATCCCTTTTCCCTGGAAGTGATTACTAATAGAAACAGATCACAAGTGCTTGAAACTAGAAAGTACCGGCAGAAACTTTACCTCAATGCAAAGACAGGGCAAAAGTCGGGAGTACGGGAGGGTGGCACTCTTCACGGGTTCCCCCTTCTTTATCTGGAAGGTAAACAAAGCGTAGTAAATATTGATCTTCCGTCTTTGGCATGTGTGTGAACATGGCTTTGTGTTTGATGACACACGGTTTCACTGGCAGTGTGTGATATCAGTAAACTGTGAGAGTTTCCAACCTAAGCATCCCCACAGAGACTCCCTCACAGAGTGGTGAGTGTGTCTTAGTATCAATCATACATGAGGACAGCCTGGCATTAGTCCCATTCACCTTTGCTTGAGTGGGTGGACACAAAGTCAATGAGCTGCTGACTCACTAACTGATAGAAAGATTATAAGTGTTTAGAACGGATGCTTCATGTTCCTTGGAACCTGCCTGTTTTAAGTAAAGATAATCCACAGATTTTGCACAAAAAGTCATTCTGATTCTCAGTTTTCAATAATTAGAGGGACTCACCAGTATACTGGCCCCTGTGTCAGAGCAGATGAAATCCTTAAGGCACAAACGGAGGACGTAGTCGTGATCTTCCAGCATGTTGGACACATTGACGCTCAGTTCCCTCCTCTCTGGTTTGACGTCATATGATAGCCTCCCAGCTGAATATGTTAGTGAGAGATTTTCATATCAGTCATAGGTACATGTGAGAGTCTACATTAGGTTTCCAGCCTGAGTGTTGGTACCCTAAGAGGCTGTGTTATTAATATGAGGGGTCATACTATGAAGAAGAAAAATCTGCAACAAAATTTGGTTTATTTTTCAGTTTTTTCTCTAGAATATATTCAAATAAAACTCATTTCAGAGGAAAAAGTCACTCTGATTAACTTGCTGATGGCCCATAATACTTTATGTAAAACATAATGATGTATTGCTTAGTTGTTTAGGAATAGATGTGTACTCACTGATGCATTCTGGGACATGTCTTCGCAAAACTTCACTGCTGCATCCTGGGGAGAAATGCAACAGTGTTTAAACTACTAATAGTCATAGGGATAAAGATTAAAGCAAGACTGATATAATGCTTGCACGTGTAACATTTACATAATATCCGTCTACTACCGTTTCCTCCTTTATAAATCATTTACCTTCGTCTGAACATAACTGTGGATCAAAGTCTTCCTAATGTTACCCATTCCTGTTACTATGAACTACTTACTCATGAAGAATGATGTGCTGTGTAATATATTCCATCTTCAGCTGCGTAGTTTGTTTGTTAGCAGTTGTGCTCTCATGAGTGTGTTTACATACATGCACGTGCACATTCTCACCTGGAGCCTCATAGCTGCCCGTCCATGTTACGCCACAGTAGCTCGGCACAGTTTTCACTGTTACTTGCACATGTTGGCTTGGTGAAATGTTATTGCAATTATTCTCAACTTCCACCTTCAGGAAAAGGGAAAACAAAAACACACATACGCCATCACACGTCTGCCTCTGTTCCGAAATATCATCGTAGACGTTACAGTACCTGTTTGGAACCAAATCAAACTAAAAAAAAGAGGATTATTTGATTCAAAAACAGAAAAACTAACTCTTATAACTAGAATGCAAATGATGCACGTGGTGCTGTTAATACCTGCAGTCCAGACATTGTTTCTCTCGACCCTTTTGTGAAGGTGAACACTCGGCAGTTAGCGATCATCCCGGCGGTGACGGTGCAGACGGACAAACCATGGATGGACTCTGGGGAGAAAAATATATCAAAGTCAGAAGCCAGAAGACAGTTTGAAGAGACAGCTTGTCAAACAGTGACTGTTAACTAGCCTGTTAACCATTAAAACTATTTATGCAGGTCATCGTGAGTTGGAATGACTTTAGCTTTCATAGGAGAAGAACCGTATGCGTCAAGTTTTATTGAGTGGAATAAAGGGATTTCCATGCTCCAACCCAGACAGTGAGCAAATACACAGAGATTATGATCGTGTGCTGCAGATGTGCACACGTGCCTCCCAGCTCGTGAGTTTTGACCCACATTTGAAAATGTCAATTGATACATCCATGGCGCAAAAGCAGAAGTTTGATCATGGAAAGAAGTTAGATTTATAAATGAGACTTCCTTTACTGTTAATATGCTCCTTCACCGACACTAAATGTGTCATCAGTGAGGTGGGGATTTATAGAGAATATACAGTAATCCTAGAACATAAAGGCAGTGTGAACTATAGGCGACACTAGGTGGCTTTAAAAAATGTTGAGACAGTCAAAAGGTTGTTACACAGGCGTCATTATGCATAATGATTCCTCTCACATTTCCTTTCTACAATCTGGCTTTCATTCCCTACCAATGACTCCATTCAAAGAAAATAATCTGGATCATTTCTAACTTGATACATTTCCCTGCTAAACTCTGTCACTTAAGAATGTCTCAATTACAACAACTACAAGCTGAAGAGATAACTGTTCTTCACAGGTTCCCACCTCGGGGTTCAAAATGTTCACTGTAGAAGAAACTCAATGGTATTTTTAATGACATCATTTCAAGTTGTCACATTGACATACCAGTAAGTTGAAATGCTGTTTTGATTCTGAGGTGTAGGGAGCACTTCTGCCTCGTTTCACAGCTCATGACTGTGGAGAGGCTGATGTTGTGAAACACGGAGGAGTTTAAATCTTCAGCAGGGTTCCGACACGGAGGAGGAAACCACTCTAAACGGAACAAGGACAGAGAAAAAACATTTAACACATCATCTTTCAGGGCACGCTGGTCTGTGCACACGAATGCAATCATGTCGTCTCGTGGGGTGTTTTAATTCAAGTTTGATTCCCATTGGGTGTGTGCTGCCATGTCAACTAAAGCAGTGTGCCGTCCAAATGTGCCTTTTTTTATTCCTCTATTCGTCGTTGAGAAGAACAAAACACAACATCATTGTTTGTCTTGCACAGCTTCATAATTCCTCTTTCAAATATGTCCTGGATGTACTCCACTCCACAACAAACACAACTCAATGGTTTGATTAGATTCCAACACGCCTGCCAGGAGTGCATTGTATGGTACGGTTAGAACATATCAGGTATGTATTTTTAGTTTGCATGTCATGCATTGAAAGTATTTCATACCTTATGATAGGTGTGGCACTCTGCTTTTACATCTTGGTTTGACAATGTTTTAGTACACATGACATATCTTAATGTATATATATATGTATATGTGTGTATTATAATCATATATAATGGGTATGTGGTATATATATATATATATATATGTGTTGTATATATATATACATATACATATATATATATATATATATATATATATATATATATATATGTGTGTATATATATATACATATACATATATATATATATATATATATATATATATATATGTGTGTATATATATATATGTATATGTGTGTATATATATATATATGTGTATATGTGTGTGTACACACTTGACTAGAATCTTGTTGTGTTTTATGACCACAGTAACTCAGAGCTATAATTATGTGTGCAGGGGTAAAATATCAGGTATGAAAGCAGAGCTGCATAATCAGTGAAGAGCAGCCCTCTGGATATGATGGCTTTTATACTCTGCATGCATGGTGAATGACACATCATTACCAAAGCAGAATGACTTAGCAAGCAGATCCAATGTTAACACTTTGTGCTTTATGAGAGTTGTTAGCACAGTTAGAACTAATACATCATCTAACGTAGCAGAGCGGGGGCCATGTACTGCCTGCTGCTGCTCTTTAAGGGACATTCGATGTAGAGTGTTGTAGTATTTCCACAGTTCCTACAACCACAGCAGAGGCTAATTAACTATGTTCAATGGAATATTTGAATATTCTCAATGTACTTAGCACAAAGCCAAGAATTTGCATCCTGTAAAATGTTGTCTTTGTTACAGACAATGTTGCTGTACACATTTTAAAAAGGGCTTCTTCTTTATTGGATTTTCACTACAATCCATTAAAGTTAAACAAATATAAACAAGGTTCAAAATACAAAAGGCCTTTATTGATTTGTTATCCTCCAATTGAACCACTTCATAATCTGCAGCGAAATGCTTTCAAGTCTCTCTCCTCTCTTGCTTTTCTTTTTCTGCCTGAGAGTCTGTTTCCTTCTCCTCAATGATCTTTACAGGTAGTTCTGCCTGTCTGGATACAAAGTATAAGAGTAGCAGAGATAGAGAGAGAGAGAGAGATCTCTCTCTCTCTCTCTCTCTCCTCTCTCTCTCTCTCTATCCTCTCTCTCTCTCTCTCTCTCTCTCTTCTCTCTTCTCTCTCTCTCTCTCTCTCCTCTCTCCTGTCTCTCTCCTACTCTCTCTCTCTCTCTCTCTCTCTCTCTCTCTCTCCTCTCTCTCTCTCTCTCTCTCCAAATGGTTCATTTGCGTAAATGGTATTAGCTTTTGTTACATATACAAGTATGAAGCACAACATGATGACAATGAAAAATTCTTATGTGCATACATATATACTCATACACATCCTATCAATATAAGCAAGAACTGTCCCAGCATCTGTCCATGAGCCTCTCCCTATCCTTCTTTTCATCCAAGGTTAACAAGCATTTGAGAACCAGACATTGATGCTGCCGAGCACAGTCTGTCTATAAATAGGCACGGAAATTTTTCAACTCACACACACATTCACAACAGCCTCCAGAGACGTCTGTCAGACTTGCCAGTGTCGTCGGAGCTGCCTCTGCACTCTTTATTTTTCACTATTTTTGTTGCATTCGCTATAATGACAACGCTTTTAAACGTTATTTTCTGACGTGTGTGTGTGTTGAGGGAGACGAAGACCATTGACCTCATTATATATAAAAACCTATCCATGGCACTGCTACTCTGAAAAATGTGGGGAAAAAAATAGGAAATAAGACATGTCTTAAAAGATAAAGATGAATGAGGCGACACAGACGCAGCTCTGGGCATGTATGTATGTACAGAGCAGTACCACGAACAAGCTCTCCGGTTTGATCTTCATCAGGAACATGAAACATGCAACGCCAGCTGCTCTGCTGGGTGTGCACGTATAAACCTAATGGTTGTGGTCCTGCAGTGAGCCATGAAAGACTGCAGTACCGTTTCATCCAACAAAAAGCATCCGATGTTGGCTTTAATTCAACCGCTCGTTCCAGACTACAGCTGCCAGACTGTCCAATCACAGCAATTGGTGCATCTGTTCCTTGTAGCAAAAAATGTTATCTGTAAAATTAAAAATTAAAAAAATAATTCCGAAAGTTTGTCGCCAAATGTGATTTTTATATAAGGAGCTCTGACCAACAGTACAAACCTTAACTATGAGTCGGCCTGTATATGTTGTACCTTTTTGTTTCAGGGTGATTAATGCTGGTAAGAGTGCACTGAACGAGGACCAGGCCTGCTGCGAGGTGGTCGTAGCAAGAAGGAGGCCAATGAGCTACTGCCCTCCCTCCACGCCCAGCAAGACCCCCACGGCCA
The DNA here is from genome assembly GCF_900634415.1 of Cottoperca gobio. NCBI lineage: Eukaryota > Metazoa > Chordata > Actinopteri > Perciformes > Bovichtidae > Cottoperca > Cottoperca gobio. Next base: position 11,903,260 of record NC_041377.1, read on the forward strand.
AGAGACGCAACTCCCTGCCCAACGGAGAGAGCCTGGGGCTCCGTGTGGATCACAGCAAGCTAGGAGAAGTAAGACAGCGGGGGAAACAGCGTGCTTTGTGCATAAGATAGTTAGCAGCATGCTAAGTCATTGCTGATCATATAGCTCAAAGTTCAGACTCACATAGCCACTAGCAAAGCTGTAGTAGCCCAAATGTAATCTCCTGTTAAAAAGTAAACTAGTGTAAATGTAGTGAACTCAGCCAGAGCCCTCACCCTCAGCGCTGCGTGGGAAAGCTTGCACAGAAATGAATTTATCATACAATTTCTCATTAGAATAAAGAAACAAAAATGACTTTAAAAAGAAAAATGCGGTCGGATCATCTTTGGCTCGATATGAGTTTGATTGTTCATCACTTATTTGTCCAAGGAGGTGAACTTCCACCCAGCAGTGTTTCTCAGCAACGCCCTGTTTTCATTGGAATACACTACGTGATGGACGAGGACTGCCAGATGGTGTTAGTAATAGCGTGGGAGAAATGTCCTCCTGGAATTATTACAGATTTCAAACTTCCCATTCTGACGTTTGGTACGTTTGCCAAATTCTTAACAAATTTATAAGAACCGAAGGTTATAAACTTTGAAAAAAGATGTTACATCAGGGTGTGGTTTAAGTTTAGACCGATGTTTCTGGACTGCCACAAACTGTTTGCATTAGCTTCCGTAGTGTAGCGGTTATCACGTTCACCCTCGTGAAACATCTCATGTTATTAAAAGGTCATTTCTACGCACTAGACTTCATAGTTAAGCAGTTTGTCCCACGCAATCCTGCTGAAGAATTTAAATGTGGCAGTGACGGACACAGGGTGGGACACTGAAAGATAGACATGTTTGAGCAAAAAAGAAGAAGAAGAAGAAGAAGAATAACCCTCATGTTTATGTCATGTGATTACATTTTATTCATCTTTTGATTTTCTTGGTAACTGTATGCTGTTGCCACTTGTGTCTGCAGGACAGTGAAGGTCTGGTGTTCCACTACTGGGGCTTGTTCGATGGTCACGCTGGCTCAGGTGCAGCGGTTGTCGCCTCCCGCCTACTGCAGCACCACATCGCCTGCCAGCTCCAGGCCGTCATCGAGATCCTACGCAACCTTGCTTGCTTGCCCCCGACTGTCCTGGGTGAGAATCCCGACAACAACCCCTACCTCCAGGGAAACACCACAGGGCCTCACCGAGCCCTGACCCGGGCCGCTTCTCTGCGCGGCGCAACAGGTGCACCAGGTTCCCCGTGCAACACCCCGCCACCGCCACGCTTCTATACTGAGAAGAAGATCCAGCATGAGAGCCTGGTGATAGGAGCCATAGAGAACGCCTTCAAAGAGATGGTGAGAGGCAGGTGCAAGGTCATGATCAATGTCAGCCCACTCCTCCTGATCGGTCCTGAAAGCTTTCGCACTCACCGGACGCCACTCTGCCGCACATCATTACTTGACATTATAGGCATAATAGACTTTTGTGTGTAGAAACTTACAGTAAGGTTGCAGGAAAGTGTTACTCAGTTACAGACCTGCCACATTTTACTGTCTATACTTATTCAACACGTTTGTTGTAATATAGGTCTTAAAGTGAATACTCTACAGTTACATCGTGTCATACTCTAGCTGAGTTGAGGAGTGTTAAAGTATTAACTTAAGAAAGAATTAGAAATCCTCAAATGTAGCGTCTGTATTTACAGTTTATTTTGACATCTGGCCTCAGAGAGCTGGCTTATGAAATGACGGCTCCGGGCTAAACGCCACTCAACCGCACACATACGCATTAGACTGCAAAACTTCTCAATTATGCCTCAAGTAATTTTGCTTTTTAATTAAGCGTATTAAGTTACTGCTACTGAGGAAGCAGCCACAGCATCATCTACCTATTTTATGGTACCAAAAGTATCCCAAACCTGTTTTATTAACACAGATATCTGCAGTCCAGTCATCCATAAGAGAACAGATTATTTTATACCAGTCGAGTGTTTCCTTTAAATTGCTTTGTAATGAGATCTCTGTAGAAGCCAGTAGAAGAAGTCTGTGCAGTATTACCACTAGATGGCGATGGAAAACAGTCCACACTGTCCAAACTGGATCCTGCAGTACCCAGATTAAATACAATTCTGTTTTACTGTCTCATGTCGCAGTTTTAAGCTTTCTTTCTATTGTGCTTCTTAAGTGCTGCTTCATTAAAGATCGACATGTCTCTTCCTTTTTCAGGATGCCCAGATTGAGCGGGAGAAGCAGGTCTTTAACATCACAGGAGGATGTACAGCGCTCACTGTGGTTTACTTGTTAGGAAAGCTGTATGTTGGGAACGCAGGTGACAGCAGGTGTGTATGCTCATCTTCGTGCCACTAGATGAGTAAAACCGATAGGAACCCAAAGACATGCAGTATGATGTCAGTACATTGTGACGCACTTGTCACTGTTTTGGGACGCTGTCCTGGCCAAGCTCAGCGGGAAATTGGCTGACGGGGGAGAGCGGCCGGCTGCATGCTATAAGAGCTGCTCCATGTGTCCTCTGTCTCTGCCTTCCTGCAGCCTTCTTCTGCTTTTGCACCTTCGATAACTCCACAGTACACATGCTACACATCCATCCATGGCTAACGTTGCTCATTTTTGCACCCCATTTGTTTTTACTTTAGTTTGAATAAAATATGTGACCTAAAACGTATGAAGGATTCTAGTCATCGTACGTCTGGATCTCAAGTTATCAGAGAGACCAGCTGAGCAAACGTTAGCCTTTAGCTTGCAGCCGCTCCGCCCTTAGCGTGAAGCTGCTTCGTTCAGTGCTTTTACCAGCTTTACTCACCGTGCCGGTTTGTTTTGAAGAGGACGAGACTAATGCAGATAATTGGGCTGTCGGTAAAAACCTCCTGAATGATGAACAAGCATTGATCTAACGGGAGAAGCTGAGTGCAATGACTCCTCATCCACTACACTACCGAGCTTCGTCTTCTGTTACTGTTTGGATTGAGAATCCCCTAGGAGGCAGATAATTACATACTGTACGTTTAAAGTAAATCTCTTGCATGGAATCAACACGCTGGGGCAGAAAACTGTTGGGTTGCATGTACATTACTTCTCCAACTTTGTGTGTGTCTGCAGGGCAATCATCATCAGAAACAACGAGATCATCCCCGTGTCGACGGAGTTCACCCCAGAATCAGAACGGCAGCGACTCCAGTTCCTGGTAATGAAGCAGTCACTGAAATGTTTCCTTTGAGTTCATGAAGACATTTCAAAGATGATGTTTGGATAAACTCTCTAGATGCATCTTTAGTCGGAGGCTCACTACCAAATACTTTCCTTCTGCCGAGAAGCGTGAGGTCATTACATAGTTCGTCCACTAGAGAGCAATGAGCTGTACAACATCCTGCTCAGTACAATTCCTTTAATAACCATATTGAAGGTCATGTTAAACTAAAGGAAGTGAAGGGTTCTACCCCTCAATCATAAATCCAATCTAATGTCAACAGCCTCGGCCAATATATTATCATTTCTTTAACTCTCCGATATCATATTATCAGCTAGAATTCCCGTATGAGTCCGGCTAGAGAGGGAAGTGACAAAGAAACCAAAGTATTGGAAGATGACTTTCATTTGATCTGTAAATGTGCCACACATTTAGCTGCTTGACTGACATAAAGACCGTCATTGTGTCCTCCAGGGTTTCATGCAGCCTCACCTGTTAGGAAATGAGTTCACACACCTGGAATTTCCCCGAAGAGTTCAGAGGAAGGAGGTGGGCAAGAGGATGCTCTACAGAGACTTCACCATGAATGGATGGTAAGTCTTCCTCCATCTTATCTCTTTTACACGCCATTTTCACCTCGCAGACACAGCACCTGCAGACACAGACCCCCCTGCAGCCTCAAAATGTGTGCTTGAGATGAATAACCTGCAAATCACGCCTGTCAAATTATGATGTGAAAGGAAAACTGCTAATGTTGTGGGATGGCACACAGCCCTCTCCAGCTGCATCCACCTTCCACCAAACAACAATCTGAGTCTCTGCTTCTCTCACTCCCTTCCGCTCCTTTACTGCTGCTCAGACTCTTCTATACAGCGAGAGCTGAAGAGACCAGCAGAGAGATAATGAGGGAGCAGCAGCCTTGAGATGATATAATGATACAGCAGACATGGCCCTGCATGTGCAGTGTTCTGTGGGCCAGCGAGGCACCATGCTGTGTGACTGTGGCTCCGGTGGAAGCTGGTAATGAGATGTGCTGCTCTTGCTCCTACAGTACTGTGTGTATCGTGATGTATGTTTCACGCCTCAGGAGCAGCCAGGATGGGCCTACTGTTGTGTTCTTCTTCACATCCAAGCCAGGAAGTGGTAGCAAGGAAGGATTCTTTTTTTTAATATGTTGTCCATATCTCGGGAAGGACTGGGTATAGCTTGACATTTTTCTATTAACCTAGCTGGAGAATAATTGAGTGATTTGAGAAAGCCAAAAGATGTTTAATGACTTCTGAGGCTTGTTTATAGTAACAGCTGCTTCTGAGGTGCCCTCGAGCAAAGCAGTAAGCAGCTCCTACAGGACCAGCATTCCTCCAAAGGTGATGATTTAGTTCAGTTAAAGTCTTAAAATGCATTGATTTCATTCATTTAAAACAATCTTTCAAAAGTCTTAAAAATGCTAAGACATGGGAAGTATCTATTTTTAAGAAATTTACCGAATGCCTCACATTTGCATCTCCAGATCAGGATCGTTGAACCAACAGCAATTTGCATCATCAAAAATGTCGCTCAGAGTTTCCAAAAGCACAAGAGGATGTCCTCAAATTCCCTTTTTTGTGTCCACAACTCAAAAGATATTCAGTTTTGTGTCATAAGAGTAAAAAAAAAAAACAGAAAATATTTACATTTAAAGTGTAACGATCTGCTTGTAGACAGGTCGATATACCACCTGACCCACAACAAATTGCAACAAAAGGTTTCTCAGTGGTTTTCATTCCTACGGAAATCTACCAAGTCTACCAAAATCAGACCTCTGGAAATGGGTTAAAACTGGGTCATTTCCAAGATGGCAGCTGCAACGGGGTGTACCACAAGCTGTGGTGCAGTTGCAGTGTATCATTTTCAGAAGATTGTCTGGTGCAGCATTCATGGCAGTCATGAACGTATCATACGTGTCATACGTATCGATTGTCTTCAAGTCCCCAACCCCAGTCCAGAGGATCAAGGTCACTCTCCATTCCCATCCAAACCATGACCTGGTAGTAAACTCGGAGACAATGAAACTTGGTGGCAGATTCCGTTGGGGGAAGACGTTCAGGCGTAACGAAAGACCTTTTTGTTGAATATGCTGTGACTCATGGCTGCCAGAGAACATGTGCTCTCCCCACCAAATATAACGGTCAGCGCTTGGCTGCCAAGGTTCTCTATTTCAGCGAGGCTCACGCCTCTCGAAGTGAATGTATCTGCACACAACTTGAGTACTTGATCATCTTTCACAAGTTTTTGAAAGACTGATTTCTTCCCAATGCCATACACACGAGACGTTGAATCACATCCTGTGAAGGAGTGCAGGAATAATATTTGGGTGCATAACTTATTCCCGAGAAGATGCTTCATCCGATTGATGTCGTATATTTTCAGATTGCTTCTTGACTGGTTGTCTGATCTGAAATACAGTGGTTTCCCATCTGCCAAACAGTAATGAAGAAGAAGCATCAATAAATCCGTGTCCTCTCCGATTAGTGTGGTGGAATGCAGAATTGTGCTGTTTACTGCTGTCTTTGCAATGTCCACATCAGCGTCCCCTTCTGTCTGAATAACTGCAGCCCACTTTCTTCTGCTGATCACCTATTAAGGTGATTAGTTGTTGCTTGTTACTGCCGATGGATAGGAATTCATCTCTCTTTCCGTCAAATTCGGTTTCACCGGTCAAGTTCACAGTCAGATACCTGTTGGTTTGTCCTCGTCTCTGCTGAGTGTTATCCTTTATCAAAGGACCTGCACCATAGCCATGAAATACAACAGTTGCTGCCCCATAGTGCCTTATTGTGAAGTCTGCATATGTTCCGGCTATTTTACCATACGTATCTCCCTTCTTCCACTTGAGTTTGTGCAGCAAGGATCCTCCATCAAGCACATATCTTTCAGTCTGAGGGTGTGCTGAAAGTGTGGCATCAGGTGCTCCTTCACATGCCAGTGCCTTGGTACAGTGGTCATTGACGGCTCAGCGTGTTGAGGTTTGTCGGCCTTCCTCAAGATCTTGTTGTCCTCAAAGAGGGATGGTGGGTATGGACTGAGCTCGTACCTCATCACTTCCTCAAGTGACAAATCACCTGTCTGGGATACCACCATGAATCTTTGGAACAGCAAGCTGGGATCGATGGTTCTGTCAGGAGCAACCTGGACAGCAGATGAATTTCCCAGGGTCTTCGCTTTCTCTTTCCTCTTAATAGAGAAGGAAAACAAAGGTTGTCCAATCATTCTCTCGATGATTTTGTTCCCAACAGATTCATATTCATGCACATTGATGTCTTTGTTCGGCACTGATAACATTTCTTAATGCAGGATCCGAGGAGAAGGGTGAAAATGTGCTCAGCTTCGTGCTTATCTTCGAGAGGTCAGATGAGTCTCTTTCAATTCTGGCACCCGTTGCTTCTTTATGTTGTTTGCTTGTTGTGTATGTGAGGTCGTTAAAGTCCTGCATGGCGATGTTGACCTCAGATGTTATGGGGGCTGACATTGTCCACAATGCTCGCTGTTCCTCTGTCATCTTACTGCCATGAGTCAAGCCACCGGTGCTTTTTAGTGATCTCATGAGTGTTTATTCAATGACTAGATCACAGCTGAGGCCTGCCCAAAACTGGTTTGTTCGCCGGATCACATGGTAGCCATCTTGAAACTTCTCATACACATCTGGGTGGTTTTTCTCCAGTTTAGCCGTTTCTTGTACGTAGAGGTAAGCGGACTTCGTGTAGTTGTGGTGTCCAGCTGCTGCAACTATTGGCAAGGCATCAGCAACAGCCTGCAAGTGATCCTTCCAAGATTCAGGGAAAGAGCATTCGAAGAATGGGATACATGTACTTAATTAGATCATTGCCTTTCGAGATAGGAGATATATTATATATGGGCAATTTATTGATTTTAAGCCCTTAATCTTTTGCCGCCATCTTGGATTTCAGGTTAAATACTGCCCAGATCTGAAATTAAATGACACCAGTTGATTTCCCACCCCTTAAAACCATGGACTAGAACCAATAATTATGTTTCCATCACAATTATTGAAGAAGTTATAGCTGTTTTAGTGAATTTGAAGCCTGGCGGCGGCCATCTTGACTATGAGGTCCAGAGGTCTGATTTTGGTAGACTTTTTTTCTGTTGATCAGTATATCCCGTAGGAATGAACACCACTGAGAAACCTTTTTGTTGCAATTTGTTGTGGGTCAGGTGGTTGTTTGTCATAAATTGACCTATCTGACTTGCCTTTCTCCCCCAGCTGTTCCTTGTTCCCTCGTTTAGTGTCTGTGTATTTATCCCTGTCTGCCCCAGTGTGTTTTGTCGGATTGTCATTCATGTTACGTAGTGTTCTGCTCGTCCCGTGATTGGTTTGTGTTTGTTTGTTACTTTATTTTTGTACTTTGTTAGCTTTGGCTTTGTTTTTAATAAAGCTTGTTTTTTGTTAAAATCATCGTCCAGTGTACTGCATTTGGGTCCTCACCTTCACCCCACCGTGACATAAAGAAGCTTTTTTTCTTAAAATCAATACTCAAACCGATAAATCGATTATCAAAATAGTTGGCAGTGAATGTTCTAGTGACCCTCAACTAATCCATTAGTATTTGCAGCTCTAAACAACACTCATATTTAGTCTGCAGCTGTTCTCTGAGCAGACTGTCTGCTAGTGACGACGTAAGTAAATGCACATTCAATGAAAGTGATTGGGTGGCATTTATGATTAAGCATTAAATGCCTGTAACTCTGGAAAGCAGAACATTCTCATATGACCTACACATCCTGCCACTGTGAGGATGAATGAGTGCAGTGTGTGACGCACAGAGGTGCTCAGTTTGACGAGTCAACACAAAGGCCAGACGGAGGTGAGCGTTGCGTCTGAGCCGGTAAAAGCACACGTCTCGTTGAGATGGACAGAGAGGGACGCCCACTGACAGACGGGGCAAACCCTGGTCAGATGTGAAGCAGTTTGAAGCTGCTGATATTCTCCACTGACTGGTGACCGACTCTAATCCAGCTCCTTTAAGTACATCAGCGGAGACATCAAAGTGGTGTGTTTGTAGATCTTCTGCTTCCATTTGTGCACTTCTGAATTCATCTTTGTGTTGTTTACTTGTGTGCTCTAAGATCCCCTCCTCCCCTTTCTCTCGCTAAATTTTTCAGCAGCGAAGAAACGCTTGTTATTGCTCTCTGGAGAGGAGCCGCAACGAGACACAGAATCAAAAGCTACTAGAAGCATGGCAGTTGCTTTGATTCCCACCTACACTATGTTTAGTAACAAGGGTTGAGGAACAAATGGTGGGAAAACTGGAAGTAAATATTTGTTTAATGCTAAACTGACAAAGGATTATAACATTAAAGGGCACTCCGCCATATTTCCACATCTAGATCAGTTTATCTATCGTGGTTAGTATCTCTCAGCCAATGCAAAGTTTTATATCGTCTAATATAAATGTAAATATTAATAATGATGTCATCGGGGTTCTCTCAGCTTGAGTTACAAACTTAAGTTATGAGATTCAAAGATGTGGACATTTACTGCACGGGGAGGGTCCAACAAGAGATTGTATCAAGTTGCATTATGGGAAGTGTATTTTTGTTTGGAGCGTAAAAGTCAGGACATCTCAATGTTGTCTATTCTTTTTCTTTGTCCGATTTTCTTTTCTTTCTTCAAACACAGGGCGTACAAGACCATCGAGGATGAAGATCTCAAGTTTCCACTGATATATGGTGAAGGGAAAAAGGTGCGTGCGTGCGTACACTCTGGAATTCAGTGGTGCAGAGAAAATCACTCTCTCCAACATTGTCAATCTGACACACACACACACGGTCTCTGATGTGCGAGTACCACACTGTGCGTGTGTGTCAATGTACACCCTAACGAGAAGAGAGGAGACAGTCCATCTGTTTCACTCCAGTAGCTACATCTAACACACACACACACACACACACACACACACACACACACACACACACACACACACACACACACACACACACACACACACACACACACACACACACACGACAGTTGTCTCTGAGAAGTGAAGTTAATCCCGCTGGGACGGCAGGGGATGAGATGAAAAGAAGAAGAAAACACTCCACCAAATAAATTGCACAAAACGCTTCAAATGTTCAGTAATGTTAGTTTGTTTCATGTTTCGATCAACTCTGTTTGATTCCAACAGAGACGTCACGCGAGTCTCCTTCGGAAAATAAAACTGCAGCCAACAACCGCACAGCGCCGGTGTCGTCTAAAGAAAAACTGTTGAATTCAAAGAACAGACTGAACCCGTTATAACACAGAGATTCAAGAGCGGAAGAATATTGAAAAAATAATTAGATAATTAATGACAGAAATAGAAAGTGTCAGCACACTACACTTTACAGATGCGCCACCAAATATATTTACATTTAATGCACCCAAATGCAAATATCTACTGCAACACACGGGACTGAACAATCAGCTCTGTGTTAAACATATGTTGTGAATTGTGGCAGGTAGCAGAGTGAAACAGTGCCATCATGGTCCCTGTCAGCCATAAAGGAACATATGGACGTTCCCATATTGACTAACTGACAAACTAAACCAATCTATGTTTTACAGGCACGAGTGTTGGCTACCATCGGTGTGACGCGAGGACTCGGTGACCATGACCTCAAAGTTCATGACTCCAACATCTACATCAAACCGTTCCTGTCCTGTTGCCCTGAGGTGAGAGCCAGCTGCTGAGCTGCAGCACATTAAACAGCATGTAAACGTACCTGCAAACGTCCCTCTGGGTCCGGTTAGATGCTGGTGTGGTCCTTATTTTCCACTTCCACCAACAGCACAATGTCCATCACATGTAGCTACAGAGCAAGTTGATTTACTTGGTCTTGTTCCCTCCGGTGGAACACTGGCACTCAGGCAGCCGGCCAGCTGCTGTCAATTAATCACAGACAGCTACACGCGCCTGCAGCCCGCTGACATGAGGATATTGGATTCCTTTTAACATTAAAATGATTAACAATACACGCCCAAAAAGAAACTGCAAAAATGCTGCTTTTATCCTGCCAGTGGTGTCACACCATGTCAATGATCTACAGGTAGTTGTAACACACAAAGACACAGAAATGTGCAAAACAAAGAAGAGACACGGGAAGAGACACATGTAGAGACACATGTAGAGACACATGAAGAGACACATGAAGAGACACATGAAGAGACACATGTAGAGACACATGTAGAGACACATGTAGAGACACAGGAAGAGACACAGGAGGAGACACAGGGAGAGACACATGAGGAGACACATGAGGATATTGGATTCCTTTTAACATTAAAATGATTAACAATACACGCCCAAAAAGAAACTGCAAAAATGCTGCTTTTATCCTGCCAGTGGTTTCACACCATGTCAATGATCTACAGGTAGTTGTAACACACAAAGACACAGAAATGTGCAAAACAAAGAAGAGACACATGTAGAGACACATGTAGAGACACATGTAGAGACACAGGAGGAGACACAGGAGGAGACACAGGAGGAGACACAGGAGGAGACACATGTAGAGACACAGGAGGAGACACAGGAGGAGACACAGGAGGAGACACAGGAGGAGACACAGGAGGAGACACATGTAGAGACACAGGAGGAGACACAGGAGGAGACACAGGAGGAGACACAGGAAGAGACACATGAGGAGACACAGGAGGAGACACAGGAAGAGACACAGGAAGAGACACATGGAGAGACACATGGAGAGACACAGGAGGAGACACATGGAGAGACACATGGAGAGACACATGGAGAGACACAGACACAGGAAGAGACACAGGAAGAGACACAGGGAAAAAACACAGGAAGAGACACAGGAAGAGACACAGGAGGAGACACAGGAGGAGACACAGGAGGAGACACAGGAGAGACACAGGAAGAGACACAGGAAGAGACACAGGAAGAGACACAGGAGACTCCAGGCCTGTGTTTCATTTGGTCATGCTAAGCTTTCCAAACACGAGGTATTGTAACATGTCAGCATCTATCTTCTTTACGTTCCCCTACCTCGCCCTGCATCTTCTGCTGTCATACCTGCACTCTGAACCATGTCCTCTGCTGCAGGAGAACTCGAGCTCACCCGTCTGTCCGACTGTCTGGTTTCAAAGCTCTTTCATCTCCTGATGTAGTTTGTCTTATAGTGTTTTGCATTTCCCCTCCCAGAGCTCTCTGCTTGATCTTTAATTCATTAAAACTAGAGTTCATGACAGGTTCACATGGAAGAGTGAACTCCCAGCAGCATGTCTGCGTCTTTCTTTCTCTCACAAACACGACTCTCTCCTCACGAGAGGCTTTCAAGTAGCTTCTCCAGTTGCTCTCAGTGACTGAAAACTGCCTTGAATGTATCAAGTCGTGATGCCTGGGTCAAAGTGAGCTATTTCAGCTGAAGACATAAAATGTACTAAAGTAATTTAGTTGCTACTTCAGTTTTTTATTTAAATGTTCATGCTTTGTGTGTTGGCCTGCAGGTTCAGGTCTATAACCTGGCGCAGTATGAGCACGGGGCTGATGATGTTCTGGTAATGGGAACCGACGGCCTCTGGGACGTCCTCTCCAACCAGGAAGTAGCCGAAACCGTCACCACATTCCTGGCCAACTGTGACCCCGATGACCTACACAGGTCTAATATTTCTTTAATATTTCTGTCTCTTTCTCTGTAAATACAGGTTGTGTTGATTGGATTCTGTAAACCTAAAAGTCCTTCAACTCCTCCTGTAAATGTCAAGTATTTTTGCCTGTATTGTTTTTATACTTTAATGTTAAACTGTTTTATTTTGCAGGCGTTGTTTCCCTTTCAAGTATAAATTACATAACTTTTATTTATATATTACATAACAATATTTCTGCTAATGAAGTCAAAAATATAATCTTGAAAAGTCAAAATAATAATAAAAAATGGACAGTGGGATAATATAATGACTAATAACTGTTTGCATCACGTGTCAGTGGAACGGCCCCACACACTGTGGATTACAGGCTTCATCGTCTTTTCTCTCCAGGTATACGATGGCAGCACAGGACCTGGTGATGCGAGCGCGTGGCGTGCTGAGGGACCGAGGCTGGAGAATCACCAATGAGCGCCTGGGCTCCGGAGACGACATCTCGGCCTTCATCATACCGCTGATGTACGGCAACAGTCAGCCCTGAGAAGCCCCACAGAGAGGCGGAAGGCTCTTCAACCAACAGGACTGATTTGAACTGAGAATCCCTGTTCAGTTTCCTCAGTGTCGTTTGCACATTTACTTTCTTCCTTCCTTTAGAAGGATGTACTAATGTTTGGAGATTTAGATTTGTTTTCATATCTCTTTAGGAGTTCATTGGTCAGCCACCAAATTTGGCTGCTCAGGGGACACGGCAGTCAGCTCCGCTTCCATCATCGTTTGTTTTATAAACTCAAAAACATGAACATTTGTGTCATGAATCCAAATTGTCAAGAAATAATTGTATCTATTTAAAGTTAAAAGTGATGGAGTGAAAACATCTTGACGGCCCCTGAACTCCTGCAGAGATGTGAACGCTGAAAGACGAATGCTCTTCCAAAGTGAAGAAAATACCTCTTTTCTTTCTGCCCTTCTTCCCTCTTGCAGTGCTGTACATGGCTCCTCTTCTTCCTTCTCCTTTAGTCCTCCCCTCTTCTCCTTCAGCGTTTATAAAGAAACCTCCTTCGTCTCGTGACCGCGGGCAGAGCTGCCAGGTCAGTCGCGTTTTCCGTTTCGCCACAGTGTGGCTTTGAAGGACTCACTTGAAGAAGAACTGCTTCCAGATCACAGACTCATTGTAGCATTGAGATTTTAGTGTTTCCATTCTCACAGTCTTGTTTTACTCTGGAGTAAGATCTCTTCAGCCTGTATGGATCAACATAGTTTGAGATGGTTTATGGTTGAATTGGCATTATTTTAACATCTGCATAGAAAGAAATTCACAATTTATTTAATCCTAGTCTTAACATTTACATTTTTTGCGAAAAATCTATGTTGCTTCATGAAACATCCATGCTTTGACTTTATGAGATCATCGATGATCTCATCGCAAGAAAGCAAATATGTTAACCAGTTCCTTTTGAGTAAATATTTTGTACAATGTGCACTAGGGGTGGGCAATATGAAGATATAAATCGACAAAACGATATAAAAATGTATTTTTTTTAAGTGACCCTCATAAGATTTAACATTAGATTATGATTTGTACATCAGTATGATCGCACTTTAGGCCCTGAAATATTCCCTGCAACAGGGAGAATTTAATTAAATACATAACTGTAATAAGAAATTAATGAATCACAATCAAAGTCACAGAGAAGGAAACAAAGTTTTGCTTTGACATGTTTTGCATGTTTCATACGCTTTAGAGGCTCGGTACAGATCCCATTTGTGTTTAGGGGGACATGTGGAGCTACGTGTACGGAGTTTGAATGTAGTGATTTCCTGTGTGTCAGTGCATGCAGTGACATATTGTAGGCCTGGGAATATGAGCGACGGTGCAATGGTTTACACTGCGGTTTGTTTTTATATGGACTGAATTTGTATTTCTGTAATGTATCGAAGCGTTAGTGATGATGGTGTTTGTTTGTAAATGTGCGTAGACCATTTCTAAGGTTGTTGTTCCTTTAGAGTTATTGGCATCCCAGACATTTAGCATAAGAGCTAAGGGTGTGATTTTTTTTTTTACTTGTTGATTGTACTTTAGAAAGAAAAGCAGCCATGAAGAGTTTAGCTTGTCTGAAAAAAAAAAAAAAAATCTTTTTTTTCTTCCCTACATTATTATTCTGTGTTCATACAGGCTACACTGCTCAGCCGATCACAGTGGGTTGAGATGTGGGGGATGAAAGGTAGTCTGGGAGAAGGAGACACTTAGACTTCAGAGGATCAATAAAAAGTGGTCATCATTTTAGAAACGTTTGATTCCAGTTTGAGAAAGAAAAAAAAATTGACTGCATAACATTACCCCCCCATTAGAGGATATGTAGAGTTTTGGAGCAGCACTGGTTTACTTTAGACTTACTGTAAAGTGAGAATATGTCTCCTTATTTCATAAAAATGGGGCCTACAGGCAATTGACTGAATCCAAAGAAGTTCATTTGGAAATGGTGCAGTGCCAGGATGAGAAAGCCATTGTTAAAGGAACAGTTTGACAGTTTGGGACATGGGCCCCCATTTAAACAATCTCTAGCCCAAGTGCATTTAGGGCGTGTCTAACTCCACTTTAGCTACTCAAACAGCACATGATCTGAATACTTTTTTATCTGAATAATGCGCCTTTTTAAATAGCAGGAAAATACCGCAACATTGACTTTAGAGCAGGTTCTTGTTGATCAATGGTGCAGTCGCTTCAAGACACCACACCTTATTTAAAGATGGCCGCACAGATGGCACATGTACATTTGCTACTTTCGTAATGTGGGTGCTGTGCATGCAAATGACAACTATGCCGGAATAAAACTGACAATGACAGTTGCGCTGTGCTGTGCGCCGACTTGCGGTGGGTATAAGATGGAGCCTTTTCCCAAGATGTCGAACATTTGTTTTACGTCACATGATATGTGCCACAGTGTAGCGTGGGCTATTTATCATCTTAGCTTTGACAATTAATTATCGACATTCCTCCAAGCAGCAGTCATTTGTATTTGCCTAAAGTTATATGGTGCATTTTTCCTCGGGTACATTCCATCAAAGAAATATTTTATTTAAACATTCTGTCATTATTATTTTTTGTTGCATCTTTAATTACATTAAGCTATTAGACAGTTACCAAGTTTTTTTTTTAAATTGTTCTCTATTTAATTTATTGAATGCGTTTTGTTTTTTCAAGTCTGTCCTGCCACCACATTATTTTCTTGGCATGTCCTCTGAGCAGTATCAGAAAACCCGGCTTCATCCGACTCAGAGATTGAATGTTTTGAACTGCAAACAAACATGTTAAGACAACGTCTGAATGATGCATCAGAATATGTGTTGAATGTTTATTAAGCCTTTTTCTCTTAGAAGAATGTCAAAGATTGAATATATGATTTATTTTTGTCATCCTACTGTGCCACCCAACTGCTGCACATCAACTCAGGTTCAATTCTCATGTGTAGTTTGAGTGGACAAGCCGTTAAGAGGGATTTTCTGAAGGCAGGGAGTCCTCAGGGCGCTTTATTCGTTCCACTACATTTGTAAATACATCGGAAAGGAAACTCTTAGACTTGAAAGTTTACTTTGTACCTTCAGCCCGACTGTTGGTTTCCCCTTTTTGAAGTTGCTATATTGTGAAAGTAGTCACTGCTGTTGTTTTTCTACCTTTAGACTATAAAGGTTGGTGGAAATCGAGAAGGGCTGGAAGGTTTTAACTGTAGCAAAGAGGAAGTTTGAAGCCCAGTGGGGAACTGTTTTTAAGTAACCATTGTTTTACCCTCAACCTTTGTTTGTGAATGTGAAATGTACATTTTGTATAACAATAAGATAACCTATGAAGTTGAAATATTTTTAATGTTTCATTGTGAAACTCTGACTTTGGGGGTGAGAAAGCAATGTTTACCTTCAGTGTTTCTTTACCAGAAATTTAAAAAAGAAAATAAATGTTAAAGATAAATGTATGATGTGTAGTTTGTGTCATTAAAAAAAAGTAAAAATCGAATGTAAAGTAAACTCAGCATGCAAGTATCCTTTTTTTTGCTTGCAGTCCAAATCAGTTTACAATAACTAATCAATCTGAAGGAGAAAGAAACAACGAGCAAAAGAGCTGACGGAAACTCAAAACATTTTACAGGACACACACACACACACTGACAGAACAGGGTCGATGAAGTGGACTCACTGAATGCACGCAATAATATTGATGCCATTCTTAATGATTATGGAGGTTAACCCGGGTAAAAGCCATTATCCCAAATTGATTTCCTGCATTAATCCCAGAAGAAATGCAAAGAGAAAACAAATGGCTGGCTCCATTACCTTGTATGGTACTAGTACTAACTGGTATAACTTCATTTAAGTGCATTCACTACTAAGGGCGTCTAAAGCTTGACATCATTTGATGAGTGCCTTTATCCGAAACCATGTGCCTCCTAAGGGACTGTGCACAATGTATATTTACTTTATTTGAGAGAAGGGACAGAAGACATTAATAATACATTTTCTCATCCGGAGTTGCTGCGTTCTAATCACTTTAAGAATGTACTCCAGCTGCCTTTACAGAGTATGCACTGTTGTATGCCGTGTGCATACAATTGGGACACACTACATCGTCATAACATGGTACCTTGAATTTTGACCCTCTCGCTCATATCGGTTGCACAAAGGATCGTCGGTCAGAACAGCACTCTGGCTTGCAAACTGCAAAATGCAGTCGGACATCCTGGTATGTTTTACAAACTGCTTTTGAAATGCTAAATCTTTCTCTGGCGTACTTATGGTGGTATGGGTACGCAACACTTTATTGGTAAAAAATTGCTACACCTTCCCCACATTATAATCAGTACAAAGAACTAAAAATGTAAGAATTTAACATGGTGTACATTAATGAAATCATTTAGTCATAAACACCCAAATAGCAGTGGGATTCATAAATGACACAAGACAAAATAATGTCTTTTACAAAAAAACACATTCATTTTGAACCAAGAACTTTATTGGAAACACTTTTTTTTCGTTGCTGCTTTCTGCAAGTCATTTTCATATACTTAAAGAAGCAGCCGATAATAATCATACAGTCACCAAACTCGTCCTAAAGTCCGCCAATTGAATTATTCATGCACAAAAGAGAATCCCAGTTTATTGAATAGCATTTACATGTAAAGGGAATCCTCTAAATTCAAAGACTTAATTTCAGTTCCTTTGACTTTTTTTATTTTTTTTTTTTTAAATAGGATGACTTTCGTTGGATACATAAACACAAGAAACCACAAACGCACGTGATGAATACCATTAAAATCACTTTATTTCAATATGCATGTAAAACCAGAGACATTTTAGTTTTGCACTGCTCTCATTCATTGGTTCCAGTTGACACCTTCTGGAAATTTACGCACTACATTTCACAGGAGACGTGATTATTTTCAAGGCACATTCGTCTCCGTTAAATTGATGCTGTTTACAAAACACAGTGAGCTCAGTCATTCGCGTTGATCCGGTTTTGGCTCCTCTGTCGCAAGTCACCAGCGCCGGCAAGGCAGTAGATTGCGCAGTCATCTCCACAAGGGGTAATACGACAACCCGATCAACAGCACAAACTACTACCTCAACCAGCGCGTGGCCCCCGGTGCTCTTTGCCTTCTCTTTTGTCCTCTTCACTCCACTTTCAGTCAGTGTCGCTGTGCGTAAAAGCGCACGGGGGAAAAAATGGCGTGCGCGTAAAACGTGGCCGCAATAAAGCGAGACAAAAACCCCACCCAAAGAAAGAAAAAAAAAAGAAAAAACTCCTGTACGTTTCCCACATTTCCTGCACCCGCTGCTCTCCTGAGATGACCTCGCTGAAAATGACATATGGCAGGCCAGGGCGGCGGGGCTCTCCGTTGATTTCCTGAGCGGCACAGGAGACATGCATTTGGACATGATGGTGGTAATAATGTTTTTGAATAATGACATTACATTTTAGTCCGCATAACATGAATAAGCCAAATTAAGAAAACAAATCACGATCGGTTGGATACAATTCGTCCATCAGCAATGCTGCAGTGTCCACACAACGCATTAAAATTACACATGTGTTAATCACCAGAAAACAAATGACATTTTAAAGTATTGGACAGCAAACAATGATTATTATAACATTTTGTTTTGCGTAATGAAATACGACATTAGAAGTAGATTATCAAAAAGTCACAAAAGAAACCTGTATTCTGTATAAATATTACCGGGATTTTGTTGGATGTGAGAAAATGCAAAAATGTCATATCGTCTCCAGTCCTTCACCTTGCAGCTGAACTGCAGCAGACCGTTTTATAATCTATTGTTGTCTGTTTCTGTCTCTGCGTCGTGAAGGAAAGTTGTCCCGCTATCAAACCCGCTCAGCTCAAAATACCAAAATGTGTAAAAATCCACATCGGAGTGATGCGATGATTATCTTTAGCCCTTTCTCCCCGCAAATGCCGCATGTCAGGTAGGTGTGGAAAATGAGTGGATTCGGCGGAGCGGCGTGGATAAAATTCGCGGGGAACGTCAGGACTCGTGTAGGGACGACCGGAGATCAGAGAAAACGCAGAGGTCTCACTACGACCGGGATTTCTTCAAACAACAGCAGAGGAGAGAAACGGGGACAGTGCGCCATCGGCTGGCTGCATTCAAAAGAACACCTTCGTGAATGAAGCCCTCGCGCTGTAGCACTGGACTTCATTCTCATGATGAAGCAGCAAAGCAGTACAAATAATACAAATAGATGTTAAATATGTTGGACCCTACCTCTTTTTTATTCCTTGTATTTATTCCCATAATAAGCCCTTTTCACAGAAGACAGTTAGACTTGACAGAGCAGGAGAATCACAGGTGTACATAATTAAACTGATGCTCAATCACTCACATCGTTAGTGTTATTAGGAACACCTGTGCGTTTCCTACAGCGACAGGTCAACATGTGCTGTGGGAAGGATGAGATGGTCAAAGCTACTGTAACATGATTTGACATTTTTCTTTTTTGTATGTATGTATGTATGTATGTATGTATGTATGTATGTGTATATATATATATATATATATATATATATATATATATATATATATATATATATATATATATATATATATATATATATTTAAAACATTTACATTATTTTAATTACTTATTTGTTTATAAATGTTTTTTTATAGTAATAATAATAATAATAATAATAAACACATGTGCATATATAGAAGGATTACTCTCAGACATGTTTGTGGTAATGTTAAAATAAGGTTAATCAGGTTGTTATTATTATTAATTGTATTTTCTCTGCTCCACATCAGCATTTAAATGTTGGTTAATAACAATCACTTTCACTGAAGTTGGTTTCCGTTTTCTCTTCGAGAGTGAGCCACTGTTCTGCACACAAGCGCTCCTTCTTCGCCTCTTTCTTATTGGTTAGAAGGATGAGCCGCTGCTCTGGGGAACCTCCCAGCTGTGAGCGGGCAGAGAACCCGTCAGAACCCGGAGAGAACACAGTGTTCCTCCTCACAGATCAGCCTGCAGCTGCGGCACACACAGGAGAACAGAGTGGGAAATAAAATGGAAGGCTCATATTTAAAAGAAAAAAGAACACCAAAAACCCGTACGTGATTCAGAGAGCTGAAAAAAAGCTTAATGTTTATTCTTATTATGGAAATGATGTAAGCTACTGCAAGAATTCTTACTTACTGCTGTGACCTGTTACCTGCCTTTGATGAAAAAAAAAAAATGGAGTATTTCTCTTTATCTTTGATACTGTTTAGGATTGGCCCTTTTCTCTAACACTAACAAGTGTACACACGTACACACACGTACACACACCAGAGCAGGACCCACAGGAAGCTTTACACAACTTTATTGAAGATTGTGTATAAATACACATGCACATTTCAAATGTAAACCCAAGTGAACTCAAGTGCAGCCAAACCTGGAAACCCATATTATGCTGTCATGCAAAGATGTCTGGATTATTTTTACAAAAAACAGTCCCAAAACAACAGAACCATCCTTTTTCTTAAAAATATTCCCTCCCTGACAAGAGCACAGGCTAGACTTTGCAAACTAGTGTACGTGTGGACTCGAGCCACATTTCCCCAGACATTTCATGTCTTGCCAAGGTTTAAATATATTGTCTGTTTATTATTAAATGCTTACATATAAATAAATAAACTTTATCAAATGTGCACTCACAGAGTGAACTCTTATGTACAGTATTGTATAAGCCTATAGTAGCGATCACATCACACTCAGGATGGGGGGTGAGTCGCCCAAAAAGCAAGGCAGCGCTGAGGTGATGAAGCCCGCTGAAGTCAAAGCAGATGCTCATAAAGGCATGGTACACATCGAATATTCTGAGGCAACAGGTACGCTAACGCTGTTTACAATGGACGAACAGGTAGAAAAAGAAAGCATAACACTCCACCATGGAGAATAGTTTCATGAGTTACATCGATGGAGGAATATCCTGCAACAATCTGCCACAAAATATTTTCACTGTATCATGATCCCACAAGCTGAAAGGCCTTTGAGGCAGACTCACCCCGCACTTTTTAGTTTTTTCCCTTCCCTCGCTCCCCATCCTCAAAGCATTTTTTTCACCCTCTGGAAAGGGTCGCATTCAGCAGTATCCATGAATTCATACAGCTAATATCAAAAGGCGAAGAACCCATTTCCATCACATTCAACCAAACCAATAAAAGGAGCCGTGAAAAAACAAAAACGGAAATAACAAATCCGGCCCTGTAAAGAATCAAAAAGGCTTCAACCACATACATCTGGTCAGTGTTCATTCCATTCAGCATACATTCTGGCCCTCTTGTGGGCTAAAAGAAACAGCTTGAGATGATGTGGCCGCGATGTAACAAGCACACAAATAATACGGACGTTCGTACACGAGTGTTGGTGTATGAAAGGGCCGTGCGAGAGAGACGGTGCGATGGCGATGTGCAAAGAAAAGGCGACCGGTCTGAGATTAAGAGTTAAGGCTTAGGTGATCCGAACAAGAGACGATCCATCTGATGGGAGCGGAATCACTGATGGTCCTAATCTCACAGTGCCTCCAATATGAAGAGGAGCGAGCAGAGCCGTGTAAAGCTTTAAACAACACCTATGAATAACTTAGCAGGAGAGTGGAAGAGATTTGTGACGTCTGAGTCGGCCGGCTAACTTTTAAACAGATATTTGTTGCAATCCCTGCACATTATGTTGAGTTAAGACAGAGTGAAACAGCTGTTACTAATTCATTTTTGCAGGTAAAATGTGCAAAAAATCTCAATCTGTTTAGTTCTTTTGCAAAGTTAGCTAGATAGCTTCTCAATCCTGCTTTATTTTAGGTTTTAAGAAATATAAATTATCAACAGAGACCAGAGAGAGACAACAAAAGCAGGACCTTAAATCGCTAAGGTTCATGCCGATACAGTAATAATCTGTCTTAAAATGCAAGATCACAGCAGTAGCAGCAGCAGCACAAAGCTAGGACAGTTTGGCTGTTCGACACTTTATAAAACCAACTCTGAGCATCACTTCTCTACGTTAAGTCTAGACTGTACACGCGTCTCACCGCCGGCTCACTAAAGGCAGCTTCCTAAGCTATTCATGTGAGAAAACCCTCAGAGACATTATTGTTAAACAATTGCAGTATGTCTGGCAACTATACATAAAAAAAAAAAAAGGGGTGGATGGTTGGTGATTGTGCAAGTTCAAAATGTTTCAGCGCATCATGAACACCAGATACAATTCAGTGTTTAAAATATTTACATGGTCTAAATGATAGTAAAATGATATGCCAACAAAGTATTGCTCTCAAAAATATATAAAAAGCTAAACGCAAAAAAGCAGAGGGCGATTAAGAGCGCTACACCGCAGTACTGTGAAGCCTCTAAATCCATCCCTAATGTCGTCCAGTGACTCTTCTCAGAGCAGGTGAGCAAATCCTAAACGATTGGACGTGGCGACACACACACACACACACCACACACACACACACACACACACAGTGATCCAACCACAGAGGAGGGCCCTGATTTCTTAGAGTTGCGTAACCCGGCAGCTCTCTGACCGAACAGCCGTCACCCCCGCAGTGGCTCAGCCTGTCGGGCGGCCGAGTCCGAGCCGCTGGGTGAGACTGGTGGCGCCCGCTGCCATGCTGTGTGTCCATATGGCTTTAGATGGAAAGATCCTAGTCTCTCTCTCCATTTATTTACGTCCTCAGTTTGCCTCAGTTGGTTTTCATGGTGACGTCTCGGATGGGCGCCTGTTCCTCCTCCTCCTCCTCCTCCTCCTCCTCCTCTCTTCTTCTTCTTCCTCTTCCTCCTCTTCTCCCTGCTCGTTGTCGTTCTTCCTGCGCCGGTTCTTGTTCGGGTCCTCCTCGTCACTCTGATCGGTGGCGGCGCTGGCTGAGGTGGCTGAGGTGGCTGAGGTGGCTGAGGTGGCTGAGGCGGCGGCGGGCGGGGCAGCCTGAGTGGATGAGGCGGTCTTTCTCTCCTGCCTCTCCTCGCCTTCGTTCTCCTCCTCATCTTCTCCTTCCTCCTCCTCCTCCTCCTCCTCCTCCTCCTCTTCTTCCTCACGATCGAGAGCGAAGTAGCCGGTGCCCTTCACAGTATCCTGCCGCTGGTAGAACAGCACGTAGCCGGCTTTGGTCTGAGAGAAAGACAGCGAGTAAAAAGCCATCCAGCTTCACAAATAGCTCACTGCTGCTGTGGCTTTGTCATTATCTAGAATTTCTTTTATAACACTTCTAAACATTAGAACTTCTAATAACATGACGATGCAGTTTTTAATCCTGATAATGAGTCAACAGGATGCTGCATTAATAACCGCCGGCCTTAATGTTACATATGCACCGGCCTGCTGCTTTAACTATTTATTACAGCACCAAATGTGTGGGGTTTCCATCACTGAAAAAAGTCCACAACAAATGCACAATTTCCTTCTGTTAAAGTAGCATGTATTAAAACAGCACCGGGGATCTGCAGACGCCTGTTTCTGCCGTTACAGGTCCGCTGTGGCTGCAGGGCTGCTTCTGCCGCGTCAGTTATGCTTAATCATACCAACGCATATTTTATTATTTCTTTATGATTTCAAGGACTCTTGACACATTTTCCAAGGTGTTTGTTACCTTCTGACATCTTATAAAAGTATCAGCTGTGATTGTGCTGTGTGAACCTGACAAAAGCTGAACCATGGAACCAGGAAATGCTTCATTTCTCGGCCAAATATTGAGGTGGGTAAGCCTTTACAAACGTTCTCAACACATCTTAAGGAGACTTCACATTGTTTGGGTGTGGGCTCTCTTTATGAATCACCGAGTTGTGTTTATGTGCCAATTACTGTATATCAAGAACTGTCCAAGAGCAGTAACAGCAACAAAATACCCACAACCCCAGGCCTCAGCTCCTTATTAGTGCTTTTTTGGGAGTGCCAGCACAGTTGGATGCCTTTGATAAATCAGCAAAGTAATAGTTCATCATAATTAGTGACAATATCAGAAGTGCATTACTTTGATGAAATTCTAATTTGTGTCCAGCAAAACTGCCTTTGATGAATACACAGTAGTCATGTTGCCTGGCTTTTACCAATGAGGACACTCACCACTATTTGATCTTCGTTGGCAGGAGACACACTGCTGTCATCAAAGTTGTACCACTTTCCGTCGTCTTTGTTCTTGCCGTAAGCCGTGTCTGAGCAGGATGAGATTAAAAGACAGGACTATTTGCACAGCACGTTTCTGGATCATGCTGCAAAGTGTCGGTGCATAAAGGAAGATGAACACCGCTCAGTGATAATGTGAGGAGAATCTTACAGTGGCCTCCACCCATCCCGCCGTAGTGGTTGGAAACAGCAATGAGGTCATATTGGCAGGGCCCCGTGTTGGGGTTGATCAGGAACTCAGACATGTCCAGGTCTCTGCAGGAAAAATATGGTGAACTTTAAGTCGTCAGGTGCCATGCAATGCAAATATACACTGGGAAGGCAGAAGCCCTTTACATGAAGGAAATAATAAGATGCGTTTCTAATTACACCCTTAACGTGCAGATAGTATCATCCATAACTGTGGGTCTGCATATACTGGATGTGCAGTAGAAATTGCAGAGGATGCAATGTTCTGCTGTAGAAATTAATTGCCTTTTGTGTGCATGTGCGAGCGTACCTGAGTGGGAAATCCACAAGGGAGTCCAGTTTATCCCTCATGTAGCGGCTGTAGGAGAAGCGTTTCAGATGGACCACCAGCACCGGCGGCAGAGACCACAGGTCCAGCTTCTTAGTGGCCTGTTGGTGCTGCTTACAGTCTGGACAGTACCTATGAGACAGGATGTGCATCGCATGTTAGCCAATGCAGCTGACCTCACGTGTTTGGCTGACCGTGTCCTGCTCGTAACTTGTTTTTGAATGCGCGGCGTTTCTCACCACGGGTCCTCTGCTCCCAGTTTCTCCTTCGTGGTGAAAAGTTCGATGCAGTCCTTCAGCTTGAAGTAAGCCTTCTTCTGAGGCTTGTACTCCATGCTCTCATGCTTGTCAAAGTCCTGCTCTCAGTCACAAACGCACACAAAAACAAAAACACACAGGCACATACAGCTGTTAGAAAACACTTCTCATAGCACTGTGTGTGGATCGGGTCCAAAATAGAACAAAACAGGGAACGCTTTACCTTAAAGTGGAATTATACGAGTTCTGTGCTGTCACAATACTTTTTCACAAAAGTTAAAATATGGACTGATACAGTATCTTATTTGGAAATACATTCAAAGTATAACCAGGACAGCATTTGAATGCATAGAGATCAAATATGTGGTTATTCAAATCTAAAAAAATTAATAATAATAATTAAAACAAAAGAAGGGCGTTTCAGGGAAATACACATTTTCCACTTCTCCCAAATGTCCTCAAATTGTATTCCCTGAAGCCTCCTGGAGACGGTTAACACCTCGGAACACTTAGGGAGCAGTTGCTGTTGCAGGACATCAGATCTGTGACCTTTTGAATACATAAGAGTCATGCTCGTTCCTGGGACTTCCTGCTGCTCCTGTCTGGGTCACACTGCCATATCTTGTAGCAGGATGGCAGACTGCACTTGTTCTACATTGCACGGTACGCATGCTAAAGAGTACAGCAGCTGCTCTGCTGCATTAACATGGTAACGTTAGATCTGCATCAGAGAGCATCTTCTGATATCGGCTTTACCTCGACAACGCTCTCGTCAAAGTACTTCTTCCTCATCTCTGGTTCCCAGTCCAAGGAGAGATAAGAGCGGTCTGTAAAAAATAAAGTGGACAGAACACACAATTCAGACGAGCCATCTTTAATGTTGTCATCATCTTTCAGTCTGATATTTCATCGCTGCATCGACAGTCATTCATCTTGGTGCTTCTCCACGCAAAATAAAATATCCACCATTTAAAAACTGTGAATACTTTGTGAGAACAACACTCGATTCATAACTATTTAAATGATTGAATACAAGATGATGAGTCTGAATATATTTAGTTTGAACTTTAGGAGGTTATGTGAGGATTTATTCCCCTTCCTACCACTGAGTCGGAGGTGTCCCTCGTCAAAGCGGATCTGTCTGGTGTCCTCCTTAATGAGGGAGAAGTCCGTTTTTCCCATGTTATTGAACTGGAATGTAAAAAGTCTCTTTCTGTTGTGCCCGGGCGTCTGCGGCCCTTTGGTGGAGTTCTGCGGACCAACCACACCGTTCTCCAGCTCGTTGTCCGCCGAGTCCTCTGACTGGCTGTTGTCGTTCTCAGAGGGCAGCTCCTGATCCTGACTGGACTCGTCGTCCTGCTCGTCGGTCTCCATCTCGCCTGAGGGACGACGGAAAACACTTTAAAGCATCATGGCTGCTTCTGAAGAATAATGACTTTAAATAGCAAATGCTATGTGGCTTAAATTCAGTGAAGCATTTGTAAAGGTCAAAACTGTTCTAGGTAAACATGTCTGTGTGTGTGTGTGTGTGTGCACTCACTCGGCGAGCCCTCCTCCAGCACTCCATTAGTGGTGTTGCCATTGACAGTGTGTTGTTTGGGCGGCTGTGTCTCTTCACAATCCTCTTCATCCTCCTCCACTGAAGATCGCACAAACCGGCTGCAAAACACAAAATCATTTCTTTTTA
The DNA here is from genome assembly GCF_900634415.1 of Cottoperca gobio. Lineage (NCBI taxonomy): Eukaryota > Metazoa > Chordata > Actinopteri > Perciformes > Bovichtidae > Cottoperca > Cottoperca gobio. The sequence goes on from NC_041377.1 coordinate 11,929,235, forward strand.
AAATGATTTGTATGCTTTTACTTTTTTAGCACGCGATACGACTTCTACAGTTCTTCTAATTGATTTTTGATCGCCTGCCAAAGTGGCTGCTAGACAAGACGGTGAGCTTGTATCGATCGGCGGTCGGATATCAACGATTTATATTTCCTACATGGATATAGAGGCCATTTTAACTACTGTACCATCACAGCTAAGATGTTATGATGTTTAGAGATGGTTCTGGTGGAGCGGCGTGTCTGCCTGCTGAGCCTCGTTCAAAACAAGTGAAGAGCGAATTCTTAAATCTTAATACAAACCGGCCCACCGTCTCTTCTCCGTGGATCTGACGCCCGCCTCTCTGTGTGTCTGCTCACCAACATTTAGCTCCAGAAGAGAAGTTAACGTTATGCAGATGATTTAGTTTGTGGTATTAAAGAGTGGGCTTTATCGAATGTCATTTATATACATTCAAAGCTTCTCTTAAGGTCTTCAAATGAAACTTTGAACGTCTGTCGTTATATTTTATGACATCACCCTTAAAAAAAAGGGAAATATGATTTAGTGTTATTGTGGTTATATGCATGTAATTCATGGTGTTGTTAGATTGCTGATGGACCGCCCCGTTAATACAGTTGCCTGCGGCGAGCGGGAGAGATGTTCTTTTGAAAAGAGTAACCACGATTGGACGATAGATTAGGCTAGTGTCTTGAACAATGACTATACGATCAAACACAGACAGATGAAGGTACCAGAGGCGCAGCAGCAGCATGTTGTAGAGTTTGTCTTCACTGAGGGTTCTGGGGACGGCGAGCAGGAAGGGCTGTCCAAACAGCGGCGTGCTGGTGTGGTTGTAGCCCGACTGTTTGTACTTCTCCCTCAGGTGCACTGGGATCACCACATGGTCCGTGTCCTCCACCCTGTTCACCGCCAACTCAAACCTGCAGAGAGAAGTCTGCTCAGTTTTGAAGTCGCACTGAATATGCTTCTTGTTAGCAGCAAGAGAGGGGAAAGTGAAACTCCGGCATATTTATGTCCTTCGCAAATAAAGCGATCTAAATTGGTGGTGCTTTAAATCTCAGTCGCAACTACTGTCAGTAATAAAGTCAAAACAGTAAATACATTTTATCTGAAGTTTTCAAACCACTGACTTAATGCCAAATATGTAAAAAGGTATTACACCATGCATTAGGCAACTGCTTTATGTGGTAAATCAAGGGCAGAAACTTAAATTTAGTCAGAATTCAGATTATGCCGTTCCGTATATATCGATAACAGAGTATGCCTGTCAACCAAGTTCGACACTCACACATAGATATCGTCTCTTTCCATGATGCTGCTGAGGTTCTCGTTGGTGGCGAAGATCCGGTGGAAACGGTGGTTGTAGATGTCAGTTACAATCATCTGGGGTAAAGAGAAAAGTAGTCAGAAGACTCTTGGGAATGTAGGCAGATTAAACTCATATATGAACCAATTCCTAAAGCTACTTGGAACACTGTATAGCAGATTAAAGATTTTGGAGACAACATTTTCTCCCACTAGCAGCTGAAGCTGGGTGGGCAGGGACACTGTGCTGTCTGAGACGTCAGCACTATAACTGCCCAGAGCAGAGCCGACTGTGATGTTTATACCTTCTCAGCGGGCACGTCTGACAGGTTGGACAGGGAGGTACACAGGTCAGAGATGTAGCCCACCTTCGGCACAGTCAGCTTGTACTGAAACGGAAAGACATGACATGAAATCATAATGTCAGGGAAGAAAACTAAGTGCTGTTCAGGGGCTTTCGGAGGCATTGTGTCTTACCTGTGTGGGTTTGGCCAGAGGGTCCAGTCTCACCAGATAGACATCCAGCGTCCGCTCCTTCTTCATGGGCAGGGGCAAGGTCAAGTAGCAGAAAGGATCAAAGGTCACAGAGATCTTGGAGCACACAGGACACACCAGGGTGGACTTGAAAAGGCCGTGGAAGATGTCCACGATGATGGAGTCGTTTCTCTTGACGTGGTTTTCCCACGCCTCTTCCGCCACCACCTGAGATAAACGGCAAAACACAAACTAGCCGTTACAAAAGTCTGTCAAATAAAAAAATATAAGAAATAAATATAAACACAAATCATAAAATGTTCAACAATGAGACACATTAATAGGTATATACATACATGATGTATGACGCTACGTACACATATTTTCAGAGCCGTTATACTCTCACCTTATCAGGCCTGCCGTTAGCGTCCTTCAGCTGGATGTACGGCTTCTTCCTGATGCGGTTCAAGTCTTCGTGAAGGCCGTCCAGGAGAAAGGCCAGCAGCTCGTGAGAGTCCTGCTGTTGGTAGCCCGAGAACTGTGGGGCGAAGCGGCCCACCTGGGTCTGGAGATGGAGAACACATGTAAATAAATGACATGGGGAGGGGGACAAAATCAGAAGAAAAAAAGACAAATTAGGAAACCTTCTGCTGTATTATACTTAGTTACTTTTTTTGGCTATCTGTGTCTTTTTAAGACTTCCCCCACAGCACGGCCTTTTTCTAATTGTTGAATCTTTTATTTGAGTACTTTAAAACCCTTTACTCATCAGGCTTTTAACCTGGTGCATTAGGCCATTCTTGGTCTGCTGCTTCCCTACTTATAGTAATGATAGTATGGTTTGTACTCCAAAGACATACTTTTGCTTCCTGCTCAAACTGCCTTACTGTGACACAACAATAGCACTTTTACAGACCTTCCTTTGCAAAAATGTATAAAGAATGCAGCGTTTTGGTAGTGAACCCAATATCCAAAACCGTTTCCTGCTCAAGTGTTTCCAGGTAGTCACCTTGAAAGGCCTTGGGGTGACGTAGCTGTATTTTCCCGACCACAGCTGCTTGATAAGCTCGGCGTATGCTTTGGCAATATCCCCCTTCATGCCCAGCGGGTTGTCTTCGTTCAGCTCGTCTGTGAACTTGTCTTTGAGGAAGTACTCCGTCAGAGGAGGGATATTGCTTAAACACTGAGGGGCACAAAAGCAGGAGACGACAATAATCAGCCGAGGATCGATTTAAGCTCTTCACAAGATCTGCAATCTGACATTTTCATGCCATCACTTAAATACTTGTCATTATATGTACATATACAGAATGTATACAAATTAAAGACAGAAAAGCAACACACAGCGTTGTAGTATGGTGCTGGGCCACCACAAGCTTCCATACTCCTTGACATATATACACATTCATATATTAATACATAAATTCTTCTAGATTTTTGAAGACATGGAAAGAGTTAGAAACACTTTCCTAGACTGTGTAGACTTCCCTGAAGTGGTTCCATTACCTGCACAGCAGAGTTCATGAAACATGTGTTGCCCAGGTTGGAGAGTCCACAGAGGCCCGAGCGCTCACTCTGCCGGCTCTGGTCCGAGTAGTCATAGCTGTTGCTGTAGGGGTGGTAGGACGGTAGACTATAGCTTGAATTCTTCACACTGTGCAACAAACATACAAAAGCAAAAGGGTTGGATAGTGTGTGCCAAACTGCTACAAGCAAAGGAGCGGTCACAAACACCCTATTGTAATTCTGCTGCATCTATTTTAAGTTAACAGAGTATAAGATGTTTTTAAATCAAGATAAAGCTGTTACACTTAACACATTACGAATACCACCAGGCAAATATAGAGCTTCAGTTTCCACAATTTCCTTTTCAACCAAAGACCAAACTACAACCCGAGAAAATAACCCCCACTCCCCCCAAAAAAAGACAATCAGAGAGCTTAAAGCTTGGCCTCCCCAACTGCAGCAATCAGCAGACCTCTGGGAAGGCTGCGAGGCAGTGTTGGTCGCTTCTGCCTCCCACTGGTCAAGGGAAACAGCTGTGATGGCGGTGGAAGCACTGGCCTCGCAGTTCAACACACGGTGGTCCACCCTCCTGCTCTCCAGCTCCACCGCCTCAGGCCTCAGGCACCACCAGCAACACAGGAGCATGACATCTCAGCCCCGCCCCGGCCCATGCCGGCCCGCATGTCCGCAAGAAACAGAACCACCAGCAGCCTGGATGGGGTTCGGCTCGGGTCTGGTGCATGCAAAGCCTGGTTTATTAGAGGCCGGAGAGGAAAGTCCAGCTCTGGTCTTTACTGTTGAGTCCTAATGTTAACTCAGCTGAACCCAGTGCTGCTCCTGTAGCTGTTTGGATATAGTCCGAACCAAGTTTAGGCCTCCTTCCAAGTCCAGCTGCACCAATAATCAAGCCACAGAACGCATTAATACACAAAAACACACACACTCTTCCTCTTTCTAAAAGCTAACTAAGCAGCTCCCTCCTCTCTTTTCTCCCCTTCTTCTTTTCCGAGCTTGACCGCCTGCCATCTCGTTATCCTCTCTGCCTCAGATGCCTTCCCTCTGTCCTGTCCTCTGGTCTTCTGCTCCTCCCTCTGGCCTGCCTGCTGCTCTCTGCCGCTCTACGGCTACCAGCAGATATTTATAGCAGCATCAGCAGCAGCAAGGATGCTCAAGACTACCGCTACCGAAGCTAGAGGTGCACACACACAGAGACAGAGAGAGAGAGAGAGAGAGAGAGAGAGAGAGAGAGAGAGAGAAAAAAAAAAGAGGAAAAAAAAAAGAAAAAGAGAGAGAGAGAGAGAAAAAAAAGGGGAGAGAGAGAGAGAGAGAGAGAGAAGAGAGAGAGAGAGACAGATGCCGCACCAGATCGACAGCTCTATCAGTCTAGAGAGAGAGAGCGGCTATCTATCTCTATACTCGTCTCTCCCGAAGCTCCGCCGGCTGCTCTCGGCTTCTCGTGCCTCGCGCTGCGCGTACCCGCAGTATTAGGGGGGTTGACAGAAGAGAAATGAGATGGGATGGAGGGAGCAGCTGATCCACTGCATCCAGCTGAGGCTGCAGTATTCGCAGGCCTGACTCTTAGTGTATCTCTCTCTCTCTCTCTCTCTCTCTCTCTCTCTCTCTCTCTCTCTCTAACGCACATCAACACACACACACATCAACAGTCACTCGTGCAGACACCATTTATCCCCTTTTCTTACACTCTTGCACACATTATATTATTCCGTACTCTCTCTTCTCGACACACTAACACACAAATTTACACACCATGACATTGTTAGCACCCTTCAAACACACACTTTGACAATCCCTCTTTAATATGCCATGGCTGTCTGTACGAGAGCTTTTAAAGGGGAGGGTCTACATAAATAAGCTAAGATCAAACTGAAGAAAGGGATGGTTTCATCAGAGGGGACGGCACGCGTGTGTGAGTGAGAAGGCAGGTGTTGAGGGGAGCAGGAGCAGATGAAATGTATTCTGAAGGTCACTTAGACTGCAGAATGTGTGCATCGCAATGAGCTTAGGGGAGAGGCGAGGTAAAGAGACTCAAGTAGAGAGTGAGAGAGAGAAACTGACAGAATTAGGGGACACTGCCTCGTAAGACGGTGAAACTTACTGCCGTTACAGAGTATTGCTACTGAGGCTAAACTGACCAGGCCAAAGCGCAAAACCAAAAAGACAAGTGTTGTGTAATGCGGGAACAACACTTCATATGAAATAAATAAAAAAAGAGGCCCCATGTATAATTCAGAGGAAACGACAGCTCTGGCACTACAGTGAATCAGGGACAGAAGAGATGCTGGGAGTGAAGATCCAATTTCCCCAAGTCACCCACTCTGTGTCTTCCACAATCCAACAACACTGTGCAGGAAAAGATCCCACTGATATCAAACAGTATAAAGCAGAGCTGTTAAATTATATTGTGTAACTATACTCCTAGATTTTCTTTTCAGCTAGTGAGTGCAGGAAGGACAGGCTCGCCCACCTTCTTTATCAATATTGATTTTTCAGGGTGGCCAAGCTTGTGGCTGTTATTTCTGCATTCCAAAAGTATCAAAAAAACAATGCAGTGTCCTTATCCAAGACACACACACACGAAGGGGGGGAACAGTAAAGCTCCACCCAGTCGAGCAGTGCTCTCTAGCAGAGGGCTGACGGAGCCTTGAGGTCCCAGTGCTTTAGCAACAAATCTTAATCGAGGCTACAGTGACATTTTCAGGAAATTGAAAGTTGAAAAGAAAAGATGTAATTCATTTTAGGAATAGAATGAAATCTAGACTGATTTGTAGATGTAGATGCTTCTGTGCTTTCACCTCTTGTGTTGAGATGGTGAAGAATGGTAAAGCTTCAGAAAATGCTTAAGCACAGACTGTCATTTTCTTTTTTGAATGATTGACAATAACATATTTTATTGGTTGCTCTTTGGTATATCAACTTCCATTACACGCAGTTAAGTTCCAGAATGACTCAGAGAGCCCAAAGTTGAAAGCGTGAGCTCCAACAACCAACGAACGTCAGACGTGCGTCATGAAATCTAAACGAGAGAAAAGACGGCGATGTGGGGATGTGGGTAAATGAGAGGATCTGAAAACATTTTTGAATTACTAACAAAAGATATATTGGATTTGAACAGTTGCAAAGACTCTGTGCCAAGTCCGTTGCAGGCTTGCCGATGCGACCCAAATACAGTACAGTGCTGATGTTCTAGTATTTGAAAGTAGCATCAACATACACAATAGGACTAAGGCCGCGTTCAGACCGATAACTGCACAGTGCTAAAAAAACGCAAGGGGCTGCTGCATTGGTGTGTGTGTGTGTGTGTGTGAGTGTGTGTGTGTGTGTGTACTGCTTAACGTTAACGTTAACCTTAACGTTATGATGTTATGATGAGACATGAGAGAGGATCCAGGAGTGCGATCAAACGCCATGACGGGTGCACAAATCAGGATTTTGCAACTCTGGAAAGTTATCGTGGCAACAATTAATTTATCTTTCCTCTCAGCGGTTGTGTGGTGAACTGTAGAAATGTGCTTCCACAAAACATTGTTTACCAGGAATGTGCGCTTACACACATTTGAATGGCCACCACAGCACCCTGTAGGAGGATGTAGTGTAGAACCAGGTCACGTTTATTTCCAGACGACCCTGCATTTCTTTTGCAGGGACACTCTGCAAATGAGTGTGGGGCTAAAGTCTGTCGGAGTCAGCAGGAGTTGGGGTCCGAGAAATCTTACATAGGCCATCTTATAAATACAGCAATAATCTAAGCAGAAAAATAGATGAGATTTAGGGAAATGCTTTGTTTATTTAAATAGATAATGTTATCTGGATATACCTTTGTTTTAAATCAGAAAACAATTGTACAAATAGTCTGTGCCAAGTATGTCTCAGGCTTGTTGCTATGCCCCAAATACATTGCTAATATTCTATCATTTAAATATTACTTTTGATTGAGCGTTGTACAAGACAGCAAGGGGGAAATCAAGACCTTGTAGCACACAGTAATGGGTAGAATAATTATCACATTAACCATAATCATGCAGCCCTAGCCAGAGCGATCAATCAGTAAGGTAGAAAATCAGATGCAAACTATTACTACTAGCATAATTAAATGCTGAGTCAGGCACCCAGAGGCACCGGAGGGCCATTTACAGAGAGCACTGCTGTCGCTGGAGAAAATTCAACAAAGATCAATCCCTCGTAAGCCCCTTCCCCCCTCCCTGCTATCAGCTTTTACAGCTGAATCTGCATCATCACAAGATAGCTTTAGGACCCAAACCACAGGCAGAGATAGACCTGTACAAAACGTTCCTCAAACTACCGGGATACTGTTAGCGGATCATTCAGCATGACTGAAACAGGAATGAGTAACGAAGCTGAGAAAAAGTCCAAATAGACCAAATTGAAGTTCCCTCTTTTGCAGGAAGTTCTGGAGGAATGTCTTCAGGAATTGGATCAGAAATTCCAGCGAGGTTAAAGTGAAGGTTTTGTGCTGAGCAATACAACCGACACCATCTCTGTCTGTTGGCATTCAAACCCACCCTCTGCTAATTAACCCACTGCTAAGCCTTACTTCCTGCTGTTGAAGCTGCTGTTATGATTGTTTGTGAGAGATGAAGGCGAGATCTTTGGCAAAGCAGAGAGATTGGAAGCACCAGATGACCTTCAAAAGATAAAGAATAGATCATGAGTTAGAGGAGAGGAAACAAGGAGCTGTTCCAGAAAGGTGTGCAAGTGTCAATCAAATAAAACTGAGATGATTTAAATCAAATAAGAGGTATAGGTGAGCAACAAAGGGTCAAGCCAAAGAGGAAGACTGGCGCAAAGTCATAGAGAGAGGACATCTTGGAAGATGATGAGGTGCTCTAGTGACATAGCAGGGAATCTTAAAAACAATTACACTTTGCATATTTGAAAGAGAAGGTAACTGAAAGGTGTTTCAAACATCTTGCCAGACTAGGAATTCTAGTGCTGTTTCTCCTCAAATGACTTTAGTTCCCTTCAACTCCAAGTAAAAAAAAGTCCTTAGCAATTCAATAATACAGCGTCTGTGTGTGTAATCCTTTGGCAAATCAACAACAGTGTTTGGTTAGAGCGTGAAAATTGCATTCTATTTCTGTTCCTTCGGTCAAACAAAGGAATATTAGCCAGGTGATGTGCCGTTCACTCACTTGGGTGCCGTGGAGCCTCGGGGCCACGAGCCATCCTCACTCTTCTGCTCTATTACGAGAACCTGTGGGAGACGGCAGAGAGAAAATAGGTCTCCATCTGCTTCCACCAAACGTTTAGATGTTTGCATCCTATACTGTGGTCCACGGAATAGAAATGTAGTTTGCACTCGGAGGGAAAAAAGCTGATTATTTATCTCGAAATGGGATGAAGGGCATTTTATTTTACTACAATTAATGGGTTATTCAGATTAGTCAAAAATATCAGATTATACTCTGAATTTAAGAAATGAAATCAAGACGGTTCAGAACAAAAGCGGAACACCTTTTTAATAAACAGACACAAAGAGTGTGTGGCCTTTCCACACACTGTGAAGATCTGCCATTGACTTCTCAAAAGCTACAAGTAGAAGCAACAACATGTTACTGATATTTCTAAAGGGGAAAGACAGGGAGCGGGACGGATCTTATCCACCTGTTTCGCAAAAGGACGATTTGTCAGAGGCTCAACAACCCTCTAGAACAGCTGCTGGTGAACGGTACAGCCCGTTTGTGGACAGGTGCCTGAATTAATCTAGGCTTGTATAGAAACGGAGTTTGCTTTAGTCGACTGCCAGGTGGATGCCAGGACACGCGTGCGCATTTTAAGCAGCTTACCAAGAGGTTGCGTGACGATAAACAGATGATGTGGGTTTTGAAGTTGTAACCATCTCATAAACAGGACGGTCTTACCACATTGTGTTAACATAACTTCAGCTTCCCCTGAAAACACTTTCAAGTGAGATGTTATTTAAATAATCTACTGTGTATTATTTTCATTTAATAAGTTTCTGCTTTGCTGTTCTCCATCATACCATAGATATTTATTTGTTGCATTTGTTGCTTTAACCACCCCCCTGTGTCGAGACTTTTCTGTTCCTGAAATACTAATATAATAAAGAGTTTACACAGGAGAGAAACTGGGTGGATAGTAGGAGCAGTGATGCAAAGAAAAAGACAAGAGCACCACCGAAAGACACTCAAACTTCAACAGAACAACAAAGAAGAAACTTGTCACAGTACCACGCACGTCACTTATTTCATGGTACATTATAAAAGAATTGGTCACAAAAAAAGGTTATTCAAGAACTTGGCACTGAGATCAGTTAGACTGCCCTCTGCAGGTCATGACAACCTCTGGGACACACATTTAAACAGAAAGAAAAGGGTTTTCTGAAGATCCCCTCTGCTGCAGCCTAAAAGGACTGACTGACAGAGAGGACAAATAAGGAAAAGCTATCTGAAAAAGCATATTTCTCTGAGCTCAGGAATAATAACTGTCGACATAGCAAGCCATATTTGGATAGCTCTGTGTCAATTATGTCAAATACTTTTTTAGGGCTGACTTCTGGAAAAGAAACCTGCAGAGCTTTTCAAACTGTTCTCACATTGTGACAATGTCAGATAAAACTCCAGAAGTCCCTACCTGTCCCTGGTAGAGGCCGGCGTCTTGAATAGTGCTGTCAGGTTTGTTGAGAGGCTCAAAGGTGTTGCTCATGTAGCGGTTCCACAGCCTGGTCTCCTTCTCGTCAGCGATGCTGAACAGCTTCCTCATCTCCTTCTCTATCACGTCTATATCAAAGCGTGAATATTATCAAAAGAAAGACTGAGGGTGAACAACAGAAATTGCCAGGAGTTTACCTACACATACTTACAGAATGAAAAACCAAGGACAATTATTGATTTATTACCTATTAACAAACTTCTTATTAGTAAAGACTTAAGGTTATAAGTGGTGAAGAGTAAGATAACAAGTAATGGCAAGGAAGATCTTTCTTCATCAATGCCCGGGAAGAAAACGGAATAATAAATGTATTTTTTAGCAGGTTTATGAAATCTGACTGAATGCCAGTCAACATGGAACTCCTTGGAGGTCACTTAGGTCACATAGACAGTTCTCAGGCCTACCTATTGTGTCGGCTTTACTGAAGCGTCTGGTGATCAAATTGTCCATGTTGCCGTCTTCACAGAGCTTCAGCTCCGTCAGGTACACCTCCACTTTGCAGTGCTTCACAAACATACCCTGTTCCACCACCTGGAGAAAAAACATAGTGGAATTATTATTTGATCAAAGCATGATTAGTCAAATAAAAATACATTGCATATGTGCAGAACTCAATATGAAATACTATATTGGCAATTAAAGTATTTGCAGAAATTCTTACTATGAAAAAGTGGCTCTCATAAGACGACACATAATATACTACAACTCCTCAGGATAATTACAAATATTTTCCCACTGCTTTTTAAATATTAATTGTGTGCCATATCTGCACTACATCAGCTGACTACAGTATGTAAACGTGTTAGTCTTGTAAACATAATGTTGCAACATGTCAAGCCAAAGCACAAGATAAATATCTGCTGTCACAATATCAGATTAAATAACAGGCTCATCATGTTGTTCATGCTGATCATGAAACAAAAATGGACTCTTTTACAGCTGCCAACATGAGTCTATTTGCTGGTTATTCTTTGAATATGAAATTATTACACTTGCTGTCCCTAGGTACTCTTATATTACTTCTCTCTAATTAGTTATTTGTGATCTTAAACAATGAAAGGTGTCTGCTAAATTTGGGGTTGTACTAGCTTCCGTTTCTCATGGTTAACAAAGTACAGTCTGCTGGCCTGGTTGCCACACAACTGATAGGAGTCAGAGTGCTTAAATTAGCAGCACCTTGTGGAAACAGCTGAGGGGTCCCAGCCTATTTATTTCACCGCTGAGCCCCCTTCAACACACACTCACACACACACAAGCATATATACACACAGTACTAACTTCACAAATGAGAACCGTAATAGTCATACACACACACACACACACACACGCACTTCCCCCACCCTTCCCCTATCCTACCCCGATCGCCCGGTGGGACCATCCTACCACTCAGCGCAACACCCATGTGTTTGTAAACTCGGAGCAAAAGCCCAACTCATCGTCAAACTCTGGCAGAATTTCTCAAATCAGAGCAGAGATAAACCATTTACCCCACCCACCCCATTTCTCCCAGTCTGGTGCTGCCTTTCGCACTCCTCTCAGAAGCTTTGACGCTGCTTCTCTCAGAGTGACCTCAACCAGCATTCCTCCACTTCAAAAAACAAGGACACTGCAGGAACCCTTCACCGGTGTTGGCATATCACACCAGAAGAGCACAACGGAAGGAAACGTAGCTCCAAACCTGGGACTACAATCCTCCTAAATCCTTTTTAACGCTTGTGTTCCCCCAGCATCTCAGGATGGCAACCCCACAAAAGAAACAAAGAGTTTAAAAGAAGAGGAAATCTAATAATGAACCTCCTGCATGTTGTGTCTCGCGGATCCCTCCATGTAGCTTTTCAGTCATCCAGCACGTTGTCTGAAAATAGAAACCCCGCGGCCACCCGATATGTCCCACGACATACATGGCAAAATGGGAGGGTCAATAGAAGGGGGGAGAAAGAACGAGAGAGAGAACGATAGCGATGAAGGGGGAGAGGAACTTCTTCTAGCAGCCATGATGCCATGACTAGCGAGATTTGAAACGGGGATTTGATACTGTAGGTCCCGTTAAGTTGTAGCTGCCATCATGAAATATTCCGCTGACTAAGCAACAGTAACCACACACACAGCCATCCAGGGGTTTGTTTCACTCTACCAAAACATCTGTGAAAGTATTTATTCACCTCTTAAACAAATAACTGCAGTTCAGGATCGAAATGAATGAAAAGCCGAAGGAAATTCATTTGTCGTTTCCTTTTCATGTGAGGTAAATATCCAATATATCAGCACTATCTTTATTTGTTTCCAGGTGCTGTGCACGATGAATCACTGCACATCTAACTGACCAATCAAGTCAATCAATAAATACGCACTACATGTTTTATGGTTACACACAAGCATACAGTATTTCATTCCAAACTAAATTGTGTGCCAGACCGTCATTTGCCATTCTTTTTGTTAAAAATGTATAATGAGCAGCAGTAGAGCCATGTCAATATTCTCCAATATCAAGTTTCTATTACAATTGTCCTGCACTCTTCATATCCCGATCTCAAATTACCATATTCTCCATTTCAACCCAACACAAGCAATACTATACACCATAGCTACTAACAACAACTATTAATCTGCAACACAGAAAACCACCTTTGCTGCCATTATATTGTCCTACTCACTATATTCTCACTGCAGTGAGCAGAACATTCTTCAACCATGGAATACAATCATGAAGACGTAACTCTTACCTTGCGTGCAATTGGCTCCTGGTTCTCTGTCAATCCATACCAACTGACAAGCTTATTCCAGCCCTCTGTGGGGACCAGGATGTAGTCAAGCTCATCGATGAGGTGCTCCTTGATGGCCAGCACATCCCCATCTAGAGGTAAGGAGGGTATGAGAGAACGGTTGAGAAACAATCAAGCAGACAGGTGGAGGGAAAGCACATTGTGGGACAGCACTTACAACAGTGACCCTGCCCTTACTGTCTCCCACGACACAAAACACACAAAGAAATAAAGGTATGCTGTAGACCTTTCTATGAACCCCGAAAAGGCTACTCTATGGAGTTTGTAAACAATGCTGTTTTTTGTTCCCTTTTCCTCTAAACTCTTTGTTACTCCTTCCAGAATGATAAAGCTAAACTGACCAGGGGTCCATGGTGTGCCACACAGTATTTAAAATATATTCCTTATTGTGAATTAATGTCTAAGGAAGTGAAGCATCATCCGTCTTACCTCTGAGAAGACCGGAGTTATCAACTGGTCCTGGGTAGACATTCTGGTCCCCCATCTGGTATTTGTCCCAACTGTCATATCCGACATATTTCTTCCACTGTTTGAACCAGTGACTGTCCACCAGGTACCTGCAGAAAGGGCAAACAGTATTATAATGTCGGCTCTGATAAAGCAAGATGGGACACTGTTAATCAGTCTAGATTAGTCGGTCATGCAACAAGCTTTACGTTGTAAACTAAAGCTTTATAAATAGTTTCTTTTTCACACGTTAAATGGTGATAGTGGAAATACTTTGGCAGGTGAAGTCTACCTTTGTGTCAGTGTTTTTAACAGATCTGACTGAGAGGAAAACATAACACATATTGATAGTTGTAACAGTAACTTAGTGACGACGACTTGAGTTTAGGTTGCTGCATGCTTGGCCAGCTGGCTCTGTGATTTTGACAGGTGCTTCTCTTCCGACTCCGCCCTGCAGAAGTCGACGGATGAACCCACTGGCTGGCAAACCACTTAGTGCTTCGGTAGGCTATCCAATTAGCCATTAGCCTGCTAACTAAATCAGCTAAATTAAATGCAGCATCACTGAGATCATGTCATCAGAATAATAGCGACATGGTCATTTAAAAGTAGCGAATTGAACCACCAGAACACATCATTTAACGTTCAAGGATACCCATCGTTCTTCACTGACAGTCTAATAGCTAGCGTTAGCTAAACCACCACTAGCCTGCCAAGCTGACACACATGAAGCTGACAGGCTCCCGTTAGCTAGCTCGAAGCTAACTGTCAACACGGCCCGTCACCCTGGCTTTATTATCCTTTATGACGCTGACAGCCTCGACAGAGTCAGCCCACGGCCACGCGGTATCTTTGAAAAGGTTTCAGCTCAAGTCTTACCAAGTGTCTCCCTTTTTTAGCTGTATTTTCAACAGTGCCGCGACCTCTCCTCTCTGGGTATCCAGATCTGCCGCTCCTCCTTCCGCCATCTTTCCTCAGACATCACCCGCTGCATGGTGGGAAAGTGCGGGGCGTCACCGAGGCACGTTGAGAGTGACGCTGCTGTTTCAGCCAATCATCAGCTCCCTGACAATACAACAGAAGCGTGACACCCTGTGGTAAAATTATTATATAAAAATGCTCCGAAACTGCTCCATCATTGTGGTTTCTTGATGTCTAAGAAACTCTAACCTTCCAAAAAACACACTTCACCAACGAAACACCTTTGTCCAGCCAGGGGTATTATATCATTTGATAATTTTAACATAAATTCAGTGTATAATACAGTGGGTAAAATAGTGTTGTTTCAATTAAAATATATATAAATAGGCCTAATTTTAGTTGGGTTTCTTTCTTTTTTTAAAAAGCCATAACTGTCCCATTATCTAACCTGCTGGTCATTATCAGAAATGTTACATTATTTCCTGTAAAACAGTCATTTTCTGAATTTTGCTGAGAACAGCCAGTCATTTATGTTCATGTCCCTTTGGTAAACGCGGCACTTATAGTACGTAGGCACATTATGCAAACTAAGCTTTTGCAAGGTCAACACCTGCTGTGCTCCATCACAATCACTAATGAATGTGTCAAGGAAACATCATTATGAGCACACAATGTTATAATCAGTAAGTTAAAGGGGTACTCTAGCAATTTAGTATCACACTTTGATAAAGTTGGGGGATTTGCGAAAAATAGATTTATAAAAATGAGGTAGAGGCTGAGATATCCAGACTTTTATTCCCTGATAATACGTTCCTACACTTCACATATAACTCACTGGTGTCTTTTGATTTTACCTTCCCTGCCTGGTAAATGCCTTATCAAATGCTCTATCAAACTCCATGTCTACATTTCATAATGAAGGATTTCCTCTATCCCAATCCACAATTGATCTAATAAAACCCTTGTAAAAAGATTAGAGACAACAAGAAATGTTGCATGTTTATTTAAAAACATACTTACAAGATTCACATTTCTTTGTACAGTCATATTATGTTACAGTACAAAATATGAAACTACATATATGTCATGTTAGTCCTACAGCTATGGCAGTGCTAATTTTCACTGACATTATAATCTTTCATTACACAGTCTATTCATGTGAAACACAACATTTTATTTAAATTCTTGTAAATACAAACTTTCACCAATCAGTTATGATAATACAATATATGATACAAATATGGCTAAGTAGCCATGAAGTTATGTCAGATACACAAGGACACTTCAAAAAGTAACTTACATGTTTGCAGTAACAAATGCTTCACCTGTTCATTACTGATTTTGAAAAACCAAGACATTTCTAAACTTTTGGTGGAACCTGTGTGTCTGTCTCTACAATTACCACCTTTGAAAAAGATGAAAATACCATTAACTTAAAACAATGTCAACAAGGCTGACTCATGCATTTACACTGACCTTGAATCAGTTAATTTACATCATCTGTGAAAAAGTATTAATAGATGAGTAGAGTAAATAACTTTTGTCCCTGAAAAAATGCCCTTGTCCCATCTATAACGTCTAAGTAATCCAATAAATGACTTTTGAATTAATTTTTTCTTAATCTTTCTTTTACCATATTACTGCCATCTGTGAAATGTACAGGCGCAACCAAACCCAACACACTGTAGGCCTATCATCTCCCGAGTCCTCATATCTGTTATGCATTAATTAAAGTAGATGATGTGACACTTTATTGTTTCTTTCCCTGCAGTGATCTTTGGGAGGCAAGGGTGCAGCAAGTCAATGATGAAACCAAAACCCACTTGTCTTTCCCACACACATCATCACTGGGGGCCTCATAAGTTGGAGTCCGTTTCTGAGACAGGATAGTAGCCGTTTCTAGTCATGTTGACTTCTCCCTCAGGAGCAAAGATGGCCAGTAGCTTCTCTTGCTCCCTCTTCGTTTTGGGTAAAGTGTCAGATGGTGTGATGAGCAACTTGATGCGCTGTTGAGAGATAAACCAGTGTTAATGGGTTCCAGTCTTGACCATGTTTATTGAATAAACTCCATAGCAACGTGAGTCTGCCATCGCTTTAAATGTTGCTGCCACAAGGAAATGAGGGACAGCATTATCTCCTTTCCTTTGGTTAAGGATGATCCGGTGTGTCCCTATGCTAAAGGAGATACAAAAGGAAGCATTGAAGCACCTTTCCTCAGCATTTAGAGAATTGGACCAGCTCTTATCATGGCTCCAAATGAGATACGTCCGGGTCATTTCACTTAGGAACTTTGTAAACAAAAAAGACTACTCAACCGCAGCACAAGAAAAAAAACTGGCACACAAATCCTTAAATTTCACACACTCAAAAAACTCATAATCTAAGTATAAAATAACCTAAATCTGATAACTGCTCCTATCTTATTTTAGGACTTAAAACAGAAAAACATACCTCTTTGAATGTCCCTTGGGTGGTGCTGATCTTGTACACCATCCAAAGAGGGATGCAGACCATGGAGGAGAGAGCGAGCAGCCAGCCAATGGCATAGCCCCACCACGGATACACATACTCATTGTTGTATTTTAGAGGGGTATATTTGATGAGAGAGAAGGCAAAGGTACCCTGAAGAGACAGTTAGACAAGCATTACTATTAGTGAAGAATTAACAAAGGATTTATTTTGTTTTTTGACACTAATGTGCACAAACTGTAAAATAAAACAGGAAAAAATGTATGTATATTTGAAGCAAAGAGTACTTTAAGAAAAAAAACATTGATGTTAGGGACATGTTGGAATAAAGAAATATTCTTAACAGCACAGAAACCATCACTGGGAGGAACATTTACAAGTGAGTTATTTACACCCTAAAATTATAAAGTAAAATGGAAAGAGAGGAAAGGAGAGGAGAGGAGAGGAGAGGAGAGGAGAGGAGAGGAGAGGAGAGGAGAGCAGAGCAGAGGAGCGCAGAGGAGAGGAGAGGAGAGGAGAGGAGAGGAGAGGAGTGAAAAGGAGAGGAGAGGAGGAAAATGAGAGGATGAGATGAGAGGAGAGCAGAGGAGAGCAGAGGAGAGGAGAGCGAAGGAGAGGAGAGGAGAGCAGAGGAGAGCAGAGTGAGAGGAGAGGAAGGAGAGGAGAGGAGAGCAGAGGAAGCAGAGGAGCAGAGGAG
This sequence comes from Cottoperca gobio, assembly GCF_900634415.1. Lineage (NCBI taxonomy): Eukaryota > Metazoa > Chordata > Actinopteri > Perciformes > Bovichtidae > Cottoperca > Cottoperca gobio. The sequence goes on from NC_041377.1 coordinate 11,946,545, forward strand.
AGGAGATGAAAGGAGGAGTAGAGGAGAGGAGTGAAAATGAGAGGAGAGGAGAGGAGAGGAGTGAAAATGAGAGGAGAGAAGAGGAGAGGAGAGGAAGTGTGAAAAGAAGAGGAGAGGAGAGGAGTGAAAAGGAGAGGGAGAGCAGAGAGAGGAGAGCAGAGGAGAGGAAAGGAGAGGAGAGGAGTGAAAGGAGAGAGAGGATGTGAAGGAGAGGAGATGGAGGAGAGGGAGAGGAGGGAGGAGGAGAGGAGATGAGAAGAAGGAGAGGAGATGGAGAGGAGATGAGAGAAGAGCGGAGAGGAGGGGAGAGGATGAAGAGGAGAGGAGAGGAGAGGAGAGGAGAGGAGAGGAGATGAAGGAGAGGCTATGAAGCTTCCGAGAGGAGAGGAGAGGAGAGGAGAGTAGAGGAGAGGAGAGGAGGCCTCTTTTGCTTGTCAGCCTTTGTCCTTTTTGGAAAGCCTTGATACTCCTTCATTAGTTTGTTGACACTCACAATGCATGTGGCCGGGGTGAGGAACATCCAACAGTACTTGATGTAAGGTCCTGGTCGGTATCCAATCATGTCCTCAATGTTATCATAAAAGCGGTCTGCACCTGGAAAAACACAGCAAAGACATTTCTATACATGTTGAGCCTTTAAACTTGCAGCTGAATGTCTGCCATTAATTAGGACAAATACTCAACGGTATTAAAAAAGAAAAATCAGAACAGTCAGGATCACCGGAAAACACCTGTGAAACATATTTTCACCAGTGAATGAAAGCATGTTGGAGGACAACTTACCATAGACCCATGCGATGCAGACAGTCTCGAAGATAGCCATGAAGAGAAGACACATGCCACTGGCTGCATAATAATCAAAGAGCTGGAAAACATACATGCCTCCCTACAGAGAGAGATATAAAGCACTGAGTCACAATCATATTAGCAAAACTCACCAGCGATAACTCATTTGTTTTGTAAAGACAAAACATATTGGAAATTATTTCTAGAATAAGAGTTTATTCTAAGTTTATTCAATGCTTTTCATTTTTACACGCGTAGACGGACAGTGTCAAAGCACAGAGCAACACAGCTACATTTTATGTCTGTATATAAATATGTATAGCATCCTCTCGATTGCATATTTCACATCGTAAAAATATAAAGATTAATCTACTCTTCTGTTGTTAACATTTAAAGATGCACAAGTTTGTGAAAGAGAATTTAAAAACGCCGGAGCCCAAACCGAGAGACTTCAGACATGCTTGAGACTTACCTGAGACGTGTTGCACAAAACCTTTGACTTGCTCGTACTTACAAAACGATGACTTGTTGACACCTCTGCAGAGCATTCATGTTTCCAGCTGTGCAGAGGTGGAACCATGTCAACTGGGTTGTACTCTGTAAGATCTTATTTCAGCAGAAGAAGGATTCCTGTCTTGGGTAATCCCTAAACAACCATTAGGTGCAACCCCCCCTGTTATTGCCCTTAAACATATCAGTCCAAACCGCCTTTATGCTTGCAGATATTCACCTGTGTGCATGCATCTTTGTATGTGGTCCCAGTGTACGACCCCCTACCTCCATCAGCATGATGAGGCCCACGAAGAAGGAGACGAAGACCACGCCTAACAGGAAGAGCTCCCTGCGGTTTTTACGTCTGAACACACTCGGGTACATGTCCACTATCGCCGTCACGAGGCTCTCGACACACACAAACTGAAGGGGAGGAGGGCAGAGGTGTGAGGTGAAGAGGGGAGCAGCATGTAACAATAAATGAAACTATTTTTGTTTAGCTAGAATTAAGGAAAGACTTGCCCTACTGGCTCAGATCACACAAACTTAGCGACATTTACATTTACACCATTGGTGGACGAAGTATTCAGATCCTTTATCTAAATAAAAGTACTAAGACGATACTGTAAAAATACTCTATTACAAGTAAAAGTCCTGCATTGAAAATGTTACTTGAGTAAAAGTATGTAAGAGCAATCGGGAAAATGTACTTAATTTATTAAAAGTAAAAGTACTCAATGCAGAAACATGTAACTTATGTACAGTGCTTGAGTAAATGTGCTTAAAGTTACATACGAAAGAATTTATCAAAAATATGTATCAGTAAAAACAAGAAATGTACCGTATTTGTCAGTAATTAGTGTCGTTGTGAGAAAAAAAAAAAAAAAAAAGGTAATCAACTTGAGGTGTCTACCTGGCTGTCAAGCCCCAGAAAAACAATCATGATGAAGAAGAGGGCGGCCCACAGAGGAGAGAAAGGCATCATGCTCACAGCGCGGGGGTAAGCTATGAAGGCCAGGCCAGGACCTACAGACACGAGAAAAACAACGTGAGCCAGAGGAACAGAGAACAAAGTCTTTATCTCAAACCCTTGAATAGAGCTGATAAAAGCCTCACCAGATTCTGCCACTTCTGAGATGGGAACATTCTGTTCAAAGGACATGAAACCCAGGATGGAGAAGATTGCAAAGCCTGCCACAAAGCTGGTGCCACTGTTCAGAAAGCACAATGCCAGGCAGTCTCTGCAACAGACAGCACATCTTTTTACAGACATTCATTAAGCTTCATATCCACACAGGTGATCACATAAATCACACCTGATGATGATGTCAATGGAGATGAAAGTTCATGGCCCAATTAGGATTTTAGGATGGAAAAGTTGGACTTTTTTTCCATGTTGAACCGTGTAAACATGTACTCCTATGGAAAGGAACTCCTGTTTATTTGAGCACGTAATCAAATATGCGTACACATTGTTTACATACTTGTAACAGTTATTGTTGTATTTGTTGTAGCTTCCCAGAGCAGTCAGCGATCCTAAACAGATGGCGTAGGAGAAGAAGATCTGTGTGCCAGCATCCATCCACACCTTGCACAAAAGAAAATGAATTAGCCAATGGAGTGCACACATACAGTACTCGGGTTAATGTGTACACAAACGGGCCGTGTAGGAATTCACGTGCACATTCATAATCCTTGACTTATGCAGTTGCACAATAGTAAACTGTTAAAAGTCTGTAATTGGTCTTGTTAGTCTAAGCATTGATTAACAGACCAAGCTTCCATAAATATAGAGAGAGCAGGATCTGTAATGTATAGAGTCAAAACACTGCTGGTGCACTTTCTTCCAAACAAAGAAGAGTTGAATCTCACTTAACAGTCAAGATGGAGCGGAAGATAACAAATACAGGGATTTTATTCATGCCTAACCTGAGTGGATCATATCATACCGGTATGGAATTAATCTGCAAACGTGTAAGCACTGCCTGTTGGTTAAGAGTGGTGGGGAGTCAGCAGTCAATGACGGTATAAAACAGTCAATAAAATAGCTTTTCCAAAAATTGTCCTTGATCATACAGCCATAAATGAGCACAACAGATATGAGGGTTATGGATGTAGTAGTATGTAAGATTAGCTGAGGACATACACACACACACACACACACACACACACACACTCACATGATCCCCTAGGTCAGGGACCTTTTTGGCTGGGAGAGCCAGAAAAGCCAAATATTTATTTATGTATTTCCTTGAGAGCCATATATTTAATACATTTGAATGTAACTTTATGCGTGCATTTTTTTTTCTCCGAGTAATAATAGCGGTATCAGTGTTTCATTGAACAGGTGCTCTTTTATTAAATAAACTAAACGCTTATGTTATTTATCTCATTTATGTGCACTTTTCAGTGTTTACTGCACGGGTGTCAAACTCAAGGCAATTATATCCGACCAGCGAGAAAATATCATGTCTATGGCCCACCGGTTTTGGTAATTAAATCAATGCATGGCACAACCACGGGAAAATACATTTGTATCTAACTGTGTGAATGAAATGAAAGTTTTTGGAAAGCAAAGGGAAACACACCACAGATCTCTGGGACGATGTGAGCTGGACTGTTTGTACGACATAATGAGGCATCTCACTGTTAAACCTGCAGCTTCAGGGCCGTGTGATCACAGGACATGTATGATGCAGTGAGAGCTTTATAAGCCGAGCTGCCTGAGAGAGACTCTGATGCAGAAGGAAACTTTGGTCACTACGTGTTTCCAAACACTGACAAACATCTCCACCGCTGTGTTCCCGACTGCGCATTCTGCTCATAAACTGAGCGCATTTGCCGACTTTGCAGCTCAGACATTTAAATTGAACTGCTCAGCAATCCGTTTGCAGTTGACTTAAATATGTTCCATATCTTTTTGCACTTTATCCAATATGTGTATCCTGTTCAATAAATGTGGACCGTGTTTGGCCCTCTCTGTGATTGAGTTTGACCCCCCCGGTCTACTGCTGTTGCTTTGCGCAGTTTCTCCTCTGCTCGGTTTCGCGAAGGGCTCCGCCCCCTACACACACACACACACACACACACACACACACACGTGTGAACACACCTTAACCTACAGCCAGAGACAGAGCGGAGGAAAGGAGAGGGGAGAACTAAAAACAAATCCGCTGCTAAATGTTTTTATTTTAAAATGACACAATATAATTATTTATTACTTGGTAATCATGTTAAAAATGTCAGCTCAAAATTGTCTGTGAGCCATATCGCGTTATCGAAAGAGCCATATATGGCAATAACAACATTAGAGACACATGAAATGTTTTGAGCTAAGCGAGGGACTCGAGTCGAGCGGAGTCAGTTAAAACTCTCTTGTCCTCCTACTGGGGGAAAGCCTGGTGAGCTGACTGTCTGCGGCTCAGTCCCGGTAGAGCTGGTGTTTACAGTCCCAATGGTGTCCTGACCCTGCATTTAATTCCTGCGGTGCCTGCTTCTTTCATGGAGAGCAGATGGACCCAGCAGAAACTAGGCTCCCCAGCAGAGAACCACAGGGTACCTGCATCTGCTGCGCCCTCGCACACAGGGATCACTACATCTTCTCAAGGTCCCTCATAGGGAATTTGTGTAATGGTCATAAATGTGGATCTGCATTTTGGCTTTCATTTGTGTGACATCGTGGTACCTGCGGGTCCGATAGTCGTCCCAGGTCTGGATAAAGGTAGAACTGGATGCCGATGCCAGCACCAGGCAGGGTGAGCCCCCTGATCAACAGCACAATCAGCATCAGATAAGGGAAGGTCGCAGTGAAGTAGACCACCTATTTAGACACACACATACAGCGATGTTAAGTATGCAAACAAATAAAGAAACATGCTAAATAGAACAAATAAATACCAGATGTCATCCTTAAAGTGCCCTAGAACTGTGTTTGGCAAAACAAAATAAAAAGGGTCACCAGGTCACCGACCTTTCCTGTGGATTTCACCCCCTTCCAGATGCAGAAGTAGCACATGACCCAGGCAATGAAAAGACACAGGGCCAGGTCCCAGTTCAGAGAGCCCATGTGGTCTAGCCCTGGGGAAATCCTCAGCACTCTTCTCCTGCAGAGAAGAGGGAAAAAACACAGACATCGCTGTCATTTCACAGCAGGAAGGTGTCACAAAGAGGAGGTGAGCCACTCTCAAAACTCACTCCCAGAACTCGATGACAGGAGAGGTAGAATTTAGGTTGACCACTTGGGTGATTGAGGTGTTTCTTCTCTGAAGTTCCAAGCAGTTTTCTGGTGGGAAAAATAGAAAAATGTAAAATTTCTCGAAGGTATCAAAAACACTTGTCTTGTATTTTGATGTGCATTTGTTACCTGTGTTCCACGTGTTGTTGCAGGACGACCAGGCCAGGTCCCAGGAGAAGGAGTAGGACAGGTAGAAAATCCCCCAGGCCAGAACAATTACGTAGTAGAAGTTCAACAGAGTCACTATCACCTGAGTGCCATAGCCAAGACCTGTAGGATAATCAATACAAATGAAGAATTAAGTTCAAGGAATATTTGTGAAAATCAGCTAATGTTCTCCACTACAAAATACAATCTTTACTGCCCCATTGAGGATCCCACAGTGTCTTTGCCCTAAGATGATACACCTGACCCACCTTCAAACAACGGACTGATTTTCCTCCAGCAGGTAACGCCTCCCTGGCTGGTGTACTGGCCCAGAGCCGTCTCGAGGAAGAAGACGGGAACGCCACAAGTGAACAGGAAGATCAAGTAGGGGATAAGGAAAGCACCTGAGTTGAGGGAGAGGAAAGGATTCAGGGTTAGAGTTTACTTTCATTACTGTTGGTGACGGTGTTTTAGAGGCCGCAGAGGAAAATGCTGAAAATTGTTGACCCTGTTTTTGCAGGCGTAGTCTCGGTTGCTGGAATGGTATGTTGAGTAACATACCATAGGCAGGATAGGCAGGGCCAATTATGGAAGCTGTGAGAGGTAAGTTGATATTCTGGTGATACATGTCTACGTCTGATCTAAATAGTTGTGTCTCCTGTGTTGGTGATTTAAAAACTCTAACTTTCTTTCATTATTTTCATCTGTAAAAAAAACAGGTGAAAAAGGTTTGTTTCGATCAAGATCAGTGTTTCGGCCACGAGAGGCTGAAGTGCACCACTACCCCATGTTGTAGAGAGGACTGTAAACCTGCCTGTTTTCTTGCTAACACACAATATATGTACTCAATTAAATTAAAATATAACTAGAAGGAAGTAATACATTATGTCCTGTTTAGAACACGAGCCTCTTGTGGTCGAAATGAGTATTACAACAACAAACATTTAAAAAGGATCCACCTGTTTTCCCGGAAAAATTTAGAAAAATTATCCAGGCAAATTAAGGAATTTAGAAAGATTATCCTAGTTTATATTTAATGCATAACAGTAACAGTACAGAGCAACATATAAACTATTAACCCAAACAGTGAATACAATAACTATTTGTGTAAAACGATTTGGATGAATTTTGAGCAGATTATTTCCAGTAGTAGCAGTTTCACAGGAAATAATCTGCTCAAAATTACAATCAAGTACAAGTAGTTACAATCAAATTGCTCAAATATGGACACGTCGCTGAGTCCCCTCTGTGTGGAGTATCCTGTAGAAATATGCAAATCTTAAGGAAACTATATATAGATATAGAATAACATAATGATTCATAGAGAAAGTCTCTCCCTCAACCCCTCGCTTCCGTTCTTGGATTACCTATTACTAATTACATATTACATGCATGCTTTTCGTTTATACAATTTAAAATGCTGCAACTGTTGGCAGCAGATCCCTGTTAAATTATTTTGATTTTAATATTAACCTGGGTTCAACAAATCTAAAATACAAAATTAAACCATATAATATTTAACAACATGCAAAACCACGCTTAGATTATAATTACTACGAGAGAATACATGCCTGATCTGAAGTTGTATTATTACCTTTAATGAGAACAAACACTAAAAGACATGGTCTACTGTCGACCAAAGTTTCTTTAATGCTCTTTTATTTACATGCAGACCTGAACCACTGCCACTTTGTTTTAAGCATTTTGTGTGGACGTCCCGTCGGGTGTCCGAGGATATTTGGCGTGCTCAGATTTCCGCCTCTCTGCAGGGACAGCTGCTGTGAGTAAGGAGCAACAACAGCTGCTTGACCCCGCTTGGATCTGAACCCTGACCCTGCCACCCCGTGGAGGGAGAAAGAGGGACGACCGATTTAACACCTACACAAGCATGCCCAAAATCAAATGGGGTCTGAGTCTTGGAATAAATCTGCTTTTATTATTTAATCTTTCAAGTGACTATAAAGTGAGATTATGATTACATAATATAAAAAGAGTACTCGGGTGTGTAAATCATTTTTGTGGTTTTTGCATGATTTCAATTTCATGTCAGCCGTCGTAAATCTTCTTCTCCTTTAGTGCATGTAGACAAATAACTGCACGGTTCACTGTAAAAAAGTGCACCAGAGCAGTGTTGAATTCTTTACATGAAGTAATTAACATCCAAATGCAAATCTTGGTGTTTAACATACTTTAACACCGTCCTCCATCAGCTCATCTTCCACTCACCTCCTCCATTCTTGTAGCAGAGATAAGGGAAGCGCCACATGTTGCCCAGGCCGATGATGGAGCCGGCGACGGATAGAATAAACTCGATCTTGTTGCTCCACTGGCCCCGCTCCTCCATCTTTTCCTCCGAGGGGGGCTTCTGGTCTTTGGCCATGGTGCCATTGGTTATGCCCGCTTTGGCAGCGTCTCCTACGAAACAGAAAGAGAGAAGAGGAGGATTGCAGAAGGTTATAGTTGGTTGGTTGTTGCCTGAGTTGGAGATGTTTTCCCTGCAGTCATAAACAGTGAAGATGCCATAAAGCAAGGCACCAAACAGTTCCAGCTGCACGGTGGGTAACAGTGGAATAATGTAGTTTTACTGCACCAATAAGGAGAGTATTAAAGAAACAGAGCATGCATGTTCAGTCCTTTGAATCTTAAATCCTTCATTTTACACACAAGAGATTTAGCTGAAAAAATTAGAATATATATACATTTTGAGCTTTGTGTACAATTTAAATTGCAATCATATCCTTAAACAATACAGTAATAAAAGTGTTAACAAAAATGACTTTAAAGAATTTAAATACATTTTGATTGCACTGAAAATCTCCAGTTGATCAATATGCAAAATATCCAACATATGTATTATATCTTACCTTTCATTGCAGTGTCACCTGATGGTCTGTGTATCTCTCTTGTCTCACGGCTGAAGTGGTCTCTGGAGGTTTATCTGTAAATGCTCAAGTTTTAGGATTTTAAGGACTGGAGTGAGGGGCGGGGGGTTCGTAATGCTAAACTTAGGCCAGCCTCTTACTTTTCTTTCCCTTCGTCTGCCCCTTTCAGAGCAAAGTACATCACCTGCCATGACTCCATGTTCAAAATGAAGTGCAGCAGAAGAGTCCAATAGGATGCAGTCAGACAGTACTGTGATCATTTCTGCTGCACCTCCGCTGTAGAAACTGTATTATACAAATAATTATACATTTAACTAATATAAATGTGTCCTATTGTATGCCTTCAGGGAAGAGAAGCACACGCATAATAAGGTTCAGATTGTGAGTTCCATGCATTTCCTGCACAATTTCACGTGTGTGGTTTAGATGTTCTCTGTTGAAATCAAGCAGAGATAGAAATGTTCATTTAGATGTTTGAGTTGCATTACATGTTGCTGATTATACACAGCAGTATTTCTACCTGAAGGATGAAGAGGAAGCCTTGAGCAGAACATACAGTGACAGAAACAGACAGACTTATATAACAGTCTGCTTTATAGTGATGATTATAAGATGCTTTTGTGACCATTAACACAGCAAACTACAGTTTCAGTCATAAATTCCACTCTCAGGCAGGGTCGTCCACACAACAAACAGCGGGCGATGAAGATGTTATGCAATCAATTATGTCCCATTACAGTTCATTTGGTTGATGTCTTACAGCCCCTTGTGATCACATATTTCTAACTCCCCCAGTCAGCAGTGACAGAGGTGAGGGACTCTGTAAAAGCAGCTCAGGTCAGTTCGTACCAGATTTCACTTGGCTGAGTAGAAGTGACAGCACACAGCCCCCCCTCCACCCCCCCCATTCTTGCTTTTGCAATCAGTCATGTTTATATTCATGTCTAAATCCTATACAATTCTTAGTTTTTTTTCCCCCACCTAGAAAACTGGGGTGCAATGTTGAAAAAGCAAGAATCTCTAAATAAAAAATGCAAAAAGTAAAGTAAAAAACTATGTAATCTGTAAATGAATGTTTCACACAAAATGTATGTTTTACACTGCTTATGACAAAGGGGGGAAAACAAATTGCAAATCTTCATACCAGAGCTCCACAACATGCCAACACGTCTCTTCTAATTGAGCTTAATGAGCAACACAGGAAATGTGAAGATTAACTTACATCTTGAAATCAGCCTCTCGGTGACACAGAGGTCAAAGGTCACAGTTGAGTGCTTAGAATTTGACCCACCAATCATCCTGACGTTTCAGCCAAGTCAAGGACACAAAAACTAGTTTTTTTATTTTTTTATTAACTGCTTGCTTGTTTTTGTTATATTTGATAGGTCGATAAAATTGCACTTTGTAAAATGTAACTTTGGCTTCGATTTATTAGTAAAGTTTTTGCAATATTTGTTCATTCCTATATGGCCAAAAAAAACACAACAAACAAACAAACAAACAAACAAGAGTGATTAAAGAACATAAATTAACAAAAACATCACAATTATCAGTCATTTGACTAGGAAGTTTATTAAAGGTGAGAAAAAAAGAAGAAAAAAGCCACAATCCATTTGTTTAATCGCTTAAAAGTATGTACATTATAAATAATTCCACTACATTACAACCATTTGTGTTTCCTAGTCTGGAGTCCTACATATTGAGATGTTACTGTCTGAAGGTCCAGTCAGAGGGCAGAGGGGAGCGGCTCAGGATGTCCAGTGAAACACGACTGGGGACACATTTGTTTATTTGCCTGTTTGCACTGAATACAACAGCTGGAGTGAGTGTTTGACTGTAAGTAAGTGCACCAATGACGTTCAGGGGAGGACCAGGAGGCAGCTGGTGGATGTTTCTCTACCTAAATCTGTTGTAGGAGGACTAAGTCTTGTGTGTGTACTAACAACCTTTTCAACAAATCTTAGTGCTCGGAGAGAGAACACGTCGTTGCTGAAGCCACACGGTGACAGTAGGACTCTTCTCTTCTCTGTCTTCCATCTATCTTCTCTTCTTGTGCTCTATAATCCAGACAGTTACAGTCCCTCTTCTTCCAAAGTCGTTCATCAAGGGCTATTATTTTCCTCAGATGCTGTACAGTCCTACAGGTTGAAGCACTAGCCTGGATACTAGGTTGTGTTATGCTCATTGTGTGAGGTACAGTATTCAAACTCAGTCCTAGGCTGTTTCTTTAAGCGCTAACTGCCCTGCTGAGGCTCTTGTTGCTGCTGCTGATGTGAAGCTGCTGGGTTTAGATGCGACGCGGAAGACGTGTGAGACCACGAGGCCACGACCGATGATGGCGGCAGACTCTGCACGCTGCACATCGACGTCGATAGCACTACGACGTTCTCCTCCGACACCTCCTCCACAGTCATCACTCCGTCTCCGCCGGTGGCCTTAAGGGTGCAATCCACGCAGATGTAGTCTTCGCTCTCGGCCATTTCGCACGTAACGCCCACGCACACCTGGTGGAACCACTCGTCGCAGCCGCCGTCGCACTGCACCCAGTCCACCTGGAAATACACACAAACACGGGCAGACAGGTGCAGACATTTGAGTATGGATTAAAGTCCCAGTGAAACGGAGGCTCGAGCCTCTTTAGCTTCTGTACTGTGAGGTCTTCCCTATTGAATATTTGAGCAGTGGACTGTTACAAGACATACCTCCCTTGTCGCTAAAAGCTACAGACTGATTGATGAAACTAGCTTAGGTAAGCACACGCCAGATTTTGTTTTACAGGCATAAAAGATGATCAACAATACCAAGGAAACATTAAAAAAAAAAAACATGTTGCACATGGTTTGTCAATCAAAAACAAAAGCATTCAGGAAAAACATTTACATGTGTAATTTTTAACAGCACACACTGATGCTACACTGTACTGTAGATGATCTGGTCATTGAAACACCACTAAGGACAGGGTGGTCTCAGGGGGGCTCTCTCTGTAGTTAGTTCACTACTGCTAAATGACTAATGTAAACTACCTGAACTAAATAAGTGCACTTCATTAAAATACTAAATATTGTGAGAAGTAAATCATCTTAATAACACCACACGGCTGTCAATCATCCCGACCAATCATCAGGCGTAGCTAAGAACAGCGCCTTCCTAATTTCCATCGTTCCTCTGCCCTCCGCTCTGATTGGCTGCCCTGTGGACACACAGGGGAAAGATACTGGCCACTGGTTAACTTAGTGGACAGTCTCCAAAAAGGACCACACGTTAACAATGTTAATATGTTATGTGTAACTCTCTTTAAGGTGTTCCAGTGCAGTTATCAGCTGTTGATATTCAAGGTCCATGAAGTCAGACATCTGGATGTTTAGACTTTCGGGGGCTTGCCAAACATCCTGTAATGAAAGTGTCAACCAGAATTGTCTAACTTTCTCAGTCAGTGTGGCAGCGATGTGACTACAGGGGTCAAGAATGATCTAACGTGTAAATAATAACTAGCTGCAGCAGCTCTTGACTCGAGGGGACAAGAGTGAATAAAACATTTTACATTGTCATTTTGAATAATGTACTAAAAATGTATCCATGTTGGATAATATTGAGATGATTACGACACAAATGGAGTTCATATTCCTAGTAAATACATGACTGCAATTAATTTTAAATGAATATTAAATATATATATATAAAACCAGAACTTTAAGTTTTAAAAAGGTGCTCAGTCACATGATCACCTTTGACCTCTGTTAATTGCTAAACTGTAGCAGTCTTTATCATTCATCTACAATTCCCCCGTGTGCCTCTTTGACTGCAACACAGTCTCAATCTTAAATGCGGAGACGGTGAGAAAAGACATATTTCATAACCAAAACTACTGAACGAGGCCAAAGATATCGTCCTCACCTTATCTTTACAGGGTCTCTGGCAGCTCTTGGATGCGCACACAGCGTTCTCGTCGTTGGAGTCCTCAGCCCCGGACCAGTCGTACTTTGAGGGAATGTCGAGAATCTTCTTCTCCTTCCTCTTCTCCAGCCCTTCCCTCATGGCCTCTGCCTTGGCCGCTGCCTTCTCCTTCCTCTTCCTCTCCTTCTCCTCCTTGGCTATCCGTTTGGCCAGCTGCTTCATCTCCCGGTTCTTGTCGAGGTTGAGCTTGAGTTTTTTTTTCTTGGGTTTGCCCCCAAGACCCAGTTCCAGACCCACCCTTTTCAGCTCTTTGGACTTGGCCGGTCGGATTTCGACCATTGCTGAAGCCCCCCCGGCGGCGGCGGCAGCCATCAGCATGTGGTGATGCTCGGCTCTTTCTAGCTTCCGTTTCCTCTTCTTCTCTGAATCTTTAAGCTTGAGCTTCAGAGGCTTCTCCATCAGAGAGTCGTCGGGCTGCAGAAAAGGAAGGAAAGAGGGAATTAGATGACTATTTCTACTAAATGTGACCTGTATCTATGCATCCATTCATAAAACTCTTCAGAACTAATCAGAGCGATAGATTCAAACCCAAAGTCAATGTTTAGTCACTACACAGCATTTGCCATGGGGTCCAGCTGCGCAATCAGGTTGCGTAATGGGTGACCTCCCTACCTCCATGACCTGCAGGAATCTCTCCTCAGAAGGGGGGTGCGTGGCCTGCAGGATCCTCCAGATGTGCTGGGTCTCATCCAGGGAGACCTCCAGCAAGTCTCCCAGCATCATCAGCTCCTCCAGCTGGGTCTTAGCCTGCGAGGACAGCTCGAGCACTGGCGGCTCCAGGCTGCGAGGGACCAGAGGGGTCTTCCTGGGCTGCTTTCTGGGCGTGCCCATGTCTGAAACGTAAATATTTTGAGTGTGAGATGATGAAGACCTGTATTTCAGAGCAATTCAGAGACATAAACAAAACTGGAAACTCTCAGATGAGTGTTAAAATGTTTATTAGAAGTGCTTAAAATTAAAGCTGTGCTTAAATTAATTGTGCACAAAAACAACAGAGGATCCTCTGATGTAGCCTCACTTTGCACACAGGACTTGGAGGCTGAGGAGTAGGCGTGTTCCGCACAGAAGGATGGCGTGACAGCCGGCCACATGTGACTGACCACCTCTTCAGACTTCACAGGAATCTCCTCATCACAGAACAGGTAGGGCTTCACCTCGCCCGGGTCCTGCAACAAAGCAGACACCATAAAGGGTCAAAATTGCTCACTTATAGGCGGCCTAAACAACACTATTTGTCTCACATACCTTCATGTCATAACCGTAAGTCTCCCTGATGTCCTCGTCTGAGTCTGTTTCCTCATCGTCGTAGTCCACGGACTGCCGAGGTGATGCGGCTCTGCTGAAACCTGACTGCTGAAAAGTCTGGATGTGGCCCTGAGGAAGGAGCCCAAGTAGCAACCACAAGAATTAAATCAAGAATTACATCCCGTAACTCAATACAGGATTCCTGGAGGCTCACTGATGGTGTACTGTGTTAGAACAGAAATTAGAACCATGTAAAATCATTTGAAGATGTAAGTCTAAACTACCTGCAGGTCCGGGTTGGCAGCAGCTTTCTGCAGCTCGGCATTGATGATCTTTTCCGTTTTCTCCCTCGCAGCCTGCTCCACCATGCGCTGGCTCAGCACAGACAGCTTTGCCAGGGCTGAGGACAGCTCCGCCGTGGCCAGAGATTGACGCGCTCGATCCTGGTGTGACAGTTAGACCAGTGTAAGGACAAAAAGCAAACCTTGGAAATTAAGTGTTCAAAATAAAGCAGGTGAGGGTTGTAAAGGAAGTTATAATGACTCCATGCATACCTGCCAGCTCATTGCCCTCTCTGTTAAACACTGCAGGGCTTCTCCTTCTGGAAGGCGCACCGGCAGCTTCTGTAGCGACACCAACAGCGACAGGATGGTCTCCAATCTCGGCCTCCTCGACCGCTGACACAGTGGACACAGGAATTTGGAGTCTTTACTGTTGCTCTGCCAACCCACACCCGCCTTCTTCTGAGATCCAGTCTTGGGCAGAGGCACGCACGCTCCGTGGAACCAGTCCTTACAGAGCTCGCACTGCAACATGAAACCGCTGGCAGTCTTTCGACACAGGCAGAACTTGACCTCCTCGATGCGGTCGGCCATGGCCATCTTGGCTAAATTGGCAGCACGGAGTGAGTGGATGGACTCCACTTCTTTATGCTCCTTGGCTTTGAATGCTGCTACAACGGTGGAAGGGTCTCGCACCTCTTCGAGGCTCTCCTCCAGGTCGCTCAGGGCGTCGGGGTCGAAGCCCCCCCTCTCCTTCTCCATGAGCTCCTTGACGCGTTTCCTCTTGCTCTTGCTGTTGCCATAGACCCCGATGTCCACACGAGGACTGAGGACCTAACAGAAGATTTGCACAGGATAGCAACTAAGTATTAATATAAAAACTCAAGTTCTTATTCTGCCAATCAACAACCCTTAATGTTACAGGGAACATATGTTGTTACATTACATGTATTTGTCTTTAATGGCCCAAACACAGCATGAGATATATATATATATATATATATATATATATATGTATATATATATATATATATATATATATATATATATATATATATATATATATATATATAAATAAATATAGAGCCTCAACTAGAATTTTAAGATGAATACATCTGAGGGGCAAGCATCACATGAACATTCTTCATGGTGGCCCACCTGCAGCAGTGTGTACGTGGAGTTTTTCTTGAGGAAGGTGCGAGCGGTCCTCTCCCTCCAGGCTCGAGCTGCGGCCACCTGAGACTCCACCTGAGCCAGTGGGTCAAGCCGGACAGGGATGGAGCGACCCCTGGCCAGCAGGCTCTCCAGCTGCTCCAGGTAAGCATAGCTAGTGCCGCTCTGTGTGAGGTGGACAGACAACAGAGGAGAGGTTAGACTAGAGACACTTTAGCTGATGATAGATTATTCAGAGCAATGAGGTTAAGTCTCAATCAAAGATCCTCAAGAGGACACAACTTTAGATTCGGGTTAGAACTGCTTCTCGTACCTGAATGGCTTCTACCTTTGATGTCCACTCCTTGGCCTTCTGTAGGGCCTCTCGGAGGGCTAATATGTTAGGCAGGTACGCTGGGATGTTCCGAGCTTCCAGCACAATGCTCTCCAAGGTTACCATGCTGTGTCGAGGCCTAGGGTCATTAGAGGACAGACAGGTATGGGTCGATCAAGTATGACTAATAGTTAACACGTTTTTTGTAAGTAGCCCCAGTTGATGTTTACATGAATTCTGTCTCTCATATGTTTTTTGTTAAATGATGAAAAGCACTGAAGGAAAGTGCAAACATCCACACATCCAACAATGTGTTAGCATGCATTTATACACAAGCAACCTCACCTGGCCTGGAGGCAGGCACGGGCCTTGTCCTCCCATCTCTCGGAGACGGTGAGGATCTCTTGCAGCTCGGCCATCGCCTTCTCCACAGCGTGGTGGGGAGCCAGGCCCACCCCAGAGTCTATCAACCTTTTCATCAGCTCCAGGGTGACACGGTGAGGGTCCGCGAGGGTGACGCGCACCTGGGATATGTAGGACAGCACGTGTTAAGACGAGGACACAATTAAAACAACTCCGTAACACAAACAGGATGTGGGTATTGTAACAACCCACCTCATCAAGCCAGCGGGCCTGCTGGAGCTCCTGTTTGAGACGGGGCAGTTCTGGAAGCTCTACATCCAGGCCACTGCCCAGGTCTAATAGTGCCTGCAGCTTGGAGGAATCAGGCATCTCGTCTGACAGTGCCACCTGGGCCCGCTCGTGGAAGTCCTCCACATTCTCCAGTAACTCCTAGAGAAAAAGTGAGGTCGAGGTTTTAGCAGTAATTCAATAGTATTGATGGTGAAAGAAGGGGGGAGAGGAAAAACGAAAAAATGGTATATAATATGAAATATTTATATGGTGCGTTTGATTGATAACTGGGTGTCTGGGTAAGCACAAAGGTATCGGGGGGACTCACTTTGACTTGTCGGGCCTGGCTGATGATGCATGGCAGCCTATAGAGCTGATCCACGAAAGCCTTGAGCTCATCCACCGTCAGTTTGGTGCGGTTACGACTGCTCTCAGAACGCAGACGGCTACTGCAGACACACATGGGAAAAGAGTGCAATTCAGAACCTGAGCAGATACTGTATTGATTTGCAAATGGAAAACAAAAAGTCTGTGTATGCTTACTAAATTGCTTTTCTTTTGATTATATTAAGGCGTTGTGTATCAATGTCCACTAACCTGTGCCTTTGTTTGCGACTGAGCAGCAGCTGAGCAACGGAGGAGCACGTCTCTGCCTCTTTGACCATCTCCCTCAGGCGACGGAACAAAGCTTTCTCGGGATACTTCCTGTCCTCTGCATCCTCCAGCAAAACCTTGAGCTCAATAAGATCTATGAGACACACAAAACAATCACGCAATGGCACGAAAAGGCATGTACATATCTTGTCGTAGTATTTAAGTATAAAACCTTTCTTGTTTTTCTGGTCGGCGGCCAAGGCCTCTGTGACCCTCTTTGCCCAGGTGTCATAAGACTGAGCGCGTGTCTTGACTCCATACAGCATGGATGGAAACTCCTCTAGATCATAGCGATACCTGAAATATATCGTGCACATTTCTACTTGAGAATATGGTGTAGATGGTCAAGTAAATGTTGAGGCCATAACAAATTAGACTTCTTGACCATGTGCTGTACATATTTGTATTGATAGACATTGTTTAGTACCAAAACAACAGATCTCTTACCGAAGACACTTGTTGCCGAGTGGACAGTCACAGAGATCGGCTGCGTGGCTGAGACAGACCAGTCGGTCAGGGCTGCAGGAGCAGGTCAGTGCAGACAGGAAACAGGTCGTCTTGCACTTGTAACACTGGCGCTCATCGTCAGGCAGAAGCTCAAAAACCTCCTGCTCTGAGGACAACACCCCCTGTAGAAAGAGAACAGATGATGCCATCTCCAAGCGTAATGTGACGATATAAAGAAGGGTGTCCCAATCAAGCCCCCCCCCAATCTGAGTTATTTAATAATGAGGTACTTCTATTTTCCTGAATAATACAGCTGCATGGTGCACACTTCAAATGATAAAGTTATCAAAATCAATCCAATGTTACAATTGGATTGATTGACAATTAAATAGCTTTGCATTGCAGTTAGAAAATAATTGCCTGCTTTTCCTTAATGTTTCTTCTTTTTCCTTTTACAAAATAACAAATATCTTTGAGATCCGATTGGATCATCCCTTAAATAAAGTGTGACAAAATCAGCACTAGGTGATGCTGTTAGCAGCTTTATTAAACTACAGATAAGGCACAGGTTCAGAGCCAGATGACCACCAATCACCCAAACCTTTTCCATGCAGAAATTGAGCCAAAAAAAGAAAAGAACATTTACTTTTTCCTGAACAGCCTGTCTGAGTTTTGTCTCCTCCTCCATCATTTCTCCCATTTCCTTGAAGACAGCAGCAGCCAGCTCCACGTCAAGACTCTCGGGATCAGCAGCCATCTTGCACAGCAGCTCCTCGTGGGAGAAGACGCAGTAGCGATGGAGGCGTCGGTAGTGGGCTACAGATTGACGACCCATAGGTAACTAGGGAAGGGTAATGTGCGAAAGATTAACATGCACATTCAACAAAAAAACATTTCATATAAAAACATTTAAATGGAAGAACTATTTGCTTGTCACTCACCCAGTCAGCGGTGCAGAAGTTAACAGCCTCTGCAAAGTTGTAGCCCTGGTTGAAGCCGCTGTGATAGGCTCTGGGGAAGGTCACCACAAACTCCCCTGCACACTGATTGGTCCTGTACACCTGAGAGGTCAAATATGCACATAAAGGTCACTAATAACCAACATAAAGCACAGACCCCCATCTAATCAGATATAACATAACGGACTACATACAGGGACACCGTGCTCCATGAGAACGTTGGGATTCATGATGGTGACCAGTTGATGGAGGAGGTCAGGCTGGGAATCAAAAAGCTCTGGAGCCAACTTTTTCATTACAGCCTCCAGCTTCTCTGCTGCAGAGGCCGGCACTCCGTACCAAGTCTTCGGCTCGCCCCTGGAGAACAAAGGAAAGCATTAACATTAAAGATATTCAGCTTCTATGAGCATGAATAATTCAATAATTTTACTTTTTTTCCCCAATTGTCAGCAGTATTTATTTTCTTTTCATAGTGTATTTTTTTGTGTTTCCACCATAAAGCGTATGTCAGAATTGTATTCAAGTCTCACCAGTGCAGGAAGTTGATGGAGTAACTCCAGTGGTCCTCGATGTGCCAGCAGAATGAGGAGAAACACATGCCCACGTAGAGCCAGGGCACCTTCATACCCGAGATGTCCACATTGATGTGGGTGAGCACCGACTGCTCCAGCACTGGCATGTTATTCAGATTCCAGCCTGAGTTGGCATACTCCTAACAGGAGAGGAAACAAAGAGCTTTCTTTCACTTCAGAGCAAATGTCATGTTTTTACTTAATGAAAAAAGCTTTTAGGGGATCTGTTAGATGAGTAAAATGACCCAGGTAATGCTTACCGGACACAGGGGAATCCCCATCAAAAGCACTTTACTGGTGAAAGTGTAAGACAATTATGAACTGGGCTCATATTTAAGCTCAATGCAATATGCACTAGAGATGCCCCGAGCGTCTATTAGCTGTACGGGCCGTGTCGTTTTGTTGTTGTTTTGTTATAGCAGCTGTTATAGCTGAATTACAGTAATGATGACTCAACAGTATGAACACGGAATCACGAGAAGTCAATCTTGTTGTTTTCTTATTCTGACAACAACATGCTGTTACTTAAGATGAAGTCTGCAACTCTGGACTCCCAAACAAACCCCCCCCCCCCTCCCTCCCTCCCGTCAGTGCCCCTTCAGAACAGCTCCTACTGCTTTATTCTTTATAAGCGTCTTTGAGTACCTTTTAAAAGCGCTCTATAAGTAAAATGTATTATTATTATTATACATCCACGACCTGTCCCCTGTCCAGGCTGGAGTCGCGTTGTGTGGCACGTGGGACTGTACCGAATTGTTCGAAGCTTTGTTGATAACGTTGAAATTCAAATCATTATCATTATTAATAAGAAATTGTGTGCAAAAGTCCACCTTCTCCTCGTTGCGTTGGGGTGCTGCCTTCTCTGCCTTTCCTTTTCACTCTCCGCTTTCATCTTAACAACCTCATCACGCTATGCTGTGTGATGCGTCTTCTAGTCTCTTATTAAATGTGTAACTTCCCCCACGAGCTACATCTGTCTCACACACTTTTTAAAAGTTCCACATCACTGACCAGGTTAAGACAGAAGGAGTTTGCGAAAATAAAAAGTAATAATCTTCTCACCTCCTCATCTCCCAGAAGCCGCCTTTTACCGTCCCTGACAGGAAACCCGCTGCCCACGTCCTTGGAGCTGATGTCAGCTCCGTACTCCACGATGACATCCTCCTCAATGCTACTGACCAGGCGCCAGAACTCTTTCTCCACCAACTCTGTGGGGACCATCTGGGGGCACAAGGCGTAAATAATGAAATCCCCTGCCTTCTCTCAACAGCGAAAAGCCTTGGAGCTAACACATTTAACCTCTAATTGTTGAAGCAGAAAGTGAGCCAGATGATGGAAGGACACCGAAGTTACAGTAAACATGTTCTCGCTCTCTGTGTGGATTTGACATACATGAACAGGCATGTTGAAATAGTCAGACTTGAAGTGGTCAGCCATTTCTCCGAAGCTCTGGAGACTGTATTCCCTCACTGCCTGCTCGAAGCCAAATGCCTCCCTGGGCTTACTGCACTCCTGTGAGGGAAGATAAACAAGACATGCATCATAATAGGAATTTACACCATGTGCATTATGCTTAAAGTGGGTTAAAAACATGAGGAAATGATAACAACTCTCATCATTTGTTAGATGAATACAATCAACAATTGTTGCATGTGCATTTGTACATGTGAGGATCTGAAAAGGATCAATAAACATGTTGCATCTTTCCGTAAGAATTTTGATTGGCCAGACAGCGTTAAAGCCTTACCTCAGCAACACACTTGGGGCAGCGCCAGTCCCCCTTGGGTACATCTTGCAGAGGTGGGATGAGGCAGAAGGTGTGGTAGCTGTCGTCACAACCGTCACACAGCAGGAGCCGGTCCTCCTCATCGCCCCGTCCACACATCAGGCAGAGGTAGAGGTCGATCTGGGGGATCAGCACAACGGAACATACAAAAGGTGGTCAGGACCAGAGTTCCCTCAAGATATAACAAACATAAACAGTCAGGCAAATGCCAAACACACTCACAAAGTTGACCTCCAGAGTCTCCTTGCGTGGTCTCATTTTAATGGCAAAGGCCTGAGCTTTGAGGTGACGCTGCTTTTTGTTGAATCCGTCATCTAAGTAAAGAGGGAAAGTGCCGTTGTGAGAATAGAAATACTCACAGTAACACAGACGATTTTGTGCCCAGTGTCTGCCGCATGTAAAATATACGTCAACCGAAAAATGATCCTTACCAGCTGATACAATCCCCAAGCCGACCATCTTGGGACTTGCACTGAAGATCTTTAGGCCTTTTGGCTCCTTGTTTTCCCTCTAGAGAAACACAACAACAGCAGACGGTGAAACAGAGTGATCCTGCTAACAGGCCAAATGTTAGACGGCCTGTGGGGAGCATGGCTGCCACAGCTGGGGAGGGGGCGGGGCCTTTAAGAGGGATGCTGAAAGGACTGAACGTTAAAGGAATAAATAACACTGTTTGTAAATGACTTAAATGAACAGAGCACAGAAAGGAAGCATCTGTGACCTAAAAGAAATGTTTTCAAAAATTAGATTCAACAAAATATGTTATTAAATAAACCTAAAAGATAGCTAACAGCTTATTACACTTTTAAAATCAGTACGGCAAAAATATACAACTTTTGTCCCAATCTCTTCTGTCCAACTACTACAAATGTCACTTCCTTGTAGGTCTTTTCCCTCGTTTACCTCAGACTTAAGGCGCCTGGAGCGTCTCTCAGGCAGAAGCCGCTCTTTGGTCTGCATTGCATCACCCTCCCCATCTTTCTCCTCCTCCTCATCTTGCTCATCTTCCTCCACCGACTCCTCACCAACTCCCTCGTCCACCTCTTCCCCATCATCTCCTTCATCGTACAGACGCTGGATGCCCTGATTAGAGAAAAGGAGTGGAGTGAAAACAGATGAGGTTTTTTCAAAATCGGTCGATTCCAGGTTTTGAAGAAAGAGATATTATTACTGTGACATAAGGACCAAAGCTGTTTGCAACATGTTTGATGTGGTTAGGTCTAGTTAGGCAAAGACTGACATTTGAGAGGGACACTGGGAACAGCCAAAACACATTTAGTTCTCAATGCTTAATAAAAAGTAAAGTTACCAGATAACAACACCACAAACAACTTTTAAAACTATGCGTTTCAAATTCAGGCAAACAACCACAATGTAAACATTGTGCTCTACATGTTCATCCTTGGCATCTGTATTGGGGTTGGTTTTCTAGTTTCTAGTTTTTCAGCTGCATGAAGCATGGTCAAACTGTGTAAACCTGTGTGTGTTAACTGAGCAGCACTCACAGTCAGCGTGGCCCCAGACTGGAAGAGTTCATACGGATAAAGGATCCTCTCGTAGTGGGAGCGCAGCAGTGAGCCGGTGCCTTTCCCAGCTGGGAAGCCCATCCGGCTGGAAACCTTGGACCACCTCTTCTCTTTACACACCGTCTCAAAGCCGCCCTCTGCGGACACGATCTGAAACACACAGGTGTCCAACATAAGCATTCTGACTAGCATTAAGGGCAACATCCAAATCAAGTGCAAAACAAAGGTTAAGGAAACTGGCTAAAGTCAAAGTTATACAATCAGTCAAAAACAACAGTATCCACATGTGTCTAGTTTTACCTTGCTGAGCTGATAAAGGTCCAAAACTTTTCTCTCCACATGAGGGAATCTGGTCTTGGATCCCTGCAGCTCCCAGAACTTTGCGATTTGATCCAGAAAGTTGAGCTTAACCCGAGTGAGAGCCTGGACATGCAGGAGAGAGGAGAGAGGACACTAAATGCACGAGCCCAATGTTCTGCCGTTATGAACACAGGATACCTCTGGCAAAATTATGTTTGAAAGGTTGCACTCTGATACAGGAGCATGCTGTGAAAACCTTTCCCTGTGTCTAGACCGCACGCGTGTGTAAGACACTATTTTTACTCGCACAATACAACAGATACGTTTAATCTATGCGGCTGTCAGCACCGGCTCCATGCAGGCTTGCGTCTCAGCCGCTACCTTACAACTCATTTATTGATTTTTGACATATTTTAGAGTTTATGATTACTTTATATTTAATTAATAAACTTTAAATCATATCTATATTTTCTCATTATCTAACCTTGCTCTTGTTTCTGATGGCGAGTTTCCACCTTTATTTATTGGTTCTGTATTGTGTAATGCTGTAATGTGTAAGTGTCAATCAGATGCATCAGTGTTGATTTAAATATAGATCAGGAATAGTCACATATATTAAAAGGAAAACTGCACCCTGCACAGACATT
Source organism: Cottoperca gobio (assembly GCF_900634415.1). Lineage (NCBI taxonomy): Eukaryota > Metazoa > Chordata > Actinopteri > Perciformes > Bovichtidae > Cottoperca > Cottoperca gobio. The sequence goes on from NC_041377.1 coordinate 11,969,576, forward strand.
TTGCTGGTCATCACTTTGTAATGCTCGGCACAGATCATTTGCTTCAAAACGCAACACTGTTTTGGAGTCGAGACACAAGCTTGGAACTCCTATATTGGAGATGTCCTGCTGCCCTTGCTTTACACACACACACACACACACACACACACACACACACACACACACACACACACACACACACACACACACACACACACACACACACACACACACACACACACACACACACAGAGTAGAAGGCTTGAAAAGAAACACACATCCTGATCTCAACAGGTGCACGAGAGAAGGCATTGTAGGTGCGTCTGCTGTAAGTCTGCTGCTATTCAAGGAGTATAAAGCATTGATAAATGAATGAACAGCACACATTGAAGCAGCGTACATTTTGTAGAGTTTCTTTTGTTTCTCGCAGATGTGTCAATCAAACTTTATTGCAGTTAGATCAATAAATACTTGGAATTCCGTATGTCCTTCATAAAGCAATACCTGAGACATACCTTCAATCAAGTCTTATTGTTATGATAGCATGATGCATCTTCTTGACAAACTCACCTCAAGTTCATTCAGTCTTTGTACTCGAGGAGTGAAGCGGAAGTTGCGTACATCACAGGCAAACGGAGGTTGCCAGTCCTGATAGACAAGAAAACAGAATCATTACCTTCAACAATAAGGAAATGACAACAACATTGCAAGTTGGAACAAATCAGTGTTTCTCAAGACAAACAACACGAGCAGAGCTAATTTAATTACTGACTATTTATAACACAATATTCATACTGACTGAAAAGTGCAGTTAAGCCTTTTTTTAACAGGACTTGTGCATAAATACTGCAAATGTAAAGCTACTCTTTTTAAATAGTGTTAAGTAAATGTTGATGATGTTTCTAATAATGATGGTGTGGCTGTTACACTTGATGAAGGGATCTAAGCCATTGAGAAATTGGCAGTGAAAAAAGCATGTGGCCTTGAACAAAAACAGCAGATCTGAAGTATTCTAGTTATAGAATTTCAGTGTTACTTGCTATGCATTTTTCTTGATTGTTATTGCATGGCATACTACTGTCTGTTTTATTAGTGTCAGTAGTCAAAGACAAAACCGGTGAAATATAATACAAATTTCCTGGATAGGCTTCAATAATATATTATAATCATGTAAAATCTATTTTTCATATTTGATTAAGGATCTTGCATTTCTGGTATTCCTATCAAACCATGTAAGCTATGATGGTGTAAGAGCTCAGTTAAAAGACTGGATGTATGGTGGGGATAGTGTTACTATTAACCATCTTATGAACGCTGATGTCCTCCAGTCTACTCTCAAAGTCCGCTCAAGTTATAGTGTGCAGTATGATATTAAATTGAACTCTAAAACAGATTGGTATTATGATGTGGTGAACAACGTAAGATAATTAGGTCATATTATCAGGGATGCTTTATGTGATGAAGCTGTGCAGCGCCAGTGTTGCAAACTGTATGCACAGGCCAATACGCTGGCACTTAAATTCCACATGTGTACAGATGATGTTATAACAGCGTTTTTTAGAGCATACTATACTCAACTCTATACAGCGCACGTGTGGTGCAGTTATAATAAAGCAAAAATGAAAACGCTTCAGGTGGCAATGATGCATTCAGAATTTTGGCTCTAGCTCCAAAGATGGGCAAGTAATAGGTTTGTGACTAGTAGAAAAAAAGATTATAGAAAACGTAAATGTACACGAATGGTTGCTTGTGTGTCAACATAACATACATATGGGTTTAAGGTCTGACAGCAGCGACAGGCCTGCATGTGGCCCAATGTCGCATCTTCGCAGCTAATGTAACAATCACTGTACTGTAACTTAGCTAGCCATGAAGAAAACAAAAACAAAGGAATTGTAACCGAAACTGTTGAATTTATTTCGCCTTTCACAAACTTTTCTGAACAACAAAGGAAAGCAAAATGTCACCTTAATACAAAATATGTTATGTTGAGTGCAAAGAAATTAAGCCTTATTTGACCTCTATTAGACTAATGGTAACTAGTAACGTCGTTGCCTATCGCAAAATGCACGCAGGCCTTAGTAAACCACCACTAACTACGTAGGAGCATATTAGGCAAATCCTCGCTTGCTGGAATCTAATCAATGTGTATTCAAATGTTTTAAATGATATGAGTTTACCTCGGGGGGTCGGATCTTGCAGATGCCCGTTTTCTCTGCAATAGGTCGGATCTTGTTGATAAATCCTAAAGGATCCGAGAAATCCTCCCAACTCGGCTCAAAAACCGGGCATTCAGGAGGGGGGACGAACTCTGCAAATGCAGACATGTTGGTGTGGGGCCAGTGAAACAGTCTTTAAAAATAATGTTTGATAAAAAAATTCACCGATTTGAGCTCAACAGTCCATGATTATTTCCAATAATTGTCGTCTTTGGTTACTTCCTCTGTGTCCATGATGGTCGTTCAAATCTCCTGAATAACTAATCACTTCAATGACAGGGCTTCCCAGTCGCGATGGTGAATCATATTCTGGAAGAAAGTGAATGCATAAAGACAACAACCGAGCTGTTACTGATCAATGTGTTCCCATCATCCGTAAACAGCGGACCAGGCCAGGCCGGGGAGTCTTCACCACCACTCCCCTACCTGGGACGGAGGGCAGGGTCAGTCCAAAACGCCATCATTCCTTCTCACAGAGAATAACTCCATAAACTCTGCAGTCAGGATTTGGGCTAGGGGTGACCACTGAATTTGAAAAGAAGTTTGTAAACAAAAACACATCAGTTTGATGGTTAACGTTACAATGTTGGCTGCGATGTTATGTCACGCAAGCTAACATTGCTATTGCTACGTCTATGTACCTGAGTAATGCATGATTTCTTCGCGATGATGCATTTCCAACAAAGTTATCCACGGTTGGCTTAGTCCCGTGGCTAGCTGGTAATGTCCATTAGCTAACGTAATCACGCTCGCTCGTCAGGCTTCCCAAAATAAACTGTAGTCTTTACGTCCACGTCTTTGAGCACTTGATAGCTAAGTATCAGCCGAGCTGAACCACAACAAGGAGGAGGCTAGTAGCAAGCGTAGGTTGTTGACTGATGTATTCACTCCGTGCGACAACCCCCATTCATTGAAGCAGTTGAAGCAACGGAAACTAGCATACAGCTAATTTGGTCGGCCAAAATGAGACTATCTACCGCTGCTCATTGCGCAGCTAACATTGACGTTAGCAGAGATAGTAGGCTGATAAGGACAGTCCACCATGGCTTCAGTAGGCGGATCGGAATCACATGGAAAAAAGGCTACAATCCTTTTGCTTTGTTTAACTGGGTGTCCCTTTCCGTATAATTTAACGTCGTCTGTACGTAGTGTATCCGCATTAGCCAACGTGCTAGCTACAACTAGCAAGGCTGGGATAGCTGTTATGGTGCCTTCAGTCCTACTCGGAAACTTTTTTACTACTTCCGAGTTCGCAGGTTGTATATAAGGCAGCGTCTTGCTTGTTAATAGCTATTTGCAACAACTTGCACCACAAACAACGATTAATGGCTGATATTATGTGTTGAATCAGTAAAATAAAGGGGGAGACAATGGCATTCAGGTTGAAATTAAGGATACAATTTGCAACCAAACACCAATGTATCGGCTTATTACTTGTAATGCCCTTCCTGGTGCGGCTACTATCTAGACGCCAAGTTTGAGCAACTATGTGCGTAAAAACAAAAAGTTCAGACAGCCTTTCTACCACTTTCAATAGGTATAGCTAATATTTCCTACGGCACATTAAGGCAGCATTATTTCGACAGGTCAGCAGTTCGCTGCAACGACGGCTTTAATTTGCCTTTACTGCTCAATTTTAAAAGTTCGTTTTAAAAAAATACCATTTTGTTACAACAATACAACAACAATGGACAATTTTTCTATTTCTAATGTTTCTCTAACGGTTTACAATCATACAATACTTGGCCATCCTCTACTTCCGTATCAGACGAAAAACCGTCTAGATTGCATCGTCTGTCTATAAAAGAGGCTGAGAAATGTTTTCCATTTGACTTTAATCCATAACTAAGGCTGGTAATGAAGCATTTTATTCAATACATTATGGTCTGCTTTAATTAAAGTTGCTTTAATCAATAAAACAAGGTAAATTCTAATCATTTTCAAAACAAGGCACAACACTTCGTAAATGCAACGAAGTGTACAAGGCAGCTTATTTGAGTGAGGTCTTGACATCTGTGGAATCTAGTAGTCCTCATGAAATGGATACTCTGGGTGATCAGACCACCTGTTGAATCAATAAGAGATATAATATATATACATAAATATATTTATATATTATAAATATATATTTGTATATATATATATAAATATTTTTTTGTTTGTTATATATTTATTTGTATATTTATATGTATATGTATATATATATATAATATATAATATATTTATTACAGGAACAACACATCACATAGTATGTTCTATACTCACATGGGAAGCACCACAAAACGAATATTCTTGTTCAATCTTTCAATTGCCTTCATCTGAGCCTCAGAGAGAGAGAAGTCGAATATCTGCAGTGTTGAAAACGGATCAATCCCAACACATTTCATATGGTATTTCCTGTTTTTTTAACATGATCTTTTGCAGGCTATACCTTGCAGGCTGAATGGTTGTCTAACATGATGCCATGCAAACAAACCTGAAAGTTCTGCTTTATGCGGGCAGGGTTGAAGCTCTTCGGGATGACCACCACTCCTCTCTGCACGTTGAACCTCAAGGCCACCTGGGCTGTGGTCTTGTTAAACTTTTTAGCAATTGATACCAGTAACTCATCTTCCAACAATGGGGGGCATTTAAGGTTCACCCTGTTGAAATTATTGGTATTTTAACACAGGAGAGACACAGCTAATTATATTTTCACAGTTAAATGCCATTTTTATAATTGCAAAAGTCATATGCATGCAAATGATTCAGTTATAGCCTAGAACACCATGACTTTTACTACTGAAAGTGCTAAGTATGTATTTCTCTTGCATACCAGGATTCATCTCTAGATGTCCCCAATGGGCTGTATCCCACAATGACAATATCATTCTGCAGGCAGTACTCAAGCAACTTTGGCTGAGTAAAATAGGGATGACATTCAACCTGTGTTAAAAAAAAAAAGAGAAACACAGAGAGTGTTTGTTAGTTGCTGAAGACAGACTTAGTTCTGATTTATTCTTTGTATTACTCAGTATTTATGTGCCAAGCCAGGCATCTTTGTGTAATTATACACGCCGGTATTTTATTTGTTTTTGTATTTATTTGTCAGCAATTTCTTTACTTTCTATAAACCAAAGTTTATTGTTGTTTTCATTTGATTTTCTTTATCTCCAGAACATAGGTGTATTATTATCCTGTCTGTACCTGGTTTGACACAGGCTTGTGTTTCAGACCAGGTTTGTTGAGGATCAGCTCCAGTTGTCTCTTGTTGAAGTTGGATACTCCAAGAGATTTTACCAGCCCAGCTTCTTTGCAAGCCTCCAAAGCCTGTCCAACCCATGAAAAGAGTAAAATCAGAAAGCAATAACTTAGACCTTGAACTTTGGACAGAAGTGTTTTATTGGCACACAACACAGCAAATGACCATGGATTAGTTTCCTGATCTTGAGCAGATATGGTTGCAAATGAAAGGCTTAAGGCTTAAAGGAAAATAAAAAGGTACAGCTGATTTCCATAATTATTTTTCACATAAATGATTTACCAGGTATCAGATTTAACAGGTCTCACCTCCCATGTCGCACAGAGATCTGTCTCGTGATAAATGTATTTCCCATTCTCATCTCTGGGGTAAAATGTATCTCCTGGCTTCAAAAAATAATATTGTTATTATAATATAATATAAGAAAAAACAATGTAATTCAGTTTTCACAGTTTCAACTGAATCATTGTAACATTAAATACATGCATACCTTGAAGGCTGTGGGCATTTCTACAACATAGAGGTCGACGTAATCAAGTTGCAATGTCTTTAAAGTTTTCTCCAAAGCAGGTCGAACCAATTTTGGGGGATGAAATGTGTTCCACAGCTGCATAATCAGTACAAAGGTATTAGTTGTTGAAAAAGTATAGAAGTCACTTTGTAGCCATGATGTTTGTTTAGAGGCAAAGTTCACTGGTCAGAGTAAAAATCTATATTTTTGAGACACTCACACAAACAAGCAAACTTTGCTAACCTTTCCACAGTAGAATATGTCTTCTCTCTTCACAGTTCCATCTGCAATTTTCTCCCTTATAGCTTGTCCCACCTCATGTTCATTGTAATATACCAAAGCTCCATCAAGGTGTCTGTACCCTGTTTCAATAGCCACTTTGACTGATTCATATGCAGTTCCTTTAGGGGTCTATAACAAAAATAATAACACCTTGAGTGAATAATATCTTTGAAGAAAACTCAGAGTGAAAGGTGAAATTATTGTTATGCCTTGCAGGTTAATTATTAATTTATGTCTTCTGAGCAATTTGGCTTCATAATGTGTCTTACCTTGCGCGGATCCCCATAAGTTCCAAATCCCATCAAAGGTATGCTGTTTCCATCACTTAGAGGAATGGAGTGACTCTCAGCTGTCAAGTCCATTCTCGAAAAAGTGTAATTGAAGGCCAGACCTTCAACAGTGCTGCCGTTGGTGTCCCAGGACCCAGGTTAAATACATCAACCCCACAAGTTACTACTCTTTGGCCACAACAAGAGACTCCTCCCAGAGAGCAGAACTGGCCAATAACTTTGTAAAAACAACATTATCTACCATTTACACGTAAATCTGGAAATTTAATTAGTTTTTTATTTTAACTGTGTGGCTTCATATTAAAGAGGTTATTGACCATTGGTTAAAAATATCAAATTTCAAGTTGTCTTCCTCTGAAGGTAGTTTGACCGGGCACTGTAGCTTTAAGATACCGCAGTGTCCTCTGGGTAGTATATGCTATGTGTTTTGAGCAAAGAATGCACAGATGGTCGCTTTTCCAATGGACAAATGAGCTTCAAAATACTATGTATGTAGAGTCATTTTAATTCATAACTAACTGTGCGCTGTTGTCTTTCGCCTGTTTGAATAAGAAACGCTCTAAACTGGGGACGTACTTGTTTATTGTCTCTGCCAAATGTGCAATACAATATAGGCTACGTAGCTAATTTAGCTTCTTAAACGGAAATCATTAACAGTTGCACTTCAACTGATATCGTATAGTTAAAATCAAAAAAACAAATTGTGCAGGATGAAATGACTCTGCCTTTTATATTGTAATGTATACTATTAGTATTTATATTCCCTATATGGCTTGTTGAGTCAGTAAAAGTATAGGCTATCCTTTGTTTCCAATCGCAACGCTGTATTGATACCGGTTGAAAGGACAGAATCGGGTAGCAGCAGGGGAAACAATGGATGAAAGCGCCGAAAATGTTGACAACGACGACTTTGTCATTATCGTGGAAAACGAGGCAGAAAGTTTGCCAGCCGAGGAAGAAAGGCTGAAACAGCAAGGCACCTTCGGGCTCATGGACACCTGTCCAATCTGCAAGTTGAGCTTCCACAACAGAGAGCCCAAACTTCTGCCGTGTCTTCACTCTTTCTGCAAGAGGTGTCTCCCTGCCCCCTTCAGGAGTGCTGACCCGAGGCGTGACTCGCAAGTTCATGTCGACAACAAATCATGTGAGAACTGTGTGTCTTATAGCAACTCTGATAAGAGTTGTGATTGATGTAACTGTTGCAGAAAAGCTCTTTATATCAAACTAGAACTGACGGAGGTTGAGCTAGCCAGCAGAAATGTAAGTTATTGAAATGTTAACAATAAGATTAGTGTCAATTTTATGGAATGTGCAACACAAGTGTGGCTTGACAGTACAACATCTCAAGATCGTTTCAACATTGATATGATATGGCAATAGTTTGGTGATTAATTGTTTTTCTGTAAGAATATATATTCACACATCAGGCAGTCATGTGCATTCCTGTTCATGTTACTCAGCTGAAACAAACAGATACACTCTGATGCAGCCTTTGAGACCAGCAAAATGATTATGTATTATGTAACTACAAACTAACACCCTTGTCTCAAATTACCAAGTCGATTCTATTGCTGCTTATCACCCATCTCTGTTTATATCATATTAAAATCCTAGGGGTTTTCTAGTCACATGTCACCCAGCTCAATGTGTTAGTAGTTGTGAGCTGACACCTTCAATAGTGGATCTGGTCTCTCCAACAGTGGGTGCCATTCGATGTCCAGTATGCAGACAGGAATGCTGGGAGATGGACATGTTGGATAATTTCTTTGTTAAGGATTCTGCTGAGGTGCCGAGCAGCACCGTGGAGAAAACCAGCCAGGTTGGTCCTCACTTTCTATCCTCAGTGTTGTCTCCGTGGTTTGTTTGTACGACATCACTCTCCCAAAACTACAGTGGTGATTTTATAGTTTGTTCTTTAATGTTTGTCTTTGATAGGTGTGTATGAGCTGCGATGACAACACAGAAGCAACAGGTTACTGCGTGGAGTGTGTGGAGTTTCTGTGTGTGACATGTATTGAGGCGCACCAAAGGGTCAAGTTCACCAGGGATCACACCATACGCCAGAAGGAGGAGATGTCTCCAGGTATAGTGTGTTGTTCACGGCAGGAAAACAATTAGATGAGTGTAGACAAACTGTATAAGCAAGATGTCATAATAATGATGTTATTGATATTTAAAAGCTGATCTTTAGGTGACACAAGCTAAGTTTACATTTCTCTATTCTCCACGTGTGTATCCCAGAAGCATTAGGTGTCTCCACACAGAAGCCTGTGTTTTGTGACGTCCACAAGCAGGAGCCACTGAAGCTGTTCTGTGAGACGTGTGACCGACTTACCTGTCGGGATTGTCAGCTGCTTAAGCACAAGGATCACAAGTAGGCTGATTTCTTTTTCCCCCTAAAATAAAAAATATTGTATTGTTCTATTTATCTTCCATAAATATTGATCCTTTACAACTGACAAATGTGATGCAGCTTGTTACAGTGTTGATGATAATTTATCAAACCTGCTGCTGATTTTAAGCAAATAATGTTTCTCTGATGTTTGATGATAACAGCTGCAATGTTTGAGGTCCTTCTGAGGAAAAGTTATATCAGTCAGTCATATGATTTAAAGCGTCATTGCTGATAGACTCAATTAAATTGGACCATTGGAGCTTTCAGTCATTAATGCACATATTCTTTGTGTCCAGCTACCAGTTTTTGGAGGATGCGTACAGGAACCACAAGCAGTATTTGGAGAACATGACGCAGCAGTTGCAAGAGAAAAGAAAGGCCATCGAGGACGTGTCCGGCTGTATCAGCACTGGGTAAAATTCTCCTCTACAGCTTGAACTTGATAATAGCGTAGCGGATTCTATTTAGTTCCTTCCTCTCCTTTCCTCCACCCTGTCTCTGACTGTAGGTGTGTACGCACGTGTGTGTGTGTGTGTGTGTGGGTGTCTCGAGCGAAGCCCCGCCCTTCGTAAAACAGAGCGGAGAAGAAAATGTGAATGCGCAAAGTAAACACTGAAACGTGCACATAAATTAAATAAATAACATAAGTGTTTAGTTTATTTAATAAAAGAGCACCTGTTCAATGTGAAAAGTGAGTTGTGAATATATATATTTTTTAAAACACCTTGAATTTCAAGGGCGGCGCGAGACTCTGTTGGGGGGGCCCTACAATGGTAGGGGGAAACACTGATATATATTTATATATAATATTATATATCATTTATATATATATATATATATATATATATATATATATATATATATATATATATATATATATATATATATATATATATAAATTATATATATATATATATATATATATATATAATATATATATATATTATATATATATATATATATATATAAATTATATATATATATATATATTTTATATATATATATATATATATATATATATATTTTTTATATATATATATATATATATTTTATATATATAAATATTATATATATATAAATATTATATATATGCATTATAATTTTGACAAATTGGTACCCATGTAATACTAAGAGTATACTGTGTATACATTTTCTAATTCAGGTTTTAGCGAATTCAATTGCATTCGTGATCATCTGCGTATTGAAACTGATGATTGTGATGCACGGTATTAAAATTCACTTTCAGACTCCAGCAAGTGGAAGAAAACCGGAAGGCTGTCACAAATGAAATAAAGAAGTCCATCTGTAGCTTGATTATGGAGATTAACCGGAAGGGAAAGATTCTAGTTAACCAGCTCGAGGTATGTTTAATCTGCATCGTTTATTGACTTTTCAAAAAGCAATTATGACATTTAAATGAATTCTTTCTGACAATTCATGCATTTCCTCCTAGGCTCTGACTAAGGACCACGAGCTGGGTTTAAAAAAGCAGCAAGAAGACGTCCACTCCCTGAGCAGGCACCTCGATCATGTCATCAACTTTACCAAATGGGCTACAGCCAGCCAAAGTGGAACAGCCCTGCTGTACTGCAAGAGACTGGTGAGTGACTTTAACGTCAGACAGCAATCTGAATCACTTTACGCTGTCATTGTTACAGTGTTGTACTTTCTGTTGCTGTAGAAATAGTAAATAAATAGACAAAATCTTACAATATGTTTATAACCTTGGTGACTCCTTTTGAAATGTCCCTGTCTCTTTGTCTTCTAGATCCTTTTTCAGATCCATTACCTGATGAGAGCAAGCTGTAATCCCTCAATCGTCCCCCAGAGTTCTGTTCGCTTTCAGTGTCGCTCTGGTTTCTGGGCCACAAATGTAGACCTTGGTAAGACTTACACTTACTTAGAAACTAACCAATTCTACAATAACATGATTCCCACTCTGTAGAGCGTCTTCAAAACCCATCCTCTGAAGGACTACCTGCAAACAACACCTAGCATTTAATTAATTACTTTTTAATTTAGCTTATACTTTTGTCATTGCCACTCACTGTTTATAGAAGTAAGAAAAAATGCTAAATTTGTGATAATCTTAAATGATTCAAGACAAGCAAAATAATGTATCTTCATATGTCAGTGTGCTCTTGAATCTAGTAAACAAGTGTATTAATCTCTTCCGGACTAAATAACAGTTTTCTTAATCTTATGTTTTCACTCACTTTACATGTTTTCTTCTCTCCAATATCTCCTTTTTTGTTTTACCACGTGTATGCACTTATTTTTCCTCTGAAGGAGAATGTGAGGCGACAGTAACAGAAACATTTAGTTTATGAGAGTTTTTTGTTTTTATCAAATTTTCATTCCAGTTATGCATTTGTTTGATAAATTGCTCTGTGATGTCACTTGAGTCAGAGTCAGGCACCTCATCGCTGCTTAGCGCTGGCAGCACAAGTCTATATTAGCCACTACTAGCATAACACACGCAAATCTCTGAACAAATGATCACCAATTTAATTGCATTGTGGGTAATGTAGGCACCAGGTTTTGATTAAGAAGAATGGGTTGAATTAAGAAAAAATAAATATCTCTGGTTCTGCTACATCTATTTTAGTCTGACAATAGTTTAGTACTCTTTTAATTCAATTCATGATTACATTTTTGATTGTTTTCTTATTTCCTCCAGGTTCTCTGGTTGTAGAAAGGGGCCCTGGCAGCCGGCCGCCCATCACCAACCTCCAGGCCGGTCCCAGACCAGAGCCCCCCACTGGAGCGCTCTCAGCCTCGGCTCAGCAGCGACAGAGCACGCTGGCTCAGCTTCAGATGCAGGTAGGATATTCATTCACAGTCAGTAGTTTTTGTACCAAAGACATTGTTCTTGTCAACATTTTTTAATCTTTCTTTATAATTTCTGCCCACTGCTGTTAACCATGCTTTGCATTTTTCATCTATTTCATTGATAGACATCTGTTATTCCTCTGTCCAAGGTGGACAAGCTTACCCAGCAGCCCCAGAGACAGCCCCCTCCTAACCACTGGTCTTGGTACCAAAATGTCAGGCTCCCAGGACCCCCCGGTCCTCCACCCCCAACCAGACCCATCCACGGAGGGTCCTCCCCCTCCCAAGGCCCCCCCAACTTGGGACAGCAGCAACAGCAGGGACAGCAGGGGCAGCAGGGACATCAGGGACGCAGATATGGGAGCTCCCACCCTAACCCCAGAAGCCCCACATCATCCATGCTTCACAACACAGGATTCCCACCTGCTCAGGTTAGTTAGTGCAGATTGAAAGATCAGAGTGTATCCGTGTGAGGAGTGTACTGCATGTTTTAAATGCCAAACATGGCTTAGGCTTGTCATATGGGAAGTACCCGGGAGACTGTAAGCATCACGTACCCACCACTGTTGTTGTCTTCAGCCCAATCACATGAGGTGTCATTGAATATTGTTACGACTTTAAAGAAAGTTTCATCTTCTACCTCGAAAAGAGGCGTGACTCAAGCGGGTTTATCTACTATATAATATTTTCTCCTTTCAGCTTCTTGATAAATTTATTATCAAGATTATTTTACTCTTGAGAAATGACCACATTTCTCATGGTTAGTAAAATGTGTAAAATGTCTTTCCAGCATTTGTAACACCAAATGTGGCTTCAATCAGACAAACTGACTTACAGTTGACTCTAAACCTGCTTTTTTTTTATCTAAATTATTCTTTCAACTTCAATTTTGTTCTCCATATAGTCTCTGAGAGATTTGATCCATGGCTCCAGTTTCCCTCCTAAACCCATGGATGTGATGCAGGGGACGTCCCGCTACCCACAGCCTCTGCCTACTGGAGCAGCTGCACATATGTCTCTACATCAGGTTGGTAGGAGAGGAGAATGGAGAGGGACCTACGAGGTCTCCACTGTCACACGATTCCAGAGAGATGGAAAGTGCGGTTTGTTTTGTGCAACTTTTCTAAAGCAGTGATTACACCCTGTTTTGTTTCCCAAAGCGGGGCCTCACGGAGTCCACCTACCTAAAGAGGAATGACGCTGGTGCATCTGCCCCCTCCATCACCATCTCTATTCCCAAACCCAGCTTCGCTCAAAGTCAAGCTTCAGCAACTTCAGAAAAAATAAGCACCTTTAACCACATAGCAGGTCATTATCATACATCTGATGTAGCAACAGCCCTAAAGATCGTATCCTGTGTGAAAATTAGATTTCCATCATGACTTCTAAACATCTAAAGTTTTCTTTCGGTCTTTTCTAAAGTTCAAGCGAGGCAGAACTCCCCGATGGCCAAACCTTCTTCTTCAGACAGAAGCACGGGGTAAGAAAAGCTCCTCCCCTCCTGTCATAGTTAATTTTTATGATTGAGTGTTTAAATATATATTTTATTTTCTCTGTCTCTGGCACAAACTACGGCTAATCTTTTTGTTCTTTCAAATCTTTATGTTGTTTTGAATCTGTGCTTGTTATATGAAGTAGATAGACACATGGGAAGAGTTGCTTACTGCTTTTGATATTTCATTTAAAACCTTCACACAATGCTGACATTACTTTAAATTGTGTCATGTTTTGACAGTAATTGTCTGTAATCTTGTCCTAGCCTTCAATATTATTGGCTCCCTCGTATATCTTTCTTAATAAAAACATCTTGTGTCCTTCTGACACTTATTTCTGTTTTCATAAAGCTTGCTAATATTTAACTAGTGACATTCAAGTGATTCAGAGGACACAGTTTGAAACAATTTCTGGCAAACAAATTCATGTGAGCAAGGCCAGTGTGTCTTTTTTTTGTTGTTTTTTTACTATATCATGGTCATAATTTTCCCTTCTCCCTCTGGCAATCTCTTTGTTGAAGGACGACTTCCTGGAGGCAGACTTCAGAGCCGCCGTCTGCCCCCTCAGCCAAGCGACGGAGAAGGTCATCCCCGGGGCCCGTCATCGTCATCAAAGACGAACCTGAGGATGAAGATGAAGTTCGATTTGTAAGAGAATCACTCCGGTTTCATAAGTCCAGAACATGGTTATGATAGTTTAGAATTTTGTTGTTTTTTTATTATATTTTATTTTTGAGTTTACAATTTCAGTTTAGTTTAATTTGTCTATTTTTTGTTTTTCATAAAAGTTTAGTCTATATATATATATTTAGTTTTACAGTAGTTTTTGTTTGTTGTGAGGGTCAGGCTGTCTCATACAGAACATATAAAGAAATCTAGTTGGAGAACTGTGTAGGAATGGCATAATATTTAAATCTTTTGATTTGGGAATAAACTGGAACAACGTCTTCCCAACCCCAGCTGGTTATTAATACACCTTTGCTAAATAGCTTGTTTATTTTAATAGTAATAATTCTACAAGACTATTCTGCATTATACAAACAATGGGGATTCATTGTGAAGCCATTGCAGCATAGTGCCATCTCCTGGAATGTCAAGTTAATTGAGTTTCAGAGTTGATGGAAGTTCATGCTGTCTCCTTTTCTCGTGATATATTCTAGCTAAACAAAACAGAAATAAAATGTACTTTAATTTGTTTTTAACCAGGCAACATTGTTTCAGTTTAGTTTCTCTTAAAGGTTATCCTTTTTAATTTATTTTCAGTTTACAACAATATTTTACACGGCTTATTCTCGTTTTAGTTTACGATAATAACCCTGGTCCAGAATGTCTTAGTAGCACGCAGGTGATGCTCACTTTTCTCAGAGTCATAGTATCTTACTGCACACATCCCACATTTCTTCTCCCACAGGTGCAGTCCAGCCTGCCAGACAGCAGCACCGGCGGTCAGTCGATCCCTCTGCAGCAGCTAAAGGTGTCTGTCCCAGTCCCGGTCCCTGAGTCTGGGAAAGAGCAGCATCCGCAGCCCGCAGCACAGCCAGAGTCTGAGAAGAGAGCGGAGCCGGACGAAGATCCTAATGAGGACTGGTGCGCCGTCTGTCAGAACGGAGGGGAGCTGCTCTGTTGCGACAAATGTCCCAAAGTCTTTCATCTGGCCTGCCACATTCCCGCGCTGAATGAGTCCCCTAGGTGAGAGACAGATTGTCTCTAAATGCTTTGGTTCCACAATTAAATGATGATCGAAATGCTGCTGGACACATGAATACATTTTATCTTTGAGTAAATCGCCATAACTACTGTAACAATTGTTGGCACCGCAGCATCTTTAATGCTTTCTGTCATTTAAAGCGTTCTAACATGAAATATTTCAGTGTATTTATATTAGGTAATTCTGTCAACATTGATTGTAGAGAGTATTGTGGCGATGGAAAGTTCACTCTTACTTTGTCTTTAACGTTTTGACGCTGAACTTGAAAGCATAACTATTGGCTGTATTGCCTTGTCTAATCTGAGAAGTGTTTTGAAAAAGAAGAAGTTTAATGTTTAGATTTCTCGCGATTAATCGAGATTAATTAATCACAAAGCATGTAATTAGATTTTTTTTTTTTATCGCTTGACAGCCCTAATATATATATATATTTATATTTATATTTATATTTATATTTATTTATTTATTTAAATGTTTTATGAGAGTATGATGATTAGTTTTTAAATATTATGTTATTGCAATATTAGTTTGTGTTATTAAAGTTTTGTTACTGAGTGAGGGCATGGTAAACAATTAATGAATATTAATATTAACAAAAACAAAAGTTTATGAGACTTTTGATGATGTTTTACTGCAATTCTTGCATTTCCGGAAGTCAAACTCAAACAGTGCTCCACCAGGTTATAATGGGCCAGAAATGTCTCCTATAATAATAATAATAATAATAATATGCACAGTATACAGTATGCACTCATTTGACAGCTTTTCTTTGGTTGTCAAATTAGTCTTACTTTCAATTTTTAAAAATCACGCTGATGATGGGGATTGTGATGATCTGTTCTCTCCGGGT
This sequence comes from Cottoperca gobio, assembly GCF_900634415.1. Taxonomy (NCBI): domain Eukaryota; kingdom Metazoa; phylum Chordata; class Actinopteri; order Perciformes; family Bovichtidae; genus Cottoperca; species Cottoperca gobio. The sequence goes on from NC_041377.1 coordinate 11,985,376, forward strand.
CTTTTCAATGACTAACTTTGGCTGTTCTGTGCTGACTGCCCTGAATGCAGGATGTTACACATCTGATCATATTTAGCTGTAGTTGGCCAACCCATGCATCTACCCTCACAGCTTCTTCTGTCCTGATGTCTCCACAGTGGGGAGTGGTTCTGTTCGCTCTGCCGAGACCTCGCCTCCCCTGAGATGGAGTACGCCTGTAACAGCAAGGACCACCCCGTCTCCGACATATTCCCACCTCTTGAAAGAAGGGTGTGCTCCCTCAGCTGCTATTATGTGCATGATATTCATTACTTCAGCCTGGTCCTTCTGTTTGTATTCTTCTCACTGTCTAATCAAACCTCTATATGATCAGTTAAATGTCTTATCTAATTTTTCCCTTTTTTTTAAATATATATATATATTTATATATATTTATGCAGAGGTGTGAGAGGCTGCTACTACGTCTGTTCTGCAATGACTTCAGCACTGACTTCCAGCAGTCCGCTACTCCATCAGTAGGTTACTTTACCCCATTTGGGAGAGACACCATAAAGTGATTTGTGTTTTAGTATAAAAACTGAAAATCTGATTTTCATATAGCTGTATGAGGTTTTTAACTTTGTTCTTCTAATGTAGGAGACAAGACGATACAAGGAGCTGATCAAGACCCCGATGGATTTGTCAATAGTCAAAAAGAAACTGGAGTCGAAGATGCGGGAAGGTGAATGTTATAACGGTCCGCATGGGTTTGTCGCAGACGTCCGGCTCATATTTTTCAACTGTGCAAAGTACTACAAGGTAAACATCACCTTTTATATGAAATATCTCTTTTGGGAAATGAACCAGTTGTCTGCAAAATTATTGTATGATAGTCATGTCTGATGCCAGAATGTGAATTACCCTGTGACATAACACATTTTCTGCCCTAACCCTGTATACCACTTAACAATCATTTGCAGGTGCTTTCTTGAACTTTAAGTTGAGTTTCAAAGTACATACTCTTTCATTGTTGGTTCTATTTCTGTGCACTGGCTTTACAGGCGACCTCAGAACTGGGCAGTGCAGGCTTATACTTGGAGGATTACTTTGAGGAGCAGTTGAAACTAGTCTACCCAGATAGAGTCTTCCCCGGAGGGAGGGAAGAGCAGATGATCCCTCCTTTGGAGGACGAGATAGAGGAAGAGGAAGAGATGATGGAGGAAGGCATGGCTCCCATTGAAGACGATAAACCACAAAGTCCTGCAGGAGAAGGAATCCCTCCTGTGGAGGAGGAAGTGCCTCCTGTGGAGGAGGAAGTGCCTCCTGTGGTGGAGGAGGAAGTGCCTCCTGTGGTGGAGGAGGATTTGCCTCCTGTGGTGGAGGAGGATTTGCCTCCTGTGGTGGAGGAGGATTTGCCTCCTGTGGTGGAGGAGGATTTGCCTCCTGTGGAGGAGGAAGTGCCTCCTGTGGTGGAGGAGGAAGTGCCTCCTGTGGAGGAGGAAGTGCCTCCTCTAGATGAACCGACAGCCCCGGCTGAGGAAGAAAAGGAAGAAAAGTCTGAAACGGAGGAAAAGGTAATTGAAATGACTGAAAAGGTGACTGATGCAAAGCCAGCAGCCGCGGAGGGAGACGTGCCTCCCTGCGAGGATGCAAAGCAGGACGAGGAGACTCCTGCGATGGAGGTGGAAAGCTCTCCAGCTGTCGACAGTGAAACAAAAGACGAAATAGCTCCCAGCTCTTCAAAAGAGGAGATCCCTCCAGACACGACTGTTGATCCTCCTGAAACCCAGGAGAAGAGCTCAGCTCCTGCAGACACAGCCAAAGAGGAGGAGTGATGGATGCATTACCACAAAGACTGTAGAAAAGATGGATGATTTTAGTCTTCCACAGAAGTGGCCCCAGTGGGGACCGACATTTGCTGCAATCAGACAATTTATTTGAAAAAAGGTTATATTTGCAATAGGAAATAAGTACTGCTTTACTGAATGTAGTAGCAGTCATGCAGTAGCTGCACTATATAAAGGGAGCAAACAATCCTTTTTGTGTCGTGGCTGGACCGAGGTTACAATTTTACTGTGACGTAGACCATTATTTTCTGGAAAGACAACACTGAAAAGCACACAAAAGATATTCTTTGTTCATAGGATCATGTGTAAGTTCTCATCAAATAAAGAAAAAAAAGATTTTGGATTAGTAATGCATGCAATATGTCTTAATATAAATAGTAATGTCTCTGTTTGTTTTTAGTAGACTGGCTCCTAAACTAATTCTGTTTTCTTGTAATAATATTTTTATTTTATTTGTATTGCTATGTATGCAACATGTAGGGCCACTGTAAATTGTGGTGCTTAGTTGTTTGAGAACAAACATGAATTGCCACTATTGTGGTTTCATCTCTGTGTTGCTAGTTTGAGGCCTCTTATCCCAACAATGTTTTATCACTCAGCAGCCTTGTTGATTTTTATGAGGAGAACAATTCTACGGACTTTATTGTTATGACATATCACAGTATTTTCTCCTAATTGTGTTTGCCCTTCACCATTATTATTTGTACACAAAATTAAGCCGAAGCCTTATTGCTTCAGCTTATTTATTTTAAAGAAGCTTCAGTTAACTTCCTGTATGGTCGTCAGCTCACTTAAAGTGAAAAGAATGAGTCAAAACGTCAACATCAATTTAGATCATTTTGTCCAACAGCCTCACTTTTATTATTTATTGCGAATACACAGGACCTGTAAATGAACTTTCACTCTCAATGAACAATGTTGAGCATAAAAATACCTGCATTTACAATATTTGTAATAAACAGGGTTTCATGTAAATCTTACTTGTGCTTTGCTCCCACTATTGTCATCTTTATCCTGTTTTTTTATTTAATTCTGTTTAGATGTAAGACGCTGCACCCTGACATAACTGAGTGGTTGTCAAACTGTGGTCTGAACCCCTACAAGTGGTCGCAAGAATACTTTGAGGGGCTACGAGCTGATTAACAGAAGAGAAAAACGGGGAAAGAAAATGTTAAAACAAAGTTAAAATAGTCAACGCATTTAAACCACGGCACTCGGAGAGTAAGGTTTATGCTGCGTTCACGTGTTCCTCGGATAGTCCCTCCTCCCGGGTCGTTCTTCCGATTTCGGTGTGTTCATGAGCTTCAAGTCTTCATGTGGAAACACCATGGGTGCTACAAATAAGATCTGTTACTGTGTTTAAATAACACGTTGATATGTTTCCCAGGTTGTTGTTCTGATTTGAGGGGGCGTTCACGTGCATTTGGATCCACTCCAAAAGTTAATGGGTTCTTTATTGGCCCGTGCTGCACCCTTCCACCACGTTTCATTAAAACCGGGTAAGTAGTATTTTCTGTAATCCTTTTGAAAAACAGACAAACCGAGCCCAAAACATAACCTTTATAAAAATGAGGGGAAAAAAGACCACAAAAGAAATGTTGGACACTTTATTGGCATGATCTTCTTCTTTTACCTGTGTTAACCAACTGTTCTTAAAAGTACCCTTTATCTTCTACCCAGGCAACATTTAATTTGGACTCGCTTAGTGTTTGCACATTGTCCCATCAAATAAATCCAATTAAAGGCCGTGTATGAATATTTCAGTAGCTCTGACAGTCAAACACAGGTCCATCCACCCCGCCCTCACCGCCCTATAATCTCAAACCCCACAGGGCGAGAGCTGCGTCGCCTCTCCTGCTGCTCTGACTCGGAGGTTCTCCTTGTTGACGGAGACACACGCGCACACACACACCGTCCACTGCTGCCCTTCACCCGCCGATCATCCCGCTCATTTAATATAACCGTGACATTTAGACGATCAGTGAAGGAAACATTAGAGTCCGATGGCACAGTGGACAATACTGTTGTTGTCTTTATACGGAGTTCTGCATGGACAAGGTAAGAACACCGAAAAGTTTGGCATGGAGATGCAGAATTTTAATACATTTTGAGACTTTGTGAGTGGTGTTGTGTAACTTATTATACACTTTTTGAGGGTAATATACACGAAGTGCTGTAGATATTCAAGCTTAGTTTATTTTCCATGTAGTCTGTCTATCTGAGCCCATTTTAATTAAATGTGACTCAGTTACTGGCACTCAGGGGCAGCCATGCTTTTATTTTTTCTCAATCATGCCTCTGCTGTGTATTTCTAATCCTTAGAGATTCAGCCTCCTACTGTACAAGAGTGCTGTCAGGATGGAAGGGATCGGGCCCTGGCAGGACAAGACTGTACAATCCTCCCCCTCATCACGTTCTCCCACACCTGCAGGTAAAGCAACACCTGGTTTCTCAAAGGAGAGGGTAGGGGGAACCAGGCAGGGACCAAGGAAGGGTCAGCTCAAAGTGAATGCATTAAGTGTGTTGTCTTTATCTATTTAAAACAATCTTTGTGTACAGCAGTTCATGACATTGGATGCAGAAAATCTTCAAATGAGGGAAAATGTGTTTATCCTTTATATGCTAAACCAGCGTTTGCAACGGTATGTTTAAAAGCAGCAGATACCCCCAGGGTTGCAAGCCCCCAAATCATCTCCACAGCCCTCAACCATCCATCCTGCTACAGAGGAGGATTGCCACATAGTAACTACATAAGTACAGGCGTTAAGTGGCCCCCCTGGAGCATTTCTAACACTAAAGGGCCCTTTTGGACAGTAAGTACATGGAGGTGGTGATTGATGAAATAAAGGAACACCTGGTCAACACATGGAGGTCAGTGGTGGGAACATTTACAGAGAAAGGCAGGGAGAGGGAGACGTTTGTTTATGGAGAAGTTATTGTTGCAAGTGAATATGCAACATATTACATCATAAATCCACTTGTCAGTGAAACGACGTATCTAATGTAAATGGCAAGTATTTCATCACATGCTCCTTATTCAGCTCTTTTTATGAACAGAGCAAAGAGTGTGATTTGTCTGGATGAAGTGCATTTCTGCTGTTCATTTGCAGGATCACTCAGGAGCAGTGCTGTGCAGCAGCAGTAGGAGACGGACTCTGTGACAAAGGCGTCAAGATGGCCAAAGAGCAAGGGGCCTGTGAGCTGCCCGTCTTCATGGGAGAACCCTGGGAAACCAAAATCTCTAAAGTTGTCCTACTTCCTTATGTCAATATCTTCAACCTTTACACATATCCTTGTTCTTACACACACACACAGAGAATACGCTTCATAAATCAATACGTAGTGGGAATTGTTATCCTGACAATATCACATTTGAGATAAGATTCCTTATTTGTGAACTGCCTTTCTTCATGTTTCTCCAACTCTGTCTGTTCAGATGTGTTGTGACTGCTGTGTGCTCGGCTTGATGATAGACAGCAAAGGTTCGAGCTGCGAGCTCCAGGGTTTGATGCTGGAGAGACAGTGTGCGTACACGGCTAAAACCTGCTGTGGCATAAACACAACGGAGGAAACCAACACGAATGCTCGCGGTAAACAATCGTGTTCTTTCAGTCGTTTGTGACTTGATTAGCTCCACTCTGTCTTATCATGAAGGAATGGCTATGCTGGCAGTCTGACACTCAAACAATCAGTATACTCATCCATCTGCACACATTAGGTGCCAAATGACTTACAGCTAGGTTGTTAAAACTCCTGTTGACTTCGACCATCTGAATAAAAATGTAATTATTAACTTCTTATTAACACTTACAACTGCAGACTTGGTGGCTATTTAGGAATTGGGGAACCCGTGGATTACCAACATTTATAACTGCACTATTACTAAATAGAAAAGATAAATAGCCAAAGGGATTTTTCACAACCTGGTAAAGAAAATATGATCTTATTAAAAAGACTACTCCGGCAATTTAGCCAGTTTAGCATTGTATTTTTTTTAAACGATCAAAATTGATGCAGCAACAAGATTTATTAAATCATTTATTCCACTCCTATTCCTTGTAAAAACCTAGGGCCTGCAAATACCCACAATGCAACGCAACCTCTGACCGTGTGGGCTGCCGGCGGTTGTAAAATAACATCTATGTTACAGTAAAATGGCTAGTACCGGGCACACCCCCTAATGTTTTTAATTTTAAAACTTGTATTCTTCAACCTCAAGAAATGTTGACTTATGTGTCATCATTTGAGGCAATTTACCCGATTTCACACATCTCCCTCTTGAGCCCCAAAAGGCATTATACAACGTTTTCATATGTGTAGTAGTACTCATCAAGACCTGTAAACAGGCTGTGATGTGTAAAAACAGCTGAAGTTCACCTTTTAGTGGCTGATAATTCAAAAGCTACAAGTCACAACTTACAACTTACAAGCCCTTTACAAAGAGTAGCTTATTAGAAAGTGGAAACCATGATTTTATTAGCGCTGGGAGCAAAACCATGATACTCTCTGAGATTAGTTTTGGGCTAAAAGCCAGTCAAAAGGAGTGCGTCACATCCAAACAGGCAGCGTTACTAGGAGCAGAGACAGCAGCCCTGTTTTTTAATAACCTGCATAAATTGCCTTGAAGTGGCAGCTGTGGAGCAGATCGCTGCCAGAGAGGCGGACAGACCGGGTGACAGAGGTATTCACTGGGCTAATCTGTAGACACCTTGCCAAATGGTGACTCGGGGCCAAGTGGTGTTGTGGCTTGTAGCTTTTGTCGCCGAGCTGGCTTCAAGTAAAAAACACAAACTTGTGGGAAAGACAGAACTGCAAAAAGAAGAAAAGCCAATCAGTGTCTTTCTGATGTAGAGAGACGAAGAGATGAGAGCATACCAACGGAAAGGTCACAGAGATTTGTGGAGATGTACTGTGTGACAAGGTGCTGAAGTGCTTCGCCCTGCTGTGCACTTGAGTTATTTGGGGACTTTTTTTTTTTTAATGATTTTCTTCCATAGCACCAGTGACAGAGAAGCCTGTGGCCAGCGTTACCACCAAGCCTCCAGAGAGAGCGGACAGCTGTAGAGGTTTGGCACCTTCATTTCTGAATGTGAACTCTTCTGTTCTAATAAGAACTGTAAGAGGCTTGAGCGGGAGCCTCTTGGCGATGTTGTCTTCCGTCAGTCAGTGACATGATTCCATGTAGGACACACACTGTACACGGTACTTCTTTATGTGTCTCTCTCCTGTTTTCAGACTCCAGTTGCTCCCAGTTGTGTGTAGGTAATGGAACATGTGCATGCCTGGGTGGTTATCAATTGCAAAGGGATGGAGTGCATTGTGAGGGTAAGTAATGTTAATAAAAGCATGGCTGTTATTACCTACTTGTTAAATGAGTGATTCTAAACAGCATGGCTCCAGGAATGGAGATGTGAGTGTGCCAGTTATATATAATATTGCCTGAAACTATTCGATGGATTGTCTTGAAATTCTTTACAGAGGTTCATAATCACCCTTACGAAATAATTGTAATCACTTGGTGATCCCCCTCATCTAGTGCCACCAGTTGGTCTAATTAAATTCTTTAAATATTTTGGTTTAGGATGAAATACCTGCAAGATTAATGACATTCCCATTAGTCGCTGTGCTACTTAGCAAATGTTAGCATGCTAAAGTAAGATGGTTAACATGGTAACCATTGTACTTGCTAAGCATGAGCGAAAGATTAGAATCAATTCTGCCACTGTGGAGATAAATGTCTAAAGTAAAGAAAACTGTCTGCTGTAGGTGGGTGATTTATTGACCCAAGGAGACAAATATTGAACATTTGACCTCAAGTAAAAAGCATTGCTGTAAACATAACACCCTTTGAAATGTATCCTTAATGTTTATTAGGAGGATGTTGACCGAGGGAACATAGAAAAGTATAGATACGCTTCCATCGTGAGCATGTTAGCATGTTAGCATGCTAACATGCTCACGATGTCACACAGTTCCGTATGGCACTGGCGCATATGAAAATTAGCATATATAACGTATATGAACTTGGACAGAGCCTATTGATAGTGTATCACGTACTTATACAAAGCAAATGGCCAACGTATTCGACGAATGCCCAACAGATGCATAGCGCATTCCTAGCGTATTCCTTCGCCGTATGGTGGAAACGTATGCCGGCGTATACGGAATATCGGCAATACGCTGGTGCACGTTGTTGAACGCTGAGGCCGTGAAACGTTTTTTGAGCATGTTCACCAGCATACGTTTCTGCCATATGGCACTGTGTGACAGAGCCTTACCAAAGTGCTAGCATAGACTGCACAACCTACTGAAAATGCTTTAATATAGTATATAGTCTGTTTTTCTTATTTTTGAGTGGATGTCTCTCCTCAGATTCTAACGAGTGTTTGACTGGCAGTCACAACTGCGTCTCAGGCCAAGTTTGCATTAATACAGAGGGTTCCTTTCGCTGTCAGAGGGAATCCAGCTGTGGCACCGGGTACGAACTCAAAGACGATAACAATTGCCAAGGTAACAAGCCAAAAACAATCTTTCAATTCCTTGATACCAAGAAGTTAAGGATATTATGTGAATCATGTTTCCTCCTTGCCTGTTCCAGACATAGATGAGTGTACTTTGGGGTCCCATAACTGTGGACCAGACTTTCTGTGCACCAACACAGCAGGCTCGTTCCGCTGCTACCCAAAGGAGAGGTGCTCAGACGGTTTCATTCAGGACGCCATCGGCAGCTGTATCGGTCAGTTTAGTGTCGCTCGAGGTACAAACATTCCCCAGGTCAAAGGTGAGCTGGCTGGCTTAATGTGTTTTCTCATTAGATGTGAACGAGTGTGTGCTCCATACCAGTCCATGCCTGCCCAGCCAGACTTGTATCAACACAGCGGGCTCCTACTCTTGTCGCAGGAATACAGTCAACTGTGGACGAGGCTATCATCTCATTGAGGACGGCACGCGTTGTGAAGGTAGATCCTGTCACAATAAATGATTTCCTGTTTGCAATGTGGGTTTGTTTTTGTTGTTGCAAGAAATCATCACTTTTGTAATTTCTCCCCTTCATGTTACAGATGTGGATGAGTGTCGTGCAGGGAATGTCTGTGGCGGCCATGGTTGTATCAACCTAGTTGGCACGTACCGCTGTGAATGCAGAACTGGCTTCATCTTCGACAGTATCACCAAACTGTGTGAAGGTGCAGTGCAAATTCATCACTATGTTTTTGCTTCAACTATAATATCGTGTGCAGAGCAGCTATGAAATAATGTAATATTATGTGCATAAATTAACACAAGACAAGAGGATCTCTGTTCTATTCTAGTTCCTTTCACACATGCAGTCCATCCCTGAAATGTTCAGGATCATTTCCTGCATTGGGTCATGTGTGAATTGGAGCAGGGCCTCAAGCATTTCCCACCTCAAGACCTAGTAACATTTCAAAGTAGCGGTACAGCTGTGTTGTGAATACAAGCAGTAACATTGCAGGGATAAGCACGTTAACGTCCATCTTACCAAAGACGCTTTAACGTGTAGCGAGCAAACCAATCACAAGACTCTGCTGGTGAAGTATTTGAATCCTAGAGTAAAAAATGCGTCTTTATGATTCAAGGAGATCACGAAAAAACCTTGCTGCTCTCTTCAGCCGTGTACACGTACATCCGGCCTTGCCCCATGATCTTCTGTTTCATCACCGCATCTGCTTAACTGTGCTTTGCCTCATCTATTCCGGCAGTGTCATGGCATGTGTGAAAAGGCGCAAGACGGAAACATTCCTGAATGTAGTGAATGTGTGTTAGTTAAATCACCAGCGGTGCTTGCCTATAAGGTTATCCCAGTAATTTACCAGCAAATGTGTGTGAAAGAGGCTTCTAACGCTCAGATTCATAGTGTCATGTGTTCTTTAGACGTCAATGAGTGCAGGCATTATCCCATGCAACTCTGCGCCCACAAGTGTGAGAACACAGAGGGGTCTTACCAGTGCAGCTGCACCACTGGCTTCAAACTGTCCCAAGGCGGCCGAAACTGTGAAGGTAAAATATCTTCAGTAATTCATTAAGACTTTCATTGTGGAAATATAATGTCTCAGCTATATGTTAGAACCCAATTTGTGTGCATGAATGCATAGATGACACATTTTGAGGTTTTTTTCTGTGCCTGTATGCTGACAGATGTCAATGAGTGTGAAGCCAACCCTTGCAGCCAGGAGTGTGCGAATGTCTATGGCTCATACCAGTGCTACTGTCGCCGTGGTTACCAGCTGAGTGACATCGATGGGATAACATGTGAAGGTACTGTTGGACCTCATGGTGCTTAGTGAAGTACAAAAACCAACACGCCACAACACATGTCACATAAAGTGTCACTAATTAGTTTTTACTGTCTCCTGCTCTCAGATATTGATGAGTGTGCTCTGCCTATTGGAGGTCATGTGTGTTCTTTCCGCTGCTCCAACGCTCCAGGAAGTTTTTACTGTACCTGCCCACCCACAGGCTACACACTCGCATACAATGGACGCACGTGTCAAGGTCAGTGGACAAACCTTTGGTACACAATAACTGAATATGTCTAAATCTCATAGACTAAATGTTTAAGCTTTGTGTGTTTTCAGACATTGATGAATGTGCAGCGGGGATCCATACCTGTTCTGTGACTGAAAGCTGCTTCAACGTCCAGGGAGGATTCCGCTGTCTGTCCTTCCCATGTCCTCAAAACTTCCGGCAAGTCTCACCGGGGTAAGAGCTGATGGCTACTTGGTTCTGACGAGCTGTTGAAATGAATGGTTGATTGTGCCCAGCTGAGCGTGATGCCTCATACTCCTCTGTAGTTTAGTATCAAGACTCCGTCCTTCTCATTTTTCATCCTTTTTCTTATTTCACTCATTTCCTGTGATGCAGACTTGTTCGGTTTTGGCCTGCTGTTGTCATTTGCCGGTCACAAACTCCTTTCTCCCTCTCCAGCTTCTGTGTATTGCTCCCTCTCCGTCCTTTTCTACCCATGTATGCAGCCGTTTCTGCTCTCCATCAAATGAGTATTTCATTTTTTCCTTTCAGCCGTTGCGAGCGAGTAACTTGCGAGTTCACGCAGGATCCTGCGTCGTGTTTCTTGCTCCCGCTGAGAATCTCCTTCTACAACATCAGCTTCCCTACCAACTCTCCCGTCCCCGCTGATGTTTTCCGGATGGGACCCTCTAATTCTGTGCTGGGAGACAAAATGCTGCTCAACATAATCTCCGGAGACGAGGAGGGATACTTTGTTGTGCAGCAGCATGCTCATGGAGGAGAGATCTCACTGGGTCGTACCTTATCCCAGTCGCGGGACTTCTTTTTGACTGTGGAGATGAGGCTTATTCGCTACAGGGAAGGCACATCTGTATATGGCCAAGATTGCCGTGTTTGTCACAAACGAGCAGCTGATCCGGCCCTTAAGAACATTTCCATATTAGAAGTCTGTGAAATTTAAAGGAATAGTTTGGAGTGGTTTGAGTCCATCTCAATTTTCTACCAACCACGCATATATTATAATGGTGCATTTCCATCCATCCTTTCCTTTTAAAAAAGGAGTCACAGCTCCAATTTTCCATCTACCCTTTGATACGGTTAATAAGGAGCTAATATAAATGTTGTTCAGTGGAAAAACACTCCATAACCCAGAACTAAAATGATGCTACAGCAGATGCTCGGGAAAGTCACTGCGCCTCGCCAAGACATAGTCCAACACATAACCCCAACAAGTTATACAGTAGAGTCTCTGGTAGGCTGATTGTATCACCTTCGAGCAGAGCCAAGCTAGCTAGTCTTTATGCTAAGCTTAGCATAAACTAAGCTAACAGGCTGCTGTCATATTTAGACATGAGTGGTATTGATCTGCTCATGTAACTCTCAGTAAGAAAGTTAACAAGTGTATTTCACTCTAAAAAACTATTTAACATGGTGTAACATTATGAATTTTACAGTGAATGATTGGTTATCAAAGCAAGAAGTCAAAATTGCTCATTGAATTACATTTGTATATGTAATGTGGTCTTGCAGATGCATTTTTGCCATTTTAAAACACTCAATGCCTTTTATTGTTATTTATTTTAGCAAATGATGTAGCAGTATATGAATATTAGGACATTGTACCACTAGATGGCGCTCATTAGCTGTTAGGATCTCTACAACACTATGACAGGATGGTTCATGTGTATTAATTTACATTAATGGCAGCTCACTCTACCTCATGTCTGCGCGGCAGCTTCCCTTTATGTGTACTTTCTATGTGTTTGGAATTAAAAAGTGACAGATAAAAATGGCTTTTCACTCTTTAATATTCAAGCACAAACACACACACCGGCAATAGTTTCTGCCAATACTCTCGTGCTTCCTCCGCTGTGGTCATTTCTAATGTTGAAAGCAATTTTTCCTATGATCTGTTCCAAGTGGCCTCACCATAGGATCAAACAGGCCTCGCCTCAGCGGAGAGCAAGAAAAATAAGCGTGGCACTTATTTATGGGCATCTGGGGCTTCGCCAGCATGGGGGCTCAATTAGTGGTGGAGCAGCATTACAGCTCAAATGATGGATAGTGCTTTTAGTGTTGGTATTGGGTGGTTATCAGTTGATTTGCTGTAAATGATACCAAAAGGGCAGTAGCTGTGTTGGTCAGCTGGATAAATGCAGCCATACACATTTTCCACTGTTCTACTTTCCTCTTGGTGGTTTTTGGGGTTTAATGCATATAGAGCTGATATGAAATATATGATTTAATCATTCTCTTAAATCTTAGGATCATATAACCACCCAACTACTTTCCAAAAATGCCAAGATAATTATTTCATACAAAAAAAATAATATTAAAATGCTGTATTTTATTATGATAGTATTTGTATTTTTTTAGAGACACTATATAATCGTTAATGCATTAATGCTCATTCTGTCAAAATTGTGTTCTTTTGCCTTAGTCTACCACAAGACTATGATGTCATTGATCGCATCAGATTCTTACATACCCGAGCCTGGTTTTCTATCATCCCGTTTTTCCTTTGAAGCATTTCCCTGCTGTGGAATACCACACAATCATCTCTGGGTTTGGCCTCATGCTTAGCGAACAACTTGGACTCACCTGCTTGCTGCCAATTACATAGCTCTGCTCCCTTTGCTGTTCTTGAGGTCACATTTGAAAGTGCACAAACATGATTTTTAGGTTGTGGAATCAGGGTTTGGCCTCTTTTTAAGGCACCCGTTCCATGGTTAACCATGGCGGTCTATGGGACTATTCAGGTGTTGCCAGGTTCTTCTTGCTCAACTCAACTGTGGAGCTTTGGTCAAAGTTTTTTCTTCTGAATACTGTTGCATATTGTATAGGTTGAAATTGTGAGGAATTCACACTTTCCCTTCAGGTTGTGTTCCATTCCACATTGATAAATCTAATTTCCTTCAATCCCTCCATCAGGCAACCTTACTATCACCACGTTTGTCCTTTTTACTTCCAGAAGTGAAGCTTCAGTCAATGTGCGATGTATTAAGGCCTGCCAACCCAACAACGTCAGCTGCAGTCTCAACCCTGTGCACCTCATCACCCACACCTCCCTCTCTCTGCCAACCTTCAGAGACTTCAGTCAACCAGAGGGTAAGGCAAGGTGGAAGTACAGCAGTCTTGATGGCCTTGTTCACCAGTTGCATTTAAAATTCAGTTTCTACATGCCTGAATATGTTGTAGAAGTCTGTAACATATGATTTAACCCTAGTCCCAGTGGAGTGTGCTTGTTTCCCACTGTCTTTAACCCCATTTTTGGCATTTTGATTAGTTGCATCCTCTTTGAAATACAACTTTCCCCCCCGTCAACCTGCCACAGCGCATACGATTCAATTAGTTGTTTTAACCAACAGAACAATTGTTTAATCATATCATAAATATCTGATTTGAAGGACCAAATGCACTTTTTGGTTTCTTCCTACAGAAATAGTTTTCCTGTGGACAACTACGGCGGCTAACCCTGCTCTGCCCGGTGGTACCAATGTTTTCTTTGACATCCTGGCTGCAGATGATGAGTTCTCTTTTGACGTGGAGAAGCGCTCCCAGCAGGGCATGATTATGGGTAAGTGTCACTTGGAACCAATCCTTTACAAAATCGTTTATTAGACATTCTATACAGATGTTGCACTTATAAATCTCCCAATACTACATGTCACTCACTTATCCCAATCTGTGTCATCCTTCAGGTGTGGTTCGTCAGGTGAAACCCATCATTGGCCCCAGGGACCTTGCGTTGGAGGTGGCTATGAACTATGTCAAGTCAGGGGTTATTTCCCATCGCAATGTTGTCATGATCCATGTTTTCATCTCTGAGTTCTGGTTCTGAGCCCAGCGAAGGAGTGAACGATACTACATTAGCAATAGAACACATAACTTAGCAAAAGTTTTGAATGTCTGTAGGCGCCAAACCTGATCCTGCTTAACATTTAAAAACACTGTGTGTGGAATTGGTTGGTTTGTTTGTTATAGATGTAGCCTACTGAATACAGTTACAGAAGCAGTTTGCAACACATCCAGGTCATTAGTTTAAAATGGCTCTTTGTCATTTCAACACAATATATAGCCTACTCATAAAACAAGAACACATTATTAAAGGATACTGGACTCAGAGTCTACAACAACGGTAGCAGCTCTTAAGGCTGTGTTTGGGCACAGCGGTGCTTTAAGTTTAATGCTAATTTCAGGATGCTAACATGCTTTCGGTGACAATGCTATGCTAACATTCTAATGTTTAGCAGGTATATTACGGTGATAACCCCTCAGTTTAGTCTTAGCATGCTAACATTTGCTATTAGTAAAAAAAATAGTAGACAGTTTATCTGAGGCTGATGGGAATGTTATTAGTGTTTGTTTTGGTCATGAACCAAAGTATCGAAGGTGGCGTTAGACCTGGGATCTCCAAAGTTCTTAGGATACATCACATGTGAACCATGAATGTCTGTAACGCATGTTTGGCAATCTATTTGATAGTTGTTGAGATATTTCAACCAAAGAAACCAACCAACACGTCGGTAACGTAGCTCGTTACATGCCTTTTACAAGAGTGGAATAAAATAATGTAAAAGATTAACCGGGTGCTCTCACATGTTTAACTTCAATGTGTTGTCATGAGTGGCACAACAAAAGACTGTTGCGTGACAATGGAACTGTTTGATATTTGCTACATTTCATCTGTTTTGACAGACCAGATGCGATGTGCTTCATTTGATAATAAAAAGCTCTGGACTTGCTTTCAACATTGATTGTGATTTGTACCATCAGACTATGTGACCATCTGTGAATAATAAAGACTGCGGTTAATTGCGTTCATGTTTTTTTTACTGAATAGACCTCAATCCTCTACCTCTGCAGACTAAACCAATCGTCCTCTAGTTAGCATAACTGAGGTTTCCAGAATGACTAAAATCTGATAGGATGTCCTGTTTTTCTGTAACTCAACTCTTCAGATTCCCCATCACACCAAACCACTTCCAGTTTGTGAGGTTATTTCCAGTTATTATACGCAGAAAAAGGAAAAACGGGAATCCTTCCCTGGGAATGTTTGGATCTTCAAATGCCTGATTTTAAAGCAGACAAATTGCTTGAGGTGGATACTTCTGACCATCCATAATCAACTCTCTTCCACATTGATCTGCCTTTCACCACTGCCGTGCTGTGCCCGGCCTGTGGAAACCCAGAGGACAACCATACCGAGGCAAATCCTGTAATCTAAAATTTGCCACTTGACATGGAAATCCCAAAGGCTTGCCCTGTGGCTTTATTGTTGCAGCTGTAACAATTGTCCCACAACAAAGTCTGGGCTCAATAAATTGATCTTCTGACCTTAAAACATTGCTTTAGGCGAATGGATTTCAGATGCGAGTGCAGCTGCAGTTTACAGTCTGTACAGAACTTCTACCTCAAAAATGATTGGATGTTTTTACTGTGGGTATGTCTAAGTATAGATGCACAGTAGTTTAATAAAATACATCTAATGGGAGCTGCCCACTTCCCAAATAACACTTTCAAACCCAATATCTTAGACTCTATAGGGGATATAGTCTCTAACATGAAAAAAGTGAAGTTAAGTCGATTTATAAAACACTGTAAAACATGCTTATTACAAATAGAAAACAAATAAATCTCAATAGACTGAAATAAATTGCATTAAAAATGACCGAAAGAGCTGAAAGCTAGTGATGCTGGAGAACCAGCAGAAAGGGATTGTTCACAACTGATCTATAAAACATTGGTAGATTAGGTTATTTATTAACAATAATCAAGGTTTGGTAGTAAACGATCACATGTAATGGAGATTATGTAATCTGATTACAAAAAAATAAGTAACTAATCAACCCAACCCAATTATTTTGTAGTTACATTGTCAAGAATTAATTGATTACATTTTTGATTACATCTTTGAAATATGACAATTTTAAAATTATGATAACCAATGAAAATGAAAGTCTGTTTATGGATAATGGAGTTTTTATTTGTTTTTATTTACATTGAAAATGTGTATTTGAGTAAGTGCTCCTCTTATGCAACAAGAGTAAAGTCCACAATGTGGCAGCAGCGAAAACGCACACAAAAGAAACAGCATCCCATATGTTGTAAAATACACTTTTAAGGGTAATTTGATTTGCAAAATGCTTTTTATTTGCTTTGAAAATGTTTTCAGAAAAAAATAATGTGTGGTATTCAATCTTTTGTGGCTGCATCTATTTTTTTTGTCTAAGGTGCCTCCAGCACCACAGTAAGGAATCTTGGAGTCATCTTTGATCAAGATCTGTCGTTTAACTCCCACATAAAACAAATCTCAAGGACTGCCTTCTTTCATCTACGTAACATTGCAAAAATAAGACACATCCTGTCTCAAAATGATGCAGAAAAACTAGTCCATGCATTTGTTACTTCAAGGCTGGATTACTGCAACTCATTATCAGGTTGTACCAAAAAGTCGCTTAAGACTCTTCAGTTGATCCAAAATGCAGCGTGTATTGCAGTGTATTGGACAAGAACAAGGAAACGGAATCATATTACTCCTGTATTAGCTGCTCTGCACTGGCTCCCGGTAAAATACAGAATAGAATTCAAAATCCTTCTCCTGACTTACAAAGCAATTAATGGTCAGGCTCCAGCATATCTTAAATATCTCATAGTACCTTATAAACCAGTCTCTAAGAGTACAATGGGAGCCAGAGCCTTCAGCTATCAAGCTTCTCTCCAGTGGAACCAGCTTCCAGTTTGTGTTCGGGAGACAGACACACTCTCCACATTTAAGAGTAGGCTAAAAACTTTCCTTTTTGATAAAGCTTATAGTTAGGGCTGGCTCAGGTTTTCCCTGGATCAGCCCCTAGTTATGTTGCTATAGGCTTAGACTGCCCTGGGACCTCCCTGCTCTCTTTCTTCTCTTCCTCTCTCCTCCCCGCCCTCTCTTCTTCTCCCTCTCTCTCTGTATGCATTTATGTAAATGTATGTTACTAACTCATCATCCGGAGTTTCTGTGTCTCATGTGGCAGGTTGCCTCTGATAAAGTTTACGTCAGGATCAGGAATCGTGGCTGCGCCTGCTGCCCTGGTCCTGCTGGACACCGGGAAGCCTTTTTGACATTTTCCTGGAATCATCCAAACTTTCTCTTTTTCAACACATAATTTTCTGTCAAATGTTGTATTTGTACTATGTTGTTTATCCTGTACACACGACATCTATTGCACGTCTGTCCGTCCTGGGAGAGGGATCCCTCCTCAGTTGCTCTCCCTGAGGTTTCTTCCATTTTTCCCCCTTTAATTATGGGGTTTCTTTTAAGAAGTTTTTCCTTGTGCGATGCGGGGGTCTAAGGACAGAGGGTGTCGTAACCTGTACAGTCTGTAAAGCACACTGAGACAAATGTATAATTTGTGATATTGGGCTATACAAATAAATTTGATTTGATTTGATATGATATTTTCATTGTTTGATTTTGAAGAAAAAAGATATTGAGATTAAATTAAAAAAAATATTCACTTATTTGTTATTACGAATAACACAACATAATACGTAATTTGTATGCAGCAACTGACACATTTAAAATCTGACCCAGCCCTGCCAATAATAAAGCTATTAGATACCATTTATAAACCCTTTATACCAGGTGCCGAACAAATTTCCCTTTGCTGACATTGAAGCTGATGTTATCAGTAACATCGGGAGGCAATGCATTATATTTTATGAATTAATAGCAATAGCAAAAAAAAGTGCATATAGGCCTACATGGAGAGCTAGCAAGAAGCCCAGTTTCTCTCCACAAATTACGACTCCAACCCTGATCAAGATTTTAATAACACTTTCAGAGTTCTCTCTCTCTAGTGTGTCTCTTTCTGTGTGTTTGGCCCTGACACATTACCATGTGCCACAGAAGAGTGACTCACTTAACTGTGTGAAAACAGCAGCACATGCTCTGACTCCGCCTCTACCCTGGATTCAACCAATAGCGTGTTAGAGCTTAAACCGGACGTCCCGCCCACACAAATGAATTAGCAGGCAAACATGGCAGCTACCACCGACAGCTACATGGACATTTCAGCGTCTATCGCTGGCATTTTGAATGAAGAACACTGCCCCAAACACTTGCAGGTTTTAAAAACATTCGCCACTTCCTTACGTGACAAGGAATACAGGTGAGGACAAAGTCTATACTGCCGTTTTGAAAGGAAACTGAGGGTGTTAGCTTACCAACTAAGCTAGCTTGAAGTGTTCGCTACTGTTAAATATAAGGTCCGGCGTAACGTTGGGGGTCAATTGGCTATTATTAATATTCATTTATTGTCCTTTATGTGTTAATAAACAGTGAGGTGAAAGACCTATTAATTTAGGCTGTTAACTTACTTACAAAGACAACTGTCAAAGCTCTCTGCTGATTCAGACATTTTGACTTGTCATAGCAGGAAAAGCACAGGTGTAACTAATTACTAACGATTATTACAATGCAAACACGCTATTGAAGGTATTATTTACACCTTTGCTTGGCCAATTGATGCCTGGTGAGGAAAGTGCTATTCATGCATTTTGCCCAAAACTGTTCTATTCTACAAATAGTTTGGAGAATATTTGATATATTTCCATGTTTTTGTCATGTTTTTATTCTATATTTATGTTCTTGACTTTGCCTGTATTTGTATTTCCTCTTAGTATATTTATTGTATGCATCAAACACCAATGCAAATTCCTTGAAAGTGAAAACCTTACTATAAACGTAAAATAAACCTTATTCTGACTCATCTTCACTCCTAATTTCTCCCCTTGTGGCCCTCAAGCTCGGGTACCACTGCAATAAAGTCCCCTTTTTTTTGGTCAACTTTCTGCTCGCAGAGATGCTGTGGAGGAGGAGGTGTTGTCCGGTCTTCTACAGATCTTGTCCCGACTGAATGATGAGCTCCAGGCTGTCAGCTGTGACGATCAGGACCTGCAGTCTGTTGCTCTGCAGCTGCAGTTGACCGCTGAATGCTTCCGGGCTCAGAGGAACGTCTGCGTCCAGAGCACTCGCAACCAGAGTCTGCTCAGGTAACAGGATTATCTGATGGGAGAATATGAGACAAATATATAGGAACATTACAAACTGTATGGTTGAATCAACACTACTTTGACTTAGTCTCAACAGGAATTTTAACTTTGTATGTGTCTAAATTGTAGGCATTGTTATAATACTATATTAAATCCCATTAAACAGTATGTGTTTATGTTAATGTGTTCCACCTTCTCTGATAAAATACATGTGCAAGGAAGCAACTAAATATACCGCAATAATACCCTTTTTCCTCCTAGGGAGCTTGGTTTCATTGATGTATCCCTTAAACTCCTGAATTTCCTTCAAACCAAACATTTGAAGAGCAAAGAAGGCATATTTGAACGTAAGTCAAAAATGAGGAACTTGTAATAAAATGATTGTTTTAGGCAAACCTTTGGATACTTATTTTTATTTATTTTAATCATCCTCTATGGCACAGCTCTTCGTTGTGGGATCCAGTTCCTCGGGAACTTATCGGTTGGAAACCAAATGTGTAAAGATGACATTTGGCAGCTGAGCTTCCCAAATCTTCTCCTGTAAGTTTTGTGTGCCACATTTGCAGTTATGTTTTGAACACAATAAGCAACACTGCTACATAAAATCATTCACACTATGATTTTTGATCATAAGTTCCCAGAAAACCTTTTGTTGAGGCATCCTGGAGGCTCATTGAACTAAGGTTCACAAACCATATCATCTACATCTCTGAGTTGATTTTAGACCTCATTGAGCCCTTTGCTTTTTACACGAATACACATTCTATATCAGTATTTTTATTTGTGAAAGCACAGACCTTTTGTAGCCAAGCATTTGTCCTCACATTGAGTCAACCCAAACATGTGTGAACAGGCAGCTGCTCAGTGTTGATGATGAGAAGGTGGTAAACTATGCCTCTATGGTACTCCACACGTGTCTGGATGAAGCCAAGGTGGAGGAACTGTCTGATCCTCAGAACATCCAGCTGGCACTCCGGGTTATGGAGCTCTGTAGGACCCAACCCGACCTGGACTGGACGTAAGACTGTGTGTCTGTGTGTGTGTAAAGCAAGTCATTAATTTTATGTCTTCAGTGGTGACAGTGTGTATCATATCAATGAATTACCATCTCTTATTTACTATTTGTTAGTAAAATATTTGTTTGTATTCACTCATTTACAGGGTTCTCATTGCGACCCAATATTTCCTGAAGTCTTCAGCTCTGGTGGAGAGCATGTACTCTGGGATGTCTCACCATGAAAGGTACTTTACTTTTAATGTAGTGACAGACAATAAATGTCACTATATACCTTCAAACATTACACAGTAAATGATCTTAGAATAATCACTGCCCAGTCAAACTTTTAATAAAAGATTTTTCTGATACAGCAGCAAAGTTGAAATAGTTTTGAATATCTTTTTAATTGTTTTTGTTTTGACTTCGATTTTATTTGATTAAACTTTTAGTTAGTGCTTGTAGGTTCAGTTTTGTTTCAGTTTTTCTTCACACTCGGAGGAAAACAACATTAGACCTTAGCGGAATAGCTTAGTTATAAAATGGCGTTTGATCTAGGATATCGTTTATTTAGTTTTTCACTGCTTATTTTTGTAAGTATACAATAATAACCTTGTACTGAAAAAAACAAGTGGTATGCAAGTTGAAAAGTTAATACTACCTACACATAGTGAATAGTGTGTGTGTGTGTGTGTGTGTGTGTGTGTGTGTGTGTGTGTGTGTGTGTGTGTGTGTGTGTGTGTGTTTCAGACTTACTCTATTAGAGCTGCTCTTTGCCCAGCTACAAGAGGAGGACTCAGAGGACTGTGGCATCCCGTCCGGTGTGGCTCGCTTCCTGGCTAGTTCCTTCCAGAAAGGTTGTGGGGCTGTGCTGACACTCGCTACTGGCTCCGCTTCCAGTGATGAGGTACAGATAGTAAACCTGACTGATATATATGAACACACAGTGAGTGTGGGTGTGTGTGCCAGGCAACTGGTTTTGGTATAATGTTATTTACCTCATTAAGTGCGTGAACTGTGTGTAACATTTAAAGGGCGTTTTTCAGTTTTAGTTTTCAGTTTACAAACTGAGAGTCCCCTCCCTAATATTATCTCATATTCAACGTCCTCTGCAATCCCCTGTAGGTCCTGCAGGAGGCACTGACGGTGATTAGTCTGCTGGATGTGCTGTGTGAGATGACCTCAGACCACAGGCGGTTCGTGTTCCTGCAGGATCATCCTGACCTTCTTGTGACCACTGTTGGTAAATGAAAACATACACTCACACCTCTCTGACCTTGTGGGTCAATCTTTGGCCGTGTTATGGTAAATGATGTCATCTGTACACCAAAGATGCTCCTTAAAAATGTGATAGATCCAGATCCCAGTAAAATCACCCTCAGAAAACAAAACAAGATTCCTGCCTTATGTTGACGAGCTATAAAAACACAGCAGAGTATAAACAGTTTTCACCTAAACACCATGTCCAATGTACATTTATCGAGAAATTAATTAGCTGAATTCAAGATTGGAAAATGTATGTCTTTTTCTGTCCTCTGTGTGCTGTTTCACTTTTCTCTCTTTACATTTTCTCTGCAGAGCTCCTGAGGCAGGTGCATGCTATAGGCAAGGCCAGTAAGAATATTTTCAGTGCTGCTCAGAACTTCTCCTCCTTGGGTGGAGATGGAGACCCTTCCTCACATTCTCCTGTCATCAGCTTCAAGGCCCATCTTATCAGGCTGATAGGAAACCTCTGTTACAGCCACACCAACAACCAGAACAAGGTGTGTGTGTGTGTGTGTGTGTGTGTGTGTGTGTGTGTGTGTGTGTGTGTGTGTGTGTGTGTGTGTGTGTGTGTGTGTGTGTGTGTGTGTGTGTGTGTGTGTGTGTGTGTGTGTGTGAAAATAATATACATTGTTGCCTTTTAGTTCTGGTCCATTTTGTTTTCACACAAACTTATTACAAGCAAACGTAGAGCTGTAAACTCGCTGTTATATGGACTAACATTAGTCACTTTTCATGACTTGTCCTGCTTCATCAGCCTTACGTGTTACCATGGCTACCAAATAATCTTGCATAAATACACAGTTCTTATACAAATCGCTTATGAAATCGTGTCCTTGACCGTTCACAATCAGCAGACAGATTTAATAGTACCGTATTTTCTGCACTATAGAGCGCACTGGATTATAAGGCGCACTGTCAATGAATGGTCTATTTTCAATCTTTTTTCATATATAAAGCGCACCGCATATAAAGGCGCATTAAGCGAAACAAAACAGTCAGATAAGTCAGTCAGTCAAACTTTATGAAACGTGTTCACAATAACTCCCAACCTTGTTCAGTTGTAACACGTAAAAAAAACAGTCTGATGGCAGGCGTTAGCGTATTCACAATAACTCTCAAAATTGTTCAGTTATAACACGTAAAATACAACACAATACACTCACTTTTTAATCTTTTGGCAGTTGCTGCGAGACGGTAGTTTGTGTGCGGATGGAGAGATTACGTCTTTTCATAAAACGAAAGCACCAAGAAGGAACGCCTCGAAAGTCATTGATATTCATGTCCCGTGCTAACGCTGTTGCCTTCAGTCGAATAGAGACGCTTCTACCCGCTGCTCTCTGTTCAATAACCCACTGTTCAATTTTGTGCTCTAACTGTGGCCATCTTGCTTGGTTCCCTCGGAAACTCTGTGTGGTCTTCTTTACTTGGCGCAGGTCATCTTCTTGCTTCCTCCACTTTCGTACCATTGATTCATTAATGTTGAATTCTCTCGCAGCTGCTCTATTCCCATGTTCTACTGCGTGACTGACTGATAGCCTTGAGTTTGAAGTCCGCGTCGTAAGCGTGTCTCTTGACAGGTGCCATTTTGGGGTCCTTATACACACACACTGTAATATTATGGTGAAGCACAGTATGTATTACTCCGCGACGCTCCTGACTACGGTAGCCGTAATGCTGCAAGCGGTGCGGCTTTGTAGTTTACCAAAGTCGTACTAAAACATTTTGACAGAGCGCCGTGTACCACACAAAATCGCTTCGAGATCAGTAAGCACAACCAGAATTAATCCATATATAAGGCGCTCCGGATTATAAGGCGCACTGTCGCTTTTTGAGAAAATTAAAGGCTTTTAAGTGCGCCTTATAGTGCGGAAAATACGGTAGTTTAGCTTTTGAATACATGAAAAAAAACACATCTGATGTATGATCGCAAAAGTCCGTGGTTGTTCCTTTCCTTCCACACCAGAAACAAATCTCACCAAAGTTGACTGAGTCGTTTAGTCTGCAACAGAGTTCGATTGACAGCTTTCAATCAAACCAAACCGGTTAGGTGTGGAAGCACCCGAAAAACTGCTGGCAGGAATTTAAGTAATTAATTAGCAACCTTAACTTACCTTGACTACCATTGTAATATTCAAGAGGTTAAGGTCTTGAGAAGGTAACAGATTTAGTAAAGGAAACGGCACAAAATACCTCAAATGAGATTGTTATTAGATTTGTTTCTCTTGGGTCTGGGGGCTTTTGGTGAGCACCCTTAATCAGTTTAACAAAATGGGGGTCATAGGTCAAGAAGAGAGTGAGAGGTCTGGCAGGCTCTCTTGGTCTTGCTTTGATAGATCTATCTCTACACTGAATTAGAACCTTTAGAGCGCAGGTTCCAGTAACGGGCTGAGTCAAACCACATAATCTCCTAACGATGACAACTGAGGACTGCAAATGAGTGTAATGTCTAATGAAGCATGAGGCTCTGTGTTCCTGTGAAGCTTACGAGGTCTTTCAACACAACAACTTGGTTTTATACTGACATGTGAAACATTTCCTCCCTCGCTTTGGTGATTTTTATCAGTTTCCCTCCATCACCATCTGTCAGCATCTCATAAAGCACAGATAGATAATAAAGCGGGTGGGGAGGAGTTGGCCTCTATCTGTGGCACATTATGCACTCAGTCCTACTTAATAGAAACAGATTTGTGGAATGCTTGTGGGATGGCCACCCTCAGTTGGCCTCTCTATAATATTTATGGATGCTGATCTGTGGTCTGTCAGTGGTCTGAAATCACCCCATATCTGTTTTCACTAAGAAGTCTTCCAGTAAACCAAATGTCATTCTGTTCACCTTTGGGAGAGATTGTAATTTAAGATGCATGCAAAGCGCTTCACTGCGTGTACCGGACTGAAGTCAGGGTCCAGTCGCATGTTATTCATCTCTTTATGGGTTTGGACATAATGTCAGCAACTTCAGACAATAATTCTGAAAGTGGAAAATCCGACCTGGGTGCTTGTACTAGAAATTCAGCACTTTGCCTCGTTCTGGAGCTCCCAGCAGTATGTTTTGGAGGGTAACCACAAGGCAAGAGAAAGGCAACAGCTAGCAAAGACAATAATTAAGCCTATAGAATCAGACACAAGATACAGAGCAGATCACCCCATCGTGGCGGCCTGAGACTAACCCACAACCACACTGCTGCTTCTGCAGCGATGTGAGGCTCTGCTAAGGATAGGGACAAGCAGGTTAAATACATTTCTTGCCTTTTTAAATAAAATGTTATTTATTTGTGATAGTATATTTGTGTTTTTCGCACCATTAGAAACCATTGACTTCAGAGTTGTGTGGCGGAAAGCAAACCCTATTGATACCATTAATACTACTATCATCATGTATCATCAAGTATGTTTCATCAAGACAATCAATACAGAATGCCCTGATGCATGGTGTAACATAGTCACAAAGAAAACACTTTGAAATGAGCCTTTATTGAGATAAAGAATGTGTCAACAAAAACATTGTTCCAGAACTAGTATTTAATTGTGTTGTGTTTAAAAGTGATACCAAACCTGGAAACTGAAAATAAACATGTTTACCTGTCCACTCTCTTACACCTTACTGAATTTGTTTCCGCAGGTGAGAGAACTGGAAGGCATCCCCCTCATCTTGGACAACTGCAACATAGACAGCAACAACCCGTGTATCCTTTTAACATCAGTGGATGGTCTGGGAAATACAAACCCATCTCTGTTTATGTTCAAGTTGATCGAAATTATTGTTCATATTTATGCCCAGAAGTCATTTTAGTCCTTGTGTATCTTATCCTGCCACTTTCAGAATTAAGTGTGTGTTGTGTGTGTGTGTGTGTGTGTGTGCGTGTGCGTGTGCGTGTGCGTGTGCGTGTGTGTGTGTGTGCCAACCAAACCTGTTGAAATTCTTCACATAGTGTTCGCCTCTCGATACATCTTTGCTTGCAGCTGGTCAACCGCGTCGACTGATTGACTGCCTTCATTACGTCTTTCAGGCTGCTTGTTGATGCTACTTTTTGTTTTGAGGAGTGTTTGTGCGAAACCTGTCAGTTATACAGAAATGATTTTGACCACAGTGGTCCTTTTTTATTTCTAACAATTCAAACAGCGTCAACAGTGAAAGCTTCACAAAGAGGGGATTTATTGAGCGACTGTTAAGGTTTGCATTAGATTGATGATACAGTGATTACTCCGTACTGCACGTTGAAGGTCCACCTTGAAGTATACACATGATGTGCTTTTAGTTCCCTTTTTCACAACAGTTTGAGTGGCTTTGAGAACACGCAGATTTCTGTTTTATTTGGAGTACACTACTCGTCACTGAGCTCCAACCCCTGAGTCGCACTGAAGTGAGACATCGTGTCAGATTATTCTCGACCAGGTCAATACACTTAAGCTGAGCCGAGCCTTTCTCCCTGTGCCCCTCTCCCATACATGCGTATACACACACATACACACACATCTCTGACCACCTTTTTCATTTAGGTGTCAGCACTCAATTCAGTTCAGGAAAAAAGATTCTCCAGGAAAAGAATGTTTATACATTTTATGCGGGAAACTTTAGAGGGGTGAGCTGCGAATGTTTTGTATCATGAAACATAACTTGTCTGTAAAACTCGTTTGTTTGTAGGGCTGTCTAAGGCACATACCAGCCACAAAGTGAGTTTGACATTGAAAATGTTTGGCCTGTGTTGCATGAACCACTGTTAACTTCTCTACCAGTCTACCTTTTACATTTGACCTTTTTTGTTGTTGTTGCAAGAAATCTTTTTTTAAAAGCGTCTTCCGTTACAAATGCTTGCAAATATTTATGCCTCGCATTAAATATTAATTTATGTGTTAAGTCGTAAAGTAGTGTGGTTTTTGAAGTCATGTCCCAATTGTAGATATTGGGACTTGACTAAATGTTTTAAGTTTATGCATGCTTTATAAGGTTATGTACTTTAGCTAATACAGTAGTAATTAGTTCTTTTAGTTTGATATTTAGTTTTCAAATAACACACCTTGTTTATTTTTCCCATTGATCATTTCTTAATTCGGGAAACCAACTGGTGCAGGAAAATATACCTAAAATTCCCTAGAATGGATGTTGCTGTCCTTAACCGAACGCCTCTAGTTATCAGCCAGTGGGCCATCTTTGCCGTCAGGAACCTCCTAGAACACAACACGCAGAACCAGGAGCTGGTTGCCGCCCTGGAACGCCGTGGCACCGCGGACTACTCTGCGCTCAAGGAGTTGGGTTTCCTGGTGGAGGAGCGAGATGGAGGCTTGCTGCTCAAAACTGTGAGGAAAGACTCTTGAAAACCTTTGAGGAGCATCCCAGGGAGATGAGGCCCTCAACCCGCAAGCAGGTTTTCATGTGAAGTGTTTGTTTAGAGAGGAATAAAGTACATGTGCACACGTATACGCTTGTGTGAACATGTACTCTAGTTGAGCTACAAGCCTCATTAATGTTACTAATACTAAAGCTTCAACTGCGTGAGAATTACATGTCCACTACTAAACCCTTAAATATTGTGCCTGTCCAGAATAACTGAAATAGCTTTAGAATTAGTTATTTCTCTCAGAGAGGTATGTATAAATTACTTTTCTACCTCAGTAATGCTTGCACTCATGCACTGATGGGGGCTTAAGGTATTCTTGATAAACAAAAGGCCCATGGGGTCCCCCTGGTACAAAAGCAGAGGTCAAGAGTTCAGGAACTTTTGTTTTGTCCTGATCTAAGTCTGGGAAATGAAGAGTTTGGGAGTGGCGAGCACATGCTGGTACCTTTGGCAGGGCTGATGCTCTGGTTTAATCCAAAGACAAAGAGCACCACAGTGTCTGGGCTTTTCACTTTTCACAGACACTGATGTGCCCAGCAGGGGTTGGGCTTTAATCCCAGGCCCATAGTGACTTCTGCAGTAACCATGAAACAGAGAATGACCAAAACATGATGTAATCAACCCCCTCACAGCCTTACCTACTTAAATGCTGGTGTCGTTGCCAGAGGGACATTCAAACTCTTAAAACAATTTCTCCTAACGGGCTGTTTAATAATATTATGATCTAAGGACGTCTCAATGCAAAACTAAATCTAATATCAACTGATGCTATGCACGTTTTGTAATGTAAATAACAATACTCATTATACAGCATGAGCCTGTCACCATATCTCTGCTCGTAGTAATGAGTTTTATACTCAACATAGTGAATCTCATCTTATTCCTCATCTTATTCTTAATCTTCTGTTCCCATCCTATGACTCAGTACTAGATACATAAGGGATTAGGGTTCATGGCATGCATCATAGATTATTAATCATCTTTAGACTCACAACATTGAGTTCATGTTTTACACCTTAGACTGCTTCTCTTCACACAGAGCAAGCGATATTTGAGTTTTACGAGACTGCATAGACTTCCTTAGAGATTTAGTGAATACTGCACTTCCTTTTGAGCTCTTGCTGTGTGTGTGTGTGTGTGTGTGTGTGTGTGTGTGTGTGTGTGTGTGTGTGTGTGTGTGTGTGTGTGTGTGTGTGTGTTTTTCCTCTTTTGATAAGAGATAGTAATTGTGGATCATCAGACGAGGGATGAGCGCATACTGAAAGCGTAGGTCCAAAGAGGGAGTGAGTAAATGATTTAATGAATGAGTGAGTGAATCAGAGCAGAAGCATTAGTTTGCAGAATGACATCCCTCCCTGCTCCTCCCTTTGCTGGATAAGCTGAACAGTCCTGACACCTCAACAATGCAGCGATTTACTGGCCTGCTCACACCCTGCTCCACCTTGTTTGCTCTGCCTCTGATTTTTAATGACAAAATGTATTGAAACAATCGGCTGGACTCTCCTCTCAATCCACCGGCATAGTAAAGGGAGCTTATGCGGTTCCGGTCCCCAGGATTTCAGACAGCTAACAAAACAGCTGTTACTTGCGCTCGACTGACTGGCTGCAATGCTTTTCAGCCCCACAGGAAAGAGGCTGTGCGATTCAGCCGGGCTGAATGAGGTGGCATGGCCGCGGCCGCCTGTTCACCTCCTGACACATTAGTACCACATCAGTCAAGGCCAGAAGTTCTTGTGTTTCCCATATCAGCGTTTTATACCACAGGCCTTTACTATATTGTATTTGTGCCTTCTGGTTTAATATTCGCCTCCAGCAAAAAAAACAAACACTTTGTCAGGGTATAAAGTACGTACTTTATGTTTGGGTCAAATATGTTTATATGATGCTTAATAAAGTATTGTGTGTGTGACAAACGGCTTTTTTTTTTCTTTCTTTTTTTAATAAGACCAATTAAGGCCAGCGGTGACATAAAACTCAAGAGGCATTAAAAGGATGCTCAAATTTTATTGGTAAAAAAGAAAAAACACAACGGTCCATGTTTGAAAGTGAAGCAGACTTTGAATTTGCCACAGAACAAATAAACTGAAATCAGCTGTATTGGAATTTGCATTTAGGAAGTGATGAGTTGTTCCTGAACTTGTTACTGAGAGGATCATGAAGACGACTGGAAACAGAAAATCTCTTTGATCTAAAGCTGCGCAACAAGTGGGTTGCTGACTCATCCAATCTATTATCTACTGGCAATACCATGCATCTAATCAAATACTTCACTCAGCTTTTATGAGCTACGTTGAATTGTGAAGGATCATATCGAGATGGACAATCTGGGCTACTTTGATGAAACACGTGGAGTATTTACAATTTAGGAACTTCGATCAAAAACATAAATTCCAAATAATTTATAGCTCAAATCTGAAATACAATGACATTAGAAAACATTTGTAAATAGTGACTTTCTTTTCCATCTATAAATGACAAAGTGCCACGTTCCTCATATAAAAATATACTCTTCAAATTGTTTTGTAAGTTATATAAAGCCTAAATAAACATTTCTGAATACATTAAGGGTGCTGTCCAAAAATAGCTTTGAGTCCTTTGATCCTCTCATACCCCCTTCTGTGTGGTTGGGGCACATGCCATCTACCCAGGCAGGCCTAAACCGCGCTGGAAGGCCTTGTGTAAGCAGAGGACATCATGTGGAATTCCACGTCTCTGCCGTTCATGGGAATGTTGGATGTATCTGAACCTGATTGCACCTCCATGGAGTTCCAATGAGGCTTGCATGCTTTTCTCAGAAGTCAAGAGCCCTCCAAAAACAAAACGATGAACACTGTCAGAATGGAAAGTGTCGTTCAAACTGACAAGTTGGATGCCTAGAATAGTTTGGGAGTTTTTTCTGCCTCTTTGGCTCTTGGCGTAACAAAGGGGTTTTGGATTCGGGGGGGAATTTGTCCAGGAGAGAGATGTCAGCAGAGCGCTCAACAAAACGTACTGATGTCCCATGAAAAAGAGAAAGAAATGTGACTGAGTGCAAAAGAAAAATAAGTAATGTGGCTGTAAATGTGACTCCATATGACTAAAGATCTGTTACTCCCAGCTTGAAATGTATCAGTAGCAATTGAAGATCATAAAAGAGGAAAATGAGCAATTGAGTTTACTAACCGTCCTTTAAGGCTAGGTCTGAACGGTATCTTTACATAAATAATTTTGTTTTAGTTTCAGTGTTGAAACAGAATACAGTGTGAGCGTACAGTAAAGTATTCCACTGCCATCTTTCAATCTTCAGTCTGAAGCACTTTCCTGTAGTAGCCTTTCCAGTTAGCGTGTTACAAAAGTCTTCTCAAGATCCAACAATAGTCCTTGTTGTTCTTCCTCTCTTGTTACATCTTTGCAAGATGTCGTCTTCCAATTATTGTGTTGCTGGAGGCAAAAAGGAGAACATCAAATCCTTTCACCTGCAACATGTTTGCATCCTGTCACAGGATTGGACCAATGGCCAAAACTCTTTTTTCCAAATCTCTCCACACCTCCATGTCTGTTTTTTCTTTCTTTCTTTAAAGAATTCCAAAATAGAATGTAAAAATGTGCAAATTGTTGAATAAATACTTCCAAGTCCTTCATTTGAAATTCCACATTGTCATAACCCTCTTACCTTCAACCACTGTCCGTTTTCCCCAGCCCTCTTCCTCATTCCCTACTTGCAGGTGAAAACTTCAGATTTTTCACTGCACGTGTTGCACTTGACAAAGCAGCACCAGTGGAACTTGCAGTTGCACTGCCAGATTCGCGTGTAGTGGAGCGTGTCGTAACCCCGGCCACAGCACATCAAATTACAACCGTCTGTGTGGGTCGAGGTGCCGTTGCACAGTCTTCCCCGTGTTCCTGTGCTTCCTGTGGCCGTGTCCTCCTCACAGTAGTTGGGAGAACGCTCCAGGTACACCAGGTCTGTGTCCTGTGGGCTTCTGGTAGCCCCGGGCCTCTTTGAGTCGTAGGAAGGAGGGCTGGCGGAGGCGTGAGGCCCGGACCGGCTCTACTTGAACTGCTCCGCTGTAGCGTTCCTTCAGCAGGTAACCAATCTCTCTGAACTTTGGCAGCGTGATCCAGCAGGTCTTAGTGGTGCAGGAACCAGACACGCCGTGACACTTGCACTCCAGCTTCATCCTCTCCTCTAGGATCTGATCACAGAGAGAGTAGACATTAGCTCTGTATGAATTTAAAGAGATGGTTAAGAAGAGCTGAAAAATATATTCTGTGTAGTTAATACATAAATGGTAATTTTGCACACGTCCATAGCTTGAATTTGAAACGCTTAATAGCCTTCAAATTGGTCTCTTCTGGTAAGCTGGGCTTTCTGCGAACACTTCAACGTTCAGCACTCCTGTTCGCCAACTTTATGTCGAAAACCTGGGGAAAATAACTCGAACCCCGAGACTGTAGTCTGTAATTAACTTTACCTTTCTTCAGACCACATAATGGCGTGACAGGCCGGAGAAAACTGACCGGAGCTGTTGTGTAACCATACACGTATAGGATTACATTGTGGTTTGAGACGCATTTGTATTATGCCATACAAATATTTTCAGATGACAAAATTGAAGTTTGCCCTTCTGACTGAGTCTGATGTTAATGTGAAAACGATTACCTTCACATTTCCATCATAAGTCTGATTTCTGAGCGGCTAAACTCATAAGAACGTCTAGTAACTTGTGTGTCCGCAGCACTAGTCAAATCAGTGACTCCGTCTTCCCCTCTGTGGCTATCTCACTTTCTGGGGGAGTTTGCGTTTGACTCTGGTTGCTTCAGTGTGTGTGTGGTGGTCTTTGATTCTGCCACTGAGAAAGGAAGAGAGAGAGACTTGCAATAATATCTTCTTTCCTCGCTTAATGCATCGTAATTCAATGAATGGACTGCAGGGCTGTGGCACGACTCCATTCTGGCAGCTGCATCTGCTAAAGTTGTGCATTTCTGTCACACATACAGTCTAGTGTACAGGAACCGTTTAGGACTGATACAAATATAGTAACCTGTTGCATGCATTACCTTTCGCCCTGCCTCATTGTTGTGCAGGTTCATCAGCCGCCGGGCGTTTTTCTTGATCTCCCGGGAGTCTACAAAGCGCCGCGAGAACTCCACGCCGTACTTAACATCGGCCGAGCAGCCTCCCCACTTCCAGCCCTCCTCTTGGTCGTGGTAGCCCTGCTTCTCGCGATCACAGCCGCACTGGCTGAGGTTGCCTTGGCTACAAGCCGTGGTCACTGCGTGAGCGACTCCGGCTGCTGTGACGGCGTACGTGAATGCTGCCTCCCTGCTGCCTGAAGAGAAAAGAGCAGAAACTGAATGAATTTCAGGCAATGTAGAAAGTAGTCACACAAGTACTCTCATTTAAATTGAGTACTTCTTTCATACACTCTTCTGTAGACGCTCTAAATACAGTTCTTTCCTCAGAATGGCAAGAGCTGCATGTCCATCATACAGGCTACTTACACTGTTATGACACAAGCAAAAGGATTTAGGTTTGTTTGTTTGACCCTCTTCCTTTTCCATTTGTGGAGGAATTTGTTAAATTAAAGGAACGATGCACCGATGTTACACATGAATTGCAGCTTACTTGTCATGAGAACGATTACTTAGTCCATGAAGACAGTTGTATAAAGTCTTCAGTGACAAACAACGTCAATTTAGGCTTGAGAAGAAGAGGGCATTTAGGAGCTTTAGAGGGCATCACTGATTAATGCTGAAAGGATGTCACAGTTTTCTGATGTATATGTGTCACTAAGTACCGATTCCTCAGTAGTTTTCACTACTTTTACTTGAGAGTTTACAACAGAAGTAATCTTACTGACCCTATATTTATCAATATGTCCGGTATCTTTCAGCCTTGCTTAATTTAACTGACTGTATGAGGCAGAGTAAAGGGCAGGATATCAGGATTTGCCTTTGATGGGTGTCAGTGTAACTACTGTACTTCTGTATAATCCCATCAGAACAGAACTTTTCTTTCCACCTTGTTTCTCATCACGGTTGGAACAGTAATCAGTACAGTGAAGACGGTACAAGTGACATCTACTGGCTGACGAGAGGAGCATTTTTCTGAATTGGCACTCGTATGGAGTTGCTGTGTCTTGATGTTTTTCATCAATGGAATTTCTCACGCGGCTTAAGTGTCATTCCGTGTCCGTCTTAGGCGGTCCACATTATTATAGCAAATGATACCACTGTGTTGCATGTTGAAATAATCTGTGGCCAGGCTTGACTGAGATGTGCCCATTTCCAAGCTTTTGTATGTCACCATTTGAACTTCAGAATAAACACATTTATATTTATGGCGTGGGGGGGAATGAATTTATTGGCACTACAATCGGTAATGGGATATCCTTCGTCTCCAATCAGGATAATGCTGGGCCTGCGTTCTTCTCAACAGCCCGGAGAGTATTAATGCATGGCGTCTCTGGTAGAGGCGATTCTAATGGCTCCCTTCCAACCTGACAAACTCACTCGAAGAAACCATCGGGGCTGCGGTTCCCCCGGTCCATAACTCATAACAAACTCTGAAGTCTTCTCTCATCAAGCTAAATCCGCGACCCATTCAGATATATTGTATGGTGAGCATTTCTTAAGGCATCAGGCGCATGCAATAGCCAAACAGCCATCTCCTCGCGCTGTGATTTGTTTTGATTGTACGGCAGTGCATGCAGGGCTCCATTGTTGCCCTCCAGCTGCTGGAGCTGACTTCAATTAGTGGTTAGCATGAATATCTCTGGTCTTTCTCAATGCTTAATGAGTTAACGGACCCGGAAGGTCAATCAAATGAAGTGGTGGATGGTACGTGAGCGACACAAGACATTTCCATTTAAAATAATAGCAAAAACGGACACAAAGATGGCAAAAAGAAACCAATCTTAGTGAGACCCATGAAGATGAAAGGGAATCCATTATTACAACAATTAACAGTCTAATAATGTTTTCTACAGATGTGATAAGATTTAACCTTCCAGAAAGTATTTATTTGGTAAAAGTGTCTGCATGGAGAGGACACAAAGACCTAATCTGTGCGTCTCCCCAAACTCTTTTACACACCACAAGAGAAAAGAGACATTTCCTCTGACAAAAGAAATAAAGGGATCCAGACGGCTGTCTGCCTGTCTCCCGTGTAGAAGAAAGTGATTGCTCCCAGAGCTGCTAGATTAAACATGGATCCAAACCCACAGCAAGACCGCAACAAAACATTTCGGACTGAAATACAATTTATATAAGAGGTTCACGTTAGGAGCAAACAGACGTCTGTGAGAAATAAAACTGGGAAGAATGTTGACTAAGAGCAGGGAGATGTGTTATTTCTGTGTTAACAGATTGTGTATGTTTGATATATAAACGCTTTCAGAAGATGGCACACCCAGATAGGCATCAGACGCTGCTTTATAAGGAAGCAACTCTCCATTTATGACTGCTTTGCTGTGACAAAAAATGTGTTGCAAGCACAGTGGTGTCACACACATGAGCTACAGATTGAATCTCCTTTAGGGGACACTAGCAAGGCTTTGTTGTGTTAGTGTCTAAAAGAGATTTACTGTGGTTGTTGGATGTGGTTTTCCAAACAGAAATGCTTTCATTCAAAGTTTCGCCCCCCATCTTTAAATCTGTTTAATGCCATTAGATTGAGCTCTGCTGCCCTTCTTTCTCGCGGCACTGACAACACTTAGAGGTTTCAGGACAATACAAAGAACATGAGAAAACAAGCTGATGTCAAACTGCTGCTCATCCGCACACACAGCACAGCTCTTTCAGACCCTACGGCTTAGTTTGGTCAGGCCAATGAACATAC
Organism: Cottoperca gobio; assembly: GCF_900634415.1. NCBI lineage: Eukaryota > Metazoa > Chordata > Actinopteri > Perciformes > Bovichtidae > Cottoperca > Cottoperca gobio. The sequence goes on from NC_041377.1 coordinate 12,020,122, forward strand.
CTGTTGACACACCTGTGGACAGATTAAAGGAGGTTTCGCCCTGATCACACATCAGTTCACACTCGTGCCTCAAAGCTAAGATTTCTACTTGCTGCATCTACATTAAGTTTGCTCTAACGGACTGTTGCAGGGATATACTTTGACTAGAGTTTAACATAGGTAAAAACTGTTTTGCCTCTGGAGTTTAAAGCGACCATGAACCGCACCGTCCCTAGAAAGTTGTCCAGCTGAGGACATTTGTTGGTCATTTTTCCTCTCTCTCCACTCACTTCCTAGCCTGGTCTCTATATGCTTTTAAAATCTCTAATAAAGGCATAAAAATGCCAAAAAACAGTGTTGCCATAGAACATTTCTATTTAAGATTGCTGTCAACATTCTTCCCAGCCTACTTTTGTGATTTTTCTATCGTCCATATTGAGATGAATATATTAAAAACAACTTAAAGAAAGTGAGTTTCAAACAGACTGACCTACTCTCAGCTCTTGTCCAAAGACGGTCCTCTCCCCCAGGGCTGAGCAGTTCCACCGGCCGTAGCGGAACTGGTACTGACACTCATTGATGCCCAGCTGGGCGCCTTCGCCAATAACGATGATGGCGTCAGGGCGACTCTGACAGAGGGCTCTCTGGCGGGGGGCCAGTCCTGGTATCTTGTTGCAGATGATGTTAGCACCTAGAGCTACCACAGAGGACAGCGCCCTGCGCAGAGAGGAGCAGGGTTTAATGAGAGGGGCTTTCAGGACTGTTGTACAAGGAAAACATGAGGACAGTAGAATGAAGAAACAAAAATGTACCTGAAAACATATTCAATATACAGTTTGTTTACGGTTTCTTTTTTTTGTAAATGGTCAATTTGACCGATAAACATACGGCAAAGGACTGCTATAGTGTACTCTGATTTTTACTTTTATTTTTTTAAATGGTACACTTTATGCTGGAAATAATTTCCTTTCATGTTATTTTTGCAAGCAATTTGTTGCATTTAAGCCGTTAACTGAAAGCAGCCAAAAAGGCCGAGCAGAATACACTTTAATATCTTCTTATTTATCAAAAGTGATATCGTTTTTTAAAGTTATCGCACATTTTCCTCATATCGTTCAGGTTGAACATTACCTGGCTATGTTTTTGGGGGAGGATGATAACATTTGTTTCCACTAAGCAGTAACGTTTTTGCTCAACTTTTTCTTACAGTAGCCCGTCTATAAATCATAAAGATAAAAATGTGTAGATAGCAGCAGGCTCTGCAACATTACCCAGATCACATCATATATAATCTAATAGACTTTAATAAGACATAAGAGAACAATAGTTAATTTGGGTCCAAATCCAGTTTGTTTCTGTCTGCTTCTCTCTCTCTGTTACAGAAAACATGAACCACCACAGCTATTTAAAGTTTCAGGACCTGCCCTTGTTATGAATGAGAGGCATGTATGGTGCAGCAATCATTCTCTTTGTGAGGGCTTGGGTCTTTTAATGCCATAAGAAATAGCTCATTACATAGGTCCGCGCCTAAAGGCAGAGCATGAAGTAGTTCAATATGTGTCTTTTCCATATGCTGCTTTCCAATTATGGCCCTTGTCTGACGAGGTGCTCCGATGACAAAGTGTTTCTGGTGTAATGTGTAAATCCATAGGAGCAGGTTATCTCATCAGCTGCGTGAACACATAAAAATCAGGTAGATTAAACATTGGCTTGATTCTCTCAAGTCTTCATTGACTCTTAATAACGAGTCCATTTATGAGAAAATATTTCAATGAATATCCGAAGTCTGGGATTCCATTGTGGAATAAAATGATCAAACGACACAAGTCACGCATTTCTTTCCATTGTTTTCTAAATTCTGGTTGACTGGATATTCCAAGTTCCATTTCTAAAATAATCTCTCTGGAACAGCGGAACAAACTCTGTCCATTTAATTCAACGTCAAAAACAATGTGTTTCCACGTTGTAATAAAACACCTGCAACAACAAGCTCGTGCTTCTCCGTGCGTAAATGGCCAGTTTGCGCGTAATGCACAACTACTTGGTAGCATATCAAACCACCCTGTGTTTGAATTAAGCAAGTGCGTTGATAAGAAACCTACAGGTAGCTACCGCTGGTGAGGATGAGGAAGATCTGTGGGTAGTAGACGGACAGCAGCGCACTGCGGGACGAGATGATGAGCATGGCTGCGCATTGAACACAACTGGTTCTGCTTTCTTACGGTTCGAAAATATAGGAAGAAAACAAAAAAAAGAAGTGGGAAGAAGTATATCCTTTTATCTGAAGTCCAAGAGTTAAACACGGGAGAGTCGTCTCTTCTCTCCTCTGTTGAGAGGTGGTGTCTCTTCAGCTAGTGGAGCCGTGGCGCGCTTCGGCAGCTCCAAGCTCCGCTGTCCATGTGTTGGAGATGAGAGGCTGCATCCCACGGCCGAAGTGCGCTCTGCCACCTGGACTGATAGAGGACTGGGTGGGAAAAAGAGAGAGAGAGAAAGAAAGAGAGAGGGTGGGGGCAGATGGGGCTCCGGATGTCCGATATGTGCCGCTCACGACTCCAAAAGTGGGACTGTTGTGGCACTGGAAGGGTGGGAGACACTGGCCTCTCCCGGTGCACCAAACCCGGGATGAGTCTGCACACCGCATCCCACCGTATCTCCACCCAACTCTCTCTCTCTCTCTCTCTCTCTCTCTCTCTCTCTCTCTCTCTCTCTCTCTTCTCTCTCTCTCTCTCTCTCTCTCTCTCTCTCTCTCTCTCTCTCTTTTCAATCATTGGTTTCCACTTCTCAAATATGATATGTTTTTATAAGATGACATATATTTATGATAAGTTGATGGTTTTCTTTGTCCTATTTCATAGTAAACTGAATATATGAGGATAAGTCACATAAGAAATTATAATAATAATGTGTATCTTTAACTTTTAAACAACAATGGCAACAATAACAGTCTGTTGCAACTAAAGCCAACTAGAAGACTAAGCATGTGTGGATGAGTACACTAATGGTTCTGGTTTAGTACTATACTGCTGGAGTTTAGGTTCTTTATGTTAGTTATTGAGACTGAAGTCTTCCAGCTCATATGTTCTGCTGGCGCATCACCAACAATACGCCCTCATGTGGCAGCATGAAGGAAATGTCCCCAAACATTGGGCAAAACATTGATGTTGAGTGCACAGCTGGTAGTTCAGTATCAATAAGTTACAATTGATAGAATTCTACTTTTTAATGAATGAGGCAGAATTGTTGTAAGAAAAGAGTTTCCCCTTTTGGAAAAGTGACAATAAATGTCACATTTTTCCACATGGTAACTATTCTTGTTAAACCAATATAGTCTTTGAAGTGTCCAGGTAAGCCAACAAGGACGGCACAAAAGGAAGTTATGCAAACAGCGGCCTGTTTGCTGTGGAAATTTAAAGAGAGTTAAAAAAAAAAGTACAACGGGAGGGGACCATACTGTTCTATTCCACAGCACCTTCAAAGGATGAGGAGTTTTATAGGTTTACTTCAGAGTGGACACAGGACAAAGTACACATCTTCTGGGCTTGTTGACATTTTGGAGACTGAAAATTGAGACATTCTGAGCTACTTGAGTTGAACAAATAACCACGAGGAGATAATATTAATAAGATTTGTTCCAAAATGAGATATCAATCATCTGAGCCAAAGTGAGGCCTTCTCTTACAAAACGACTGACAGTGGTTTTGTGAAAATGAACCTTAATTTAAATTCCCTGTAGCTGCCAACAAGGCATTTTGAGAGATTGCAGTGATTTCGAGTATAAAAGAAAAAAATACTTTTCATTCTTTGGCGTTTGTAAGATTGTCCTGATCTGCATGCCCACTTACACTGCGTGTAACTGTAGCTGCAGTCAGAGATACTCCATACTGTCAAGAATGAGAAGAATCTTTGCCACTAAATTGGACCATCGTTAAATCTGCAGAATTATTCTCACAGGAACCCAATCTGCAGCTGTTTCAGTGGACAACTCACAGATAATGTCTCTGGCTCGTGGTCAGCAGAGGGTGTGTGTGTGTGTGTGTGTGTGTGTGTGTGTGTGTGTGTGTGTGTTCTGAATGCCTCTTACTCTCTGTCTGTCTCTTTCTCGCTCCCTCTTTCTATCCAAATAATCCTCCTAAACCACAATTTCCAAAGCCAAGATAGCACTTAAGCAGCGTGCACTCACCGTCCTGGCGCTCGTTCTGTGATATCTGTTTCTTTTCATATTTTTTGCGCAGAAGACGAAGCGAACACGGAGACTTGGGAAGTTTGGGGCTGCGCAGGAATTTCTCTTACTGCCGAACAAGATGTCAGATCAGTGGTGACAGTGGCAGTAAAAGTAACATTATTTTGTTTAATCTATTGGGACAGCTGTAAGGGTTTTGGTCATCATCCGCATTATGACGAGTGACAGGGCTGCAGACAGGCAGGGAGAAGCTGGAGCAGCGAGGGGCCTCGAGCTGGAAGCAGGCCTAAAACGTCCAGATTAATAATGGTGTCTTCTGACTCTCGGGGCTTTTGGGACCATCTTGTCCTTGAGCCCAGAATCATAGTTGGGTCCCTGAGTGGTTGTCGAGGAAGCGCTATTGTTGATCATAATAGTAAACCTCTGATCATTCATCATAGGTGAAAGTGTTAGACATAACAATCCCATCCGTGCGAAGTTAACAGTGGAAAGGAAGGAACTCCACGCAAGCCCATCAACAGTAAGAGCGTAGTAATGTGTCAAAACTACAAATATTCTTATATACTCCTCATATTCATACAGGCAGGTAGTGCGGCCGTTATTCTTTTAACTGTATGACAGTAGGGTTAGGCGATGTGGCCAAAATCTTCTACCCCAAAATAAGTAATTTCATATCTCGATAATGATACATATCATATAGCATGGTCTCTGGTATGTCAATAAATACATATTCATTTGAATATAACCACATGGTAAAGCCTGTTTCTGTTTACTCCTGCGTGAATTATGTAATCGACTCATTTAATATTTATAATAAATATATTTCCATACATACACTGTTTTTTAATTGCACTGAACTGAGTGTTAATGTAAAAACAAATCCGCAATCTTAAAATGATATTCCCACAAAATATTTCATATCAGCGTTTCTGACAAATTTGAGTTCATGCTGTTTACTTGAAATTTTGCTCTAAGAAAAAAGCTTAAAATAAGAAAAAGTTAGAATTCATTTTAACAAAGTGTTTTGGAAACATAATCTGGAGTCAAACATGTAAATATACATGTAAATATACAGTATATCATAACGCGACTCAGCATATCACAAACTAGAAATAGTATCATATTGTCTTTAATGTTACTGAAAGCCAATGTAGTTTTCAGGCAGTAGTCCAAAGTAATTAATAAATAAAATAATACCCAATGCACCACATTGTCGTCGTCACTGTTCCCAAGACCATCTGAGAAAACACCCGGAGGCCAGCGCGCAGTGGCAGTCACTGCGTATGACATGCCCGACATTACACCACATTTAAAAACCACATTGTCAACATTAAAAACAATCTTAACTTCCTTTGGTTAAATATTTTATGGCTACATAATATTGTGTCTTAAAGCCTCTGGTAATTCATGAACTTACTGTAAACTTTAACGTTACTTTTAAACTCCAAATAAAACACATCAAGGTGTGACACGGGAGGCATGTTGCTTTATTATGATAAACATCATTCATATGTACACCAACGTGCTTTAATCACAGCAGACAGTAGTACTCAACACATGCACTATTCACTCCTATTTAAGTAACGTTTGCTGCACAGCATTTTAGGAAATGACTAAATGATATATACAGTATGTGACCCATTTTTAAAGCTTTACATAGACCGTGATGGGCAGAGCGCTGAGTGCCACAGACAGACTTGAGACAGTTGACAAAATGGAAAGTATAGAAAAACATACACCAGCCTTATTCTTTAAATATGGCATTTGAGTTTTAATTAGATGGGAAAAGACATGCATCAAAGGCCTTGATCCTATTTGTCGTGCCTGTCTCTGATCCACTAAGACACCCTGATGGCTTTAATTCGTTTAGGTCACACAAGTGCATATGGGAAGTTTCAGAGGCCTTGTTTAGAATGTAATGTGGCAAGACGAACACATGGTGCTTCTATGTGTAATGGGCTAAAACACAATGTGGAATGCACAAGAAATATGAGTGTGGTTGAGGACATGAATATCGCCGCTGCACTATGGGGGGGATTACGCAGTGTGATAAAACCACACCGGGGGTGAACAGGCAAGGCAGTGTGTAGGACACAACTAGAAGAAACTACTTTGTAATCAAATGTAATTTACACAGTTTAGAGCGTTCATGGAACCCGACAAAGCTGACAGCGGGGAAATTGTTTCCATGTTCCAGGAACAAACAATTCCACTTTTGAGCGATTATTGTCTTTGAAGCGTCTTGAACCTTTTTTTTAAACAGCAAATGAAGGGAGGGCCATATTTTTTAACAATGCCACGAGGCACATAAAACGTCTGCAGAAATTATTCCTTTAATGTAAAAGCGGGATTTATGTTTTTGGTGTGGAAAAACAGATCTGGAGTTGTAAACATGTTGCAGATGTTGCCAACATGGCTACACGGCATCACCACAAATGGTCACCATGAGCAACTAACAAAGGCGAACTGGGAAAATGACGAGACCTGCTGTCCTTGTACGTTTACAATGCATCTAGAAAACTGCACATTCAGACGGGCAGGTTGTTCTTTACATTGTTCATGACTATTTAAAGGAGTTATGAAAGCACAACATGCCCTACATAACCATGTGCAATCCAAATATATAGATTTTGCAGTACAAGTTCCAAACAAGTGAAATGTATCACTTGTAGTGACGAATAGGAAAACATGCAGACATTCAGTAAGGCATGCAGTGCTGTACTATTCTGCACTTCTGCACCTCACTCTGTCCCTTTGTTGTCAAACTGTCTTTACTCCATTGTACCTACAGAGGGAGACAAAGCACCAGATAAAGTCTCAGTTCAGCTCAGACGTCTCTGCTTTGAGTAAAGCGTGTCCCTTTCACACCAGCATTTAGTCTTTCACTTAGAATAGCAGCTATTATATCACAGCAGACACTAGCAATTCATTATCAATACACTAATACTGGTTTCATCATCACATTGCATTATTATCATTTAGTTTTTAAAGAATAATGCATATTTAATGAGACAGTAAACCAGAAGAAATTCCTCCTTTCTGATTTCTTTCTTTTATTTTCCACTTGTTTCAGATTGTGTACACATATTTAGTCTTGATCCTGAGGCCACTTTGACGTCACCGTGTGTCAGCATTTCATAAGCACAAGTGTATGAAGTGAGTCATTTTTTGAGATCCTCAAGGGGGCTCTTTAGTCCTCTGTTTCAAAGTACAGGAGGCGAAGCTGTACAGCAGCCCGTCGTTCCCTCCACCCGTCAGAGGTTCCACCATCTTGGTTCCTACCATCGAAATTTCAAAATGTAACCGTCACGTTTGTTGACGTGAACACAGGACACGTACAATCTCTGTGCTCAGAGAACCTGAAAACAGAGATAATTGTTTTCACTGTTGCTTTTCATCAATCTGTAAATCTAGATTTAGACTAGAGAAATAAAAAAATAAAACTTCTACACTTTATTCCACCAACAACCTAAGCTGCTAGGAATTAAGGCACTCCGATCACTCGTGTGAAAAGGGCAACGTGTTTACTTCCCTACGGACAGAATTCTCGTTTGCAGTGCTGTAAATATCTTTATGTACAGACGAGCCAGATGTTAGATGAGATTCAAAAGCCATCAGATCTGCTTCGATGTCCACAACAACAACAACAACAACACACTGAATCCTGTCACACAGCAGCGCATGTTGCAAAATGACATTTGTATATAATGCCTCTTAGTAAGAATTACTTATGTGATCATTCAGAGTCAGGCATGCAAAAATAAATTCTAAATAATTTGCACAATTTAAGGTTTTGGTTGAAGAGTGTGTGGTGGTCATCATGCCGATGATTCCCCCCCCCCCCCCGTTTAATCCTGGTTTCAAATCCCATCTGCTGCATTCTGATATCTGAGTTGGTCGGATCAGGACATCAAAACAAAAGTGAAGCCGCTCCACATCCTCCTGCTTAAGGTCAGCAAACCCTTACAATCCTCTTAGTTATTCTTTACTTTAATATGCTTTTTATTTTTGCCAATTTTCAATCATGCAATATTTGAAGAAAAAGGTGTTAGAAACCGGCTGGGAGCTGCTATTTCCCTGCTTTCTAACCATTCTAGATAAGATGAAATACATAGGAAGTACATATTATTTTCCAAAGAAAACTTGGTGAATTGTAAAATTAATTGTATTTGTTCATTTACATCGCCACAGATTGTTATCCCGCTGCAGCTGGTTTGATCCAGTACGACTTGATTTGATCTGTTAGTAATTCGTACGTGAAGAATTATTGCACTGGGGCGTTGGGAATCAAACATGTGTTACACTTCTGTAAGTTTCTATTCCCCTGGAAATACTTGGCCCTTAATGGGTTGGGCCTTACAGTCGAAACACACTTAAAATCGCTCCCACTCTCTTTCTTTCACACACAAATTGATATAACCACAACCTCTTAACCGGTTTTAGCAGGCTCTAATAGCTCAAATCAGAGAAAGTCAAGAAAAAAACTAACTTTGGTAAGATTCGCATCATGTTCGTGCTGACCTTGGTGATTGAGTTTGCTCACAATCACACGGGTCAAGGCCGGAGTCAGGCTCATGGATCATTTAGATTAATGGCTGTTTCCTGCCTGCTCAAATGCACATGCCACATTGTAGGAAACGGTCAAATGCAACCATATTGTTACAGGAAATAATGCCGCAGGGGAAAAGGGTAGAAAGAAGGTGTTCATGGTGAGAAAGAAAGAATTAATAAATATAATAAAGTAAGACGTATAGAGAAAGGGAAGAAAGAAGAAGGAGGGAAGAGGGAGAGAAAGATCTACAGCAAGAAACAGAGAGCCAGAAGAAAGAGGTGGTGACATAGGCAGAGGGAGAGAGCTCTGCTAATTTTGTGGCTGGATGTGTCACCAGCACCCTGTTGGGACGACAGATGTGCAGATGATGTCATGTAGAAAGGGGATAGGGCGAGAGGGTGGAGCGATCGGAGCGCAGGAGGACAGTGGACAGGCGGAGCCTCTATGTGAGACAGGGAAGGGGGAGAGAGAGGGAGCACAGGACTGTGGCAATCCTTCATTGCCCTGCAGTCACGCAATAATTCTGTTTTCCTAAGATGTAACTCAGTATAGTTTAGAAAGTGTGAGTACTTTCCAAAAAGAGCTACTTGTGCTTCTTGACGGCCCTCGCTGTTAGTAAGTGGTCGCGTGAATGTGGACTTATCAATCGAGAGAGAAAGAGACAGAGGCAACAAATGTGCTGAACTGGGGTTTTAGTTGCAGGACCTCTCACAAAGCGCAGCCTCTCCAAACCACACAGGCTATTGGAGCTATAATTTACTTAGTGCAGTCATTGCTGAAGTTTACCCTCCCATCCCCTGACCGGCCGCAGCATAAGAACCAGATTGTTCTCGTGGTCTGCAGTGACAATGGCTGTTTGTGGTAATCTAAAATCAACGAGAGTGAGGAAGAGAAAGGGATTGAAGAAGGGAGAAAGTCGAGCTATACGATCCAGTCATTTGTACAGTTCACTGCTAAAGATATAGTGAGGGTTGAGCTCAGTCGGGGGTCAGGGTGACCGCAGAGTCCTGCCAGGATTGCCTCAAGGACACCATTTTCCTATCAGTCTGCCCCGTGTCTTGTGCTTTAACCCATGCAGCCCTCTAGCAGACCAACTTTAGCTTGCTTGCGTTTGAGCCACAAGCTTCCCAGCCTCCTCTGCCCCCAATCTGCACCTTTTCAGGCCAATTGTGCTGGCACGGCAGTGGGAGAAATGAATTAAGCGGTCGGATGTTGCCTAATGATCGTACTACACAAATGCAGCCATTCCTGGCATTGTTATGTGTTCGAGTGAGACTGAGAGGGATTGTGCTCTTTGGTCCAGCGCAGGAAAGCAGCTAATAAGTGAGACAACCTGTGGGAACCGGCCCAAACCGAAAGAGGACTGAGGCAGTTCTTTCCCCCTCTGTGTTTCTGTTAGCTTTACTTTTTGAAGCCTGCTTTTTAAACGTTATTGATGTGTAATGAACAGTCCAGTCATTGATTCAATCATGGCTGAACACGTGGCAGCTCTGTATTTAAAGCAAACCTTAAACAACCATATGAATAATGTGAAATATGTAGCACCTCCTTGTTTAAAATGAGGATCATGTCATCACTTCATAAAATACAACATAAACTCCTGAAGCGTGGCCCTGCACATATCACAGCTCACTCACACAATGTGAACACAATGCAGCTTTTCAAGCAGATAACACACTGATAACTGTGCAGGCCTAGAGTTACAGACGGCAGCTGCAGACCTCTGTTGTCCTTCTCTCTCATGGGGAAGTGGTGCTGACCCAAGCTTGAGGACACCCTAAGCCCTCTGGGTAATCATTGACCTGTTACCTGTGGCAACCAAGCCACAACATACTGTACTGCCAGAGGACTGCTGATAATAAAGTGATAACGCAGGTGCACAGACACATTCAGACATGCATGTGTGCTCACACTATGAAGATGAAATTAGATATGAGCTACACTCAACTATTAGGAACACATGCTCTTCTCAGTAAGCCCCGTGAAAAGCTATTAATCTATCCTCATTTTCATTATTTCCCCAAGCAGGAGGTTACTGTAAAAACATGCATGCTCAGCCATCCCACCCTAACAAAACTTTAATAAACTAAACTGAGTGCACACCAATCACAAAGAGATGAGATGCACAACAACGATCCAGCGTATCGGATCAGTGCGCCCCTTGATAAGATAAGATACCTTATACATTATATTCTCTATTTGGTGTACGTGCCACATTTAGCTGCTTAAAAGTTTATTGAACTCAGATTACTTATCTACAATCAGATTTTGCTCAGAGTGACCAAGAAGTAACGTAAAATGGTGAAGGGGAAAAGGTCACGTTCAGCTCTCCGGGTCCGGGTGAATCGATCACATCTGGAGTCTTCTCATGGTGCGATGTGGGGTGTGGCACTGCACTGCAGCATGTTAGAGGGGGAGTAGGCTGGGGTACCATCCAAGGAGAGGAAAGGAGAAGCAAGAGGAGGGTACAGGCGGTGGGGGAGAGACAGCAGTTTGGACCTCGACAAAGCCTCCTCCCACTTTTTTTCCACACCTCCTCGGAACTTGTTCTTTCGTCCTCTCCTCTCTCCAGCCGCCATGCTTTGGGTGCTCCATGCAGAATGGTCTGTGTCTGAGAGCAGTGGCCTGAAATAAAAGTAAGAGGGGCCCTGGTCGGCGGAGAATGCTAGCTTTGTCTCAGCTGCCATACACACTGTCTGGAGACATGGCAGGGAAAGAGCTCAAAGAGAGTGTCCTGGCCACTTCCACACCATTCAATGCCCTTTTCTCCTCACCTCCTCGGCCATGTTTCAAGTTATGCTCATTCAAATTATAGAAGAAATCTTGTTTAAGCAGGTTAATAGTGGAGTCAATACTCTTTTCTTAATTGGTGTAATTGAGTGTACACATTGTATTAAATAAAAGATTGATGAGTATTGAGTGCAGGAGTCCATTTAGGTGTAAGTTTTTGGTTTAGCTTAATACCATATCTACAGTACATCCATTAGTGGTACAATCATCTCTTAATATCACACTTGAAGTCATTTATATTTGCAATGTTTTGATTTTCCAATGTATTTGACAGCTGCTGCTCGGGAACGTCTCAATGGGGATATTCATTTCTGTAAAAACCACTTGAGTAACTGGAACCATGCAAAATTATTTATTTCATATTATCTCTTCTTCAGCATATTAATGCACCTTAAAAAAAGTATATCTTTAATATAGAAGAAATGAAACAGTCACAGGAGAAGAAAGGCAAGCTTTATTAATGCTTTGTTACGTAAGAAATTAAATATAAAAAAAGAACAAAAATATATTTACAGATCAAATCTATACATTTTAAGGCCTCCCAACGCGACAGGTGTTACATCAGCAAACATCTGTACGTTGCATGATGTGTGATATATTCTTATATAATAACATGTTCCAATAACAAGCTTGTCTGTTTGGAATAAATACAGACAGCTGCATAAACGAAAGTCATTATTAACTATTATGTATGTAAGAAAATAAATCTAAATGCTTTAACACTGTTATTTCTTCTCTATTAAAGCTTTGACAAATAGTACTCTAATTAATTACATACTATATATATAAATGTCATTATTTTTTGCTTAGTATTAGCTGAAAGGAATAATCAGAGAATTAGTCATTGATAATAAAAGTGCACACACAGCTTTCATTTATAAAGGAATCTTTCTAACCAGTGGACCACCCAGTATTTAATACTTGTTAACACTCAGCTTTATTTTACTTTTAAACAAAAAATACAGTGTTTGTCTTGAGTCACAGCAGGTGAATCTCCATCAATATAAACTTGTTTCACCTTCTAATCCCTGTAAGCTATCGCCTACATGCTCAGCCCATATGCAGTCGAGCTGTAGGAGCACACAGACACACACACACACACACACACTCACACACACACACACACACTCCTAATCCTATAGTATCTTTCTGTGCTGATGGATATAGGCGTACTGTACACAGATCAAGGTCACTGAGTGCACAAGATAAATAAGATTTACGACCACTCAACACACTCACCTCTGTTGTGCAGGTTCAGAAGGAGACTAGTGCTTCAACTCGTGCAGAAACAGTTTTATCACCATTGCCTTTTTTTAGTACGTTATTAATTTTGAGTTAAGTATTTCTGTTTCGTTCACAGATGATAGTAAAAATATATATTTTAAATAAATGTTTTATGTAAAACATTTTCTTCAAAACTATGGTAAGGGACAATTATGTTTTCTTTTTTTAATGGACTGAACTAAAATTCACAATAGGGGATTTTAATTAATTTGTTAGTTTAATAATTTACTTTTAGCTGTGAAGGAGTGTGTTCTTAAACATTCCAGGGAGTCCATATTAAAAGTTATTTTTATACATGATTTTAAAGAGTATTATCTCCAGTATATGGATACATCTGAAAACTGATTTACTTTAATTTCTGTCTCTCTTAAATAGTCACTCTGCAACAGACACCTGCAGACATGCATAGATGCAGCATACATGGATTGTAACATTTTATTTTCTCTCTTTATCAGTTATTGTTTGACGTCTTTGTTCTACTGAATATATATCTATATGTGTGTGTTTTAAAAACATTTTTAGAGAGACACCTATTAAAAAAAGAAAAGAACATGCAGCAGGAGAATACCCTGCTGATATTATCATTCATTTACAGACAGAATAATCTATTTTTAAAAGAAATTAAAATATTGCCAAGTTCAAGTCTAGTGTGAATTGTTGTCAATTTAAATTAACACTCAAATAAACAGGCAAAATAAATTAAATGTACAACTTGCCGGGTTTTGATGTTGGGGATATTTTTCAGATTGGTCCTTTAGCTCCGCATGTCCACAGCTGATTAATCAATACAATGTCTGTGAGGCAAATAGGCTAACACGTCTGGACTTGTCTTCAAGTCACCTGTGGTGTCTCTCTGGATAACTACACCTTCATTAACTTATAGAAGCTCATTAACGCAGGAAAACAGGTGTGAGAAATGCAGCTTTAAATCACCCTTGACTGTGTTTTGTTAGCGAGCATTACAATTAAAATAATGATGTGTAGAGCTAAACCTGTATCTGTATATGTACCTGCATGAGAGATTCATTTAGCTATGTTTTAATGTTATCAGTGCTCTTTTAGCTTTCTCGCAGGGTGGTACAGCCACATTTAAACTATTAAGTATTACTTGGTTATTGTTAATTTTCTTCAACACGACGACTGTTGGCTTTTTATAAATACATATTTTAATACGAATAAGACTTTAGTTAAAGCATGTGGTAAGCTTGTAGGTGGGAGATCATTTGCAAACGAAAAAACGGCACTTTGTTTCTTAAATAATCCAAAATAGAGTTGAAGTCCGCACGCGACGTTAACATAGTGAGTTTGCAGTGACCTTGTGGTACTTCATTTAATTTTTAATGTCATAAAACAGCAGTGTAGGCCATTATTCCTTTAACAGTGCGATGTGATAATGAAGTGCACTTTCTACTTTCGCAGCGGTAGTTCTGGCTTTTTTTTCAGCCCAAAAGTAAAGAAAATGACACACTGCAAATGTTTTTTTCATAATGCTGACATCAGGTGAATCCACCAAAGCAAATAGTGCTTTTTAGATCTGCGGAGGGGGCAGAAGAGAGGGGGGGGAGTGAGGCAACCCTTAATAATCATCTCAACTGAGCCTAGTTTTTGCAGATATTTTAATGTGATGTGCTTTTTCTTTCTTTCCCCTTTAAGAGACATTAAATACGCAGCCCTATAGTTCAGACGGTTGCACACCGGGCTGGTTGTATAACGGAGCTTCACCTCAGCTGAACTTGATGCATCTGGTTCAACGGCGACGAAGGACGCGCGGCGCAGTCTGCAGCCTGTGTGCACCCATTGAACCGAGCTGGATGGCTGCGGAGACACACGCAGAAAGGGGGGGGAAACAAAACTCTTCCGTGGCCCAGTAGCCGCTCACGGAAACCGTCTGTATGTGCTATACAAAATGACGTCTTTTTCTACTTCTCAGTTTACAAATATCGCTTTGTGCTTTTTAAAATGTTCGGCTCTTTTTGGGACCAGAGACATAATAGAAGACGAGACACCGTACAGAAGATATAAAGCCCGCGGACTTGGACACCCCGGAGGAAGAGACCATCCAACTTGAAATCGAGACCAGTTGGTTCGTAGTCTTATATTTACACATTTCTCTTTGTAAGTATTTTTTTTGAGGTTTGCATTTGCGTAAAGTGCGTAAAAATGACAACAAAGATCGACCTTTCGAGCGTGTAGCGATATATTTCCACCAGACCTAGTCAGTCAATTCTGACACTGTTATGACTGAACCGATCCACAGGCATTGGGGGTAAATTTCCAAGGTGTTAAAAACAAGCGCTTTCGGAATAACAGTTTTAACAGTTTAACACAATCGTCTGTAAATGTGCGAACAAGTCTCAAACATGGTCGCCAGACTGTTAACTCTCCCTTGCAATACAAGAAAATAGGTCGCCTTTTCGTGCCCTAGTTTCCCTTCGCAGACCGACATAATCTTTCTCTTTGTTGTCCCCGATGCAAACAGAGATATGCAGCCGGGCAGATCTCGTCAATACAGCGGAAACACCACCGCTCTCTAAGTGAGCACTTTACAGGATTTCAGTAAAAATGTGCATTTAATTAGAAAAGCGGCGTCTCCCGATCTGTTCACCCTGAGATAATCAGTGTATGTAAGACATGATAACATATGGTGGAGCTGTGCGGTTTCCCCTGATGTGTCACTGTGGTTTCCCTCTGAAGTTTTTGTTGAAATTAATTCATTGAAATCTGAGAGGAGCTAAGTCAGCAGAAGCTGGATGTATTTTTAATGGTGAAAAGGCCTGTGTGGGCTCCATGACTGTTTCTCAGGTGTACAGTGCAGCTTCTTTGAAAGACTAAAATATGAGACTAAAAAGAAAGAATACTTAAATCCTTAGAGGAATAAAAGCATGTATGTGATTATATTTATTTGGCACTATATGAGTGATTGAATAGTCCTAACAGGAGCTGCACAATAATCAGGTACGGCATGTAGATTTTTCGCATTACAGAACAAAACAAATAAGTAGATTTTAGTTCATTTTGTAGCTTAAATATTTTTCTTCTTGTGGCTATAGATTATTCATTACTAAAGTAGCACATTCTCCTAAAAAAATCATCGTCGGCCATCATCTTTCTCCGAGCAACTAAAGCAAAAATGCAACAGTTTAATGTTACAAAGATTATTACTTTGCAATGAATCACATTGTTGTTTACACAGAGTGAAAATGCAGGATTTAAATTGCGAGTGTGCTGCTTTACTACACATTTCAACATGTCCCCATGTTATTTATGAGATTCAGAAATTGTCTCTTTTTAGTTTAGCTGTCTCAGATCATGCCACAGATATCGTTTATGCCAAAGATAACTTCTACTTACAGCACCTTCACTCAGCAAGTCAAACGTTTAAACGTGGCACACGTGTGTGTGTGTGTGTATGTGTGTGTGTGTGTGTGTTTGCTCTCAAAGCTTCATCTGCAGACTGGCCTGGCTGGCTGGGTGAAATTCTGCTCATACTCGAGTGTCAGTCCAAATTACAACGCAGCAGTGTTTCCTAAGAAAATATCTCTGTTGGCTGACAGAAACATATTGTTGTGCTACTACCACATTCTCTCCCCCTCCATGTCTCTTTCACTGAAAAGAGGAACAGAGCAGCCAGAAACCAAAATATGAAAACGGTCCGAATGACCTTTCGGCCGCAGCCGTTCCTTCGCAAACACACACTTTTATTAATACCCTCATTTAACATGTTTATAAAGTGCTGTCACCTCTATAAACAGGAAAAAGCCATTGTGCTTTCGCGAAAATGGAGCAGAAACACAGGTGGCCCTCGAACAATGGACTCGTGCTCATTTCTCCACCGTGAGTCATTGGGACAGGAGAAAGCACATGGCTGCAGAGTAAAAATTGCCGTGATTAACGTCGGATTTACCCTGCCACCCTGTAGCTCAGAGTCCTGTTGTGGGCCATACTGGCAGTGGCCAATATGGAGAGGAGAAGAGGCTGGGATTCACCCAAATCTTCTCTCATTTGCTTTCAGAGCAGCTTCAACCTCCCTCCCACTCTACCTCCTGCTCTCTCATATCTCACACAATTGATTGAAACCCTAAGCGGGAAGATCAGGCAGAACGCAATCCAGCCTTTCTATGAATAGTTGATTGGATTTGATGGTGATGTGGTGTGTTGTTTCTTTAAGGGCATATCAGGTCAGAGGGGGGGGGGGGGTTGGCTGGGCGGGGGGGATTTTCTGTGTGCACTCCAACTGATACTGCAATGTGGCGCGTTGTGCTGTCCCATCCTGTCCTGAGCTGTGTTGTGTTGCAGAGACTTCTGCCACTCCCTTATCAGGTCATCTGCTGCTCTGAGAATGTGTGCACGCCGTGCTTTAGTTTCTGCCTGTGAAGGGACTTAAAAGGTGGTTTCCTGATCCTTTTTTGTAAATACACATTTATTTGATTGTGTGTGTCTGAGCCACCTTGTCATGTTCTCAGATGCACAGATGGTGTACTAACAGTAGGAGCAGTGGGCGTCTGTCACCAATTATTCCGTCTTTATTTTTTGGTATTAATAATGCCGCGAGCCATGAGCTGACAGTATAGTGTGTAGCTAGTGTTTTGTGTGTGTGCATGTTTGTTGTATGCCTTTGCTGTCCCCACCAAACACTTTACGTTTTGAATTTCTGCGCATCTCAGTGCAGGGCATTTAAGTGCTTGACCTAATTTCTCTGGCAGCGAAGAATCCACTAGTGAAGGCTGTCCTCTGTGTGTTTGAGTGTGTGGGTATGTGCGCACGCGCGTGTTGCTCTGGGTGTTTCCTCCTTGCTTTTCTAACAGGAAGCTGATGTGGAGTTCAACTGAGGACAAGGAAAAGGCCTTTTCTTTCCACTGTGAATCATTTGAGAGAGAGAGAGAGAGAGAGAGAGAGAGAAAAAAATGAAAAAAAGAGACTGGAGAGAAAGAAAAAAGAGACCGGGCCGCTGCATTGATTCAACTCTGCAATCTGGCCTGCTTCTCTGTCTCTCTTCTTCCCTCCCTCTCTTTTATTCTGTATATCTTGTCTATTTCAGCAGTTTTTTTGCCGCTCTTTTGTTTTATTTCTGGTTGTACTGATGTCAGATAGACAGCAGTGTTCTGGGGGGAATAGGCGGGTTTATGGAGAGTTCATGAGTCCTGTGAGAATATAGGGAGGGGGGAGACGGAGTAAAGGAGAGACGAAAAGCAAATGAAGCAGGGCTCTGTGGGGAGCAGTGCAGGTTCTTCCGGTTCAGTTTTAACATACCCACTGCAAAAAGAGGCCGCCCGTGTTATGTGTTCAGAAACCATCTACACAATAGGTACCGCTGGCTTTATTAAGGCCAGTGTTGAGAAGGATTCTAAATCCCTTTTGTATTCCTTAAAGCTGTGATAATATGGAAAGAACAAAATCTAAAAATAACTAATAAACCCTTCTGGGTGATTGTTAAATTGCTAAAATATTTAAGTAGATTTCCTGACACAGCCTCAATACCAAAGAACAAGGATGAATTAAAGCTGATATCTATTTATGGACGTAAACGCTGCATTGAGTTATTTGGTTTGAAGGTCACTGAGTTGGAATTTGTTCTCAGACATATTTCATGTTGGATGACACTTGTTCCAAAGAAATCAAATGCACACCAAGGAAAATGCTAGAAATGTTGAAACAGCATGACCTGAACCCTAATTGTAGATAATCTCATTTTATATAATATTGCAATAAAAGGGGATTTTAAAGAATGAAATAACTAAAACTACCTACTCAGCCTCTTTCATGTATTTTCAAATCTTTAACTGTTTGAGTTGCACGTCTGCAAGATTGAACTAGAACGTGGTGGGACACACTGCTGCAGCATTTATTTGTTTTGTATACATAAAGGATCGTATCAATGTAGCACGAGGGCCGATTAACTCGGAGAACATGTCCACTTAAGCTTCCAGGCATTTCTTTTAATGCCCAGGTGCCATTGAGCCTGACACAGACCTCCAGTAGCGTCACAGCCGAAGTTTAACTGACTTTGTGCTTCGACCTTCTCAAAGAGCAGAAAATAAACCTGTGAAGTGTTTTATTATTGAACAGTCTGAATTGACCCATTTTAGTGTTGAATAGCTGCTCGTGTTTCCACAATCTGCATCTAAGTTGTGTCAAAAAACAATTCTCTAACTTGTCTGTTTCTTTTCACATACATCTCCTTTATTATATTATAATTAAAAAAAATATATATTTATATATATTATATATATATTGTAATATTTATATAATAAATATATATATATATATATATATTATTATTATTATTATAAGAAAACATAGAATAATAGTAGCTTTTACCTTGATTTTGCTCATCAGTGTTAAAAAGTGTCTTGATACTTTGTACTTAAAAAAATATAAATCATTATATAAACATTATCATTATGATTAATGAGTTATGTAATTACAAACAAAATATGGTTGAAAAGAATGAATAAATACCAGCTAGTGCTCTGCCCAACAGCACTGACTTGTAACAACAGAACTGTTCCTGGATGTCCTGTGTTCGGCTTGTTCTAGCACACTGGGAGAACAACACGCCACACGGAGCACCACGCGTCCTAATCAATCACTGATCTCGATCATTTTTCACAGTGCAGGACAAATGGAGCGTGACGTTCCACACTCTTAATTTATCATTTTCTGTGTCTTGTGTTTTCAGTGCAGGGCAAGTGAGGACACAAGTGGACGTGGAACCACAAGACTTCAGATACTGCAATGCAGGTGAGCACATGGTCACGCTAACACACACAAATGTCCACTACTCGGAGTACATAAACATGAAGCAAATGCAAAAATATTATGTTGCTTACAATTTCAACTTAAGTCGTTATGGTCACAATCATACGGAGTAGGATAACATGCATTTCAGGATTAATGCTTGAAAGGCAAAAAGGTCAAAGCTACTGAATTATGTATGTGCCTTATGTCTCCAAAATGTTGCAGCGTTGCACTTTTTTTCTTTCTTTGTTTAATACATACAGATGTTACAGTTAATTAATTTAACCCTTTGGCTTGATGCTTCTCTCTCAGCCAAGATTAATGAATATAACCTGGTTATATAAAGTCTGAAGGATAAAGTGGAAATTGAAACTTGATCTAGAAAATGAGCATTTCTCTAATATCTCTACAGCTTCGCAGCAGAATGCACTCAAAATCAATTGCACACATCTATCCTCAACCCTTGTGAAGCTGTGAGTGACAACAAGACAGAAAATTAAATTATTAACTCTAAAACGGCCAATCTCTGTCTAATGTTTCGATACAGCCGAGTATATTTTTAACAGACCATAATAAGCAGAATCGGATACGAGCGATGAGCCGCAGTCCAGAAACACCGTCAGCACTCAGTGAAGGAGAACGATGCCTGGCTTTAGTTTTGGAGCGTCATAATGTGTGTATATTGTTAAGAGGATATGACCATAGTGGATTTTATGTGAGGAGACTCCCTGAGAAGAAATAAAGTAGTTATGTGATAATTTTTTAACTTTACTTTCTTCCATGAAGTCGATCCTAACTATGTGACATCTTTGAGTCCTCATAATTCAGACTGATTATGTTGTCGACATGGAATTATATGAACATGTGGTTTTGAGTGAACTGTGCAGTGAATGAGTAACGTTTTATTCAATTAAGACAGATTTGGTCATCTTCAAGCTTAAAAATTAAAGTTGAAGGAAAGATTGCTCGCTCTTTAAGGCGAATGTTGTGACAACAGCATCAAAGTAATGTGCATGGAATCAAGAGCATTCTTAACAAAATTACTTGTAACTTGTAACATGTATACGCGTGGAGTCCTGGTTGTTGTAATTCACATTGACTACCAGATGGGAGGAGTTTACTGGTGCAGTATAATTCCAGTAGTATAACGTCAATATCAGGCTCAGAGTTCATTTAAGCTGCTCGAATCCTGATGTTCCTCTCAATCTTATGTTTCGTCCTCAAGAACACATAACAGTGTCACATACAGTATTCTGTATGTATGAAGCCACAGTATTTAATGCTTGTATTGAATAATACTAAAACTGATATTCAATAACTTTAAGATGCTGTCTTTTTATGTCGCCACCATTACATGAAATGGAAATGTTAAAACATTTTGACTGCTGGAGAGTAAAGGAAGATTTTTTATTTGTTTTATTTTATTTTGGTAGCTCAGCCCGCCTAAACCTGTGTCATTTTCCTGTGTAGTTCAGGGTTTAGATTTTACACTCAGTGCAGATGGCAGAATAAATTGAAAGCAAAATGGTCAAACAGTTTACACTTTCTGAGACCAGGCAGGTAAATTAAAAAGTTATCTCAAGGTCAAAGTGGGCTGTGTTTCACATGCATGATTCGGGAGACATGGAAAGTGGGATGGATCCACATGGAGATGTGGAAGTGGCCAATAAAGGGAGGAGACAATTCCCTGACTCCATCTACATACATAGCCAGCCAGATCCTCTGTCCAGGGATGTGGTGAGGGGCCAGAGTGTGTCGCCGGTTGGCGTTCTACACTCGCTCTATCCATTGAACTGAAGATGGAACACAAAGGAAAGGAGACATCCACACATTGATTTGAGACAGCAAAACTCAGAAACAAGGTTGTCTCTGAATGGGACCATGCAGAAGGAAAAACATATTGTTGCACAGCAGGGCTATCTCTTTGGCTGTGGGTAACTTGGGCAGAGGAATAAAATCAGCAGTTTTGGGAAAACGGTCTACAACTCTAAGAATCACTGTGTTACCAGAGGGAGGCAGACAGCTGACAAAGTCCAACAAGTTGTGAGGAACAGGCAGCATTTGGAGGAGCCTGGTGGGAGTCCTTGTGCTGAGAGCAGACCATGCATGCGGCAATAAACCCTTAGCTGTTCCATCGAGGGCCACACGAAACGTTTGCGAGGAGAGCCAGTGGGCGTCCAACCCCAGGAAGACAGGCCAGACGAGAGGAGTGTTCCCACTGGGGTACCTGCGAGTAGGACAAAAAGGCGAATAGCAGGACAACCACTGGGAGCTAGATATTCTTTTGTTTGATTCCCCAGGAGACCACTCCAATGATGGAGGTAAGGAAGATCTCCACTGACTTAGCAAAAGTGTCCTCGGACTGGATCTGGTGGGACTGAGCATCTGGTTTCACATTCGTATAACCTGGTCGGTAGGAAAGTTGAGGAGAGGATGGGAGCTATGGTGAAACAACACTTTAACTATGTAAAAGCCTCCACCACTGTCACACAACTGTAATTCTGGAAGCAATTGAACAGTTTGCAAGAGGATGGGCCGGGCCAGTCTGTAACTGCCTTGACCTTGGTGGAGTCAACCGGGATGCTGCCAGCAGTGACAATGAACAGCTGGTTTACTCAGCAGTCTTTGAAAGACACACTGCACATGTTCCTGCTAGGTCTTGGAAAAAGATCAGTGTGTCATCCAAATATATAAATACAACTTGTTTAGTATGTAACGAAGCAGGTTATTTACTACGGCTTGGAAAACTGCAGGAGCATTGGTCAAACCAAAAGTCATCACCAGATATTAATAGTGGTCGCTTGGTCTGTTAAAGGCAGTCTCCCACTCACCCCCCTTCCTAATGTGTACCAGGTGATAAGCATTCCTGAGGTCCAAAAAACAGTAGTCCCCTGTGGCAATTTGAAAAATTAGGAAATGAGTGATGGAGATGGAAGGGGAGGGATTTGTCCTTTTTGTCAGAGATCTGGAAAACAGATGCAGAGGAATCACCAGGAGTAGAAGGTGGGACAGATCAGACACTAAATAAAACTCCAGAAGATCAATCAATGTGTGGATGTCTGACAAGCCATGGAAACCCCAAAATGACAGGAGGTTGAGGTGCATCTATCAGGTGAAAGGTGAATGTTTCATGATGATTACCTGACATGGCCAGGTGGATGTGGACAGTTTTGTGAGTCACAGAGCAGAGGAAGTGTCCATTGAGGCTAGCTTCCATGGGCTTGATTAGGGGCTCCCAGCCAATGCCCAGCTGAGTGGCAAGCATGCTACTATTACTGTTTAGGCCTGCCTTTTACAGGGCAGGAGGAGACTAAATGGCTGGTCCAGCAGCAGTAAAGGCACCTGTTGGTCTTGGGGCTCTGCTGTCCCTCCTTAGAGGAGAGCCAGGTCTGGCCCTGTTGCATTGGCTCAGGGGTGTCATTGGAGGGTGCTGTTGCTCGAGCTGGAAGATTTGTTGGTAAGGCCTTGCACAGGGATCTTGAGAATGGGCGTGGCTGGCGACTAGAACTTGCTCCCCCCTCTGCTACCGGAGACGACTGTCAATACAGATGGTGTGGTTGATGAGGGCGTCCAGGTCTAGGGGAAGCTCCTGGGCAGCGAGTTCATGTTTAATGAGATTTATATTATACATCATACAGAGAAGGAGCAATCCACTTTCTGCAGGAAAAGTTCTGAACTCAATGGAGTAGTCGGCCACCTGCCTTCCTCCTTGGCTGGTTTAACTTAACAGTCCCCAAGCTGCCTCTTTCCCTGGAGTCGAGTGGTCAAAAACCTTCTTGAGCTCTGTGGTGAACATCTTCTTTGAAGACCGTGTCGGTGCCTGTCTCACTGGACGGGTACCCAATCCCTGGCTCTGCCCGTGAGCTGGGTATTGAGGTAAGCTACACAGGATCATTGGAAAAGGAAAGCAAGAGGACTGTAGCTTGAAGATTAGGGAGCATTGCGTAAATTAAGACCAAGGTGCATCTGGATCTCTGGAGTAGCGTTAGAAGGGGAGTCTCAGGACTTACAGGCACGAGTAGGGTGAGCAGGAATGCCAGAGACGGAGGCTGGGCTTGGGCGGAGAGCTGCTGGATCTGCTCACGGATGGATTCTAGGATACGCTCTTGGCAGACAGAGATCACCTGGAGCCCTCCTAATGAATCTGAGAATTGGAGGTGACTGGTGCTACATGGCCTGATCGTACCCTAACGGCTCAGTAAAAGCAGGTTTGAACCCAAAAGACCCGGCCAGAAAAAGTAAAAAGTTTATGCAAGGTCAAAAACAGGCAGGGGAGATGAGGCAAACTTATTCAATATGGGATCAGGCTAGAGAGCAGGATTCCAAAAGGCAGTCAGAAAGTCATAACAGGCAAACCCAGGCAGGTGGAGAAAATGGCAGAAACACTAAGGCAGAAGCTTAGTAGACGATCTGGCTGGGAATGAATGTAAGTGGGCCAGTATACAGGTATGTTACTGGGCTGATGGGGGAACAAATGTGCAGGGAATATGATCTCAAAGTTACAGGAGAGTTTGTACAAGGCGGGAAAAAGGCAGACAAGTAAAATGTGGACTAGAATTTGGTTGACAATGTGACGCATAGAGGTTGTTTTATGCTGCATATTTACAATATTAAATTAATTGTCCAAAATGTAACATTTATTGATTAGGTGCATCCAGACAAGAGACATTATTATAAAAAGTAATTACAAAGGAAACAATTTTGGTAATTATGTGAGGAAGCTGCAAGTCATCAGACAATTTTAATTAATTTAGTTTCTAAACATTTATATACTGAAAAGATGGATAAAGTCATCAGATCCCTACTTTTTGAATAAAATCCTAATTTGATAGACGACCAGTTTAGTGGAGGTCCAGTAGGCACCGTGCCTCAGATCAGATGTTGTCCAGATGTCCTGGTGAGAGCCATCCTCAGGCTCCTACTAATCTACTGTTAGAAGAAATGGAACAAGAAAGCCCTCCATGACCTCCAAGAGCCTAATATGCTGTAAACCGTTAAAAAGAAAGTTGATTCTTTTAGTATCAGATGGAGATTTGTCCTTTACAGAACCAGCATCCTTGTGTCACATTTATAGTCAAGTGAGCACAGAACTGAGTCTCCGGCCCACACATGCATACTTAGACTTCCTAGTTCTGTAGATACAATTTGTATTTGCTGTCATATCTTATTTAAAGTAGGTTTGTTTGGCATTTTGATGGATATTCTCATCCCAAAGCCTCCCACAGTGCCTTTAACTGCATTCATCTTTAGCATTAGTGACTATGTTTACATGCAGAAGAATTTTGTTTTTGTAACCCAATTGTGGGTTGACTCATACAAATCTCATATCTCAGTTTGAATAGCTCATACTCTAATTATGAAAAACCTCAGTTGTCTGGCTTTCTTCCATTTCTTACTCACATTTAATTTATTTGACATTGACATAAAATCATATTATGGGTTAAGTATTCTTTAGGCAAGGCAAGTTTATTCATATAGCACATTTCAGCAACAAGGCAATGCAAAGCGCTCTACATAAAGAAACATTGAGACAAAAGAATCCCATTATACAGGATATTTAAATACAATTAAAAACAATCATTAAAGAGCCAATTACCTGTTACCTCTGGGATAATAGGCCTATTTTAACGATTAGCACGAGAGGGTAGCTGCTCTTTCATGTAGTTATTTAATTGTTATTTGGGATCATAACTACGTATTTCTCTGCCACTCCTACTTCACTTGGTCCCTCTTCATTTTTCTATTCTATACCTCATGGACAGAATCAACAAGTAGGATATGATATTATCCACAGGGACACACTGGGTATCCTTGCGAACGCCAAGGTGGATTAAGCAGTGTCTGATTATCAAGCACAACTGGTGTCATGCTTGATAACAGGAACAGTTCAGGGCCACTGGCGTCTAATGGCGTCCAATGGCGTCCAATTACAAGTATCACATACAAGGTAATTATGGGGTAAAGTCCAGAGCAGTGTAAATGTATTTGAGATTTAGTAAAGGCTGAATTACTACAGATGTGTAAGGTAACTTTATTTTGTTTGTGTGTGTCTATGTTCATGAAGGAGAAGTAATGAGAGTGGATGGTTGCTCTCCACCAGACAACCAGAATGAACTGTGCAATGGCTAAAAGAATCTGTCTCTCCCTCTCAGACTGGGGGGGGCCCTGTCTCCACAGAGCGCTCGGCCGCTGCTGCATTGTGGCCCGGGGCCTCATTTGAATGGGCCTTTAGTATTTTGTGTGAACAAGTCAGCGCCATTTGCATTTGTTCCAGTCACAAAGGTTTAACAGGTCAATAGGGACTCCCTGGCAGAAAACTAACACACTAGGGTACCTTTTTTTTCTCCCTCCCTCAAGTCTACTCCATCGCTGTGGTTGTCAGGAACCCGGCCGGCTTGTCCTGGTAGTATGTAACTCAAGCATGTGGTCTGTGTGTGTATACATGTGTGTGTGTATAAGTGTGTGTATGTGTTTTAGGACATGATTGGTGACAGCAGAGTGCAGGGTCAGAAAATAGGAGCAAATACTCTCCAGGCTGTACTGACAAAGGTTTAATTAACATACAACTTATAATAGTAGCTTGTTTGAGTGACAGAGGTGTGTGTGTGTGTGTGTGTGTGTGTGTGTGTGTGTGTGTGTGTGTGTGTGTGTGTGTGTGTGTGTGTGTGTGTGTGTGTGTGTGTGTGTGTGTGTGTGTGTGTGTGAAACCCATACACCCCATGCGCATTTGTGTCTGCAGACCTGCAGAATTGAATTTCCTGATCCTGGAGTATTTACACTTTCAATTTGTAGCACGGCGTTGAACAATACGTGAGGATATGTGGGTGCTAATTGCATCTCAGCAGCTTCATCGCAAGTGTGATGGCGGGATAAATTACCATCGTGCCTTTTAGTTTGTTACTCCTCTTCTCCTGTTTCGTATTTAGAAGTAAACTAAAAGGTTATTAGTATTTCTATTGAAAACTAATGGAAGCTGTAAACCTAAATATATCAAACTAGCTTAGTTAGCAGTGCAAATATCTTTTTAAAGAAATACTAACTTTGCTAATGTGCAATTTTTTAATGCAGTGCGAGAACGTAAATTCTGTTTCTAATGTACAATATGTTATATAAGAGCTTCTAATGTGATGTTAAAATAATTTCATGTCTTATTACTAGCTTGCTAATTTGCATTGATGTGCTTTTAGGACAACGATTACACTGAAATGTCTTTCTAAAAGATTTTAAGAGAATATCTAGAGAAGGGAATATCGTCTCATTAAAAATGTATTGTGATTTTTGGAAGGATGGCAGAATTAACTTTTTATGGTTCTAGAGAGTGTCGTCTCTGTAACTCACTTAGTGCTTTGCTATGCACTTGAAATAAGTGAATAACGCTGGTCCACATTTCCATCCATGTTATGTTGGCTTTAAGTGCAGTCCGGGCAGCAAGGTGCTGTGGTGCTCCGTTTAAAATGTCAAAGGCTTTATAACATCAGGTGTGCGGCTGAAGGGCTGATGGCTGTTATATACGTCTGTTTTTATAAATGAGAGGAATTCAACAATATCACATGATCACCCTCAGCGTCAGTGCGGCTTTATCAACATTTAATCTTCAGCAAACAGTGACACACAATGTATTATTTACCACAGTGACATTGCCCTGAATAGTTATTTGTATTTACTTTATAATGCACTATTCAAGGTCAAGTCTTTGTATGGTTTAAATGCAGGCAGAGGAGGAAGGATTCTCTTCTGCAACACATCGCTTGTGCCGTGTACGTCTGTACTCCTTTGAATCAATAGCAGAACCCACACTTGTGTAATCCTCCTCAGTGAAAGAAGCTTGTATTATTTGTGGAAATATTAAATTGACCATGTAAAATCTTAAGGAAAAAAGGCTTTAGTTTTTGATATGTATACCAATGTGTAGTTTATGCCTGTACATGAACTCCCTTAACAACAAATATATGTTTACCTAAAGGGATTTCTTTTGTGCCGTGTTGAGGGCAGAGGAATCATTTCTGCAGAGAGTCACTGTGTACACTAACATGTACACTATAAGGTACTTGCCTTAGAGACTTGGCGCACGTAGCATAAATATAGTGGAATATACAGACACACACAGACACAGTGTATATAGTACGATACAAAACTATGTACACACCATGCACAACTGCACACATGATTAAAACTTGCACTGGTTGTATTTATATCCGCACATTACAAGTAGTCTTAAACAGCATTTTACAGACAGCAGAGGAGGGAACATCTAATATTTTGTGGCAGACCTGAGTGGGAGGCATGCTTACAACGTCTCCTGTCATGCTGATCTGAGCTCGCCTGCTGCAGCGCCGTGCTCTGCGTTATTACTGTATTTTGTTGTGTTTGTGTTGAGCTGTGTGACCCACTATTTGGACTTCTGCTCCATTATCTTTGAAAACTTGCTGCACTTGGGTCCCAAGCAAAGAAAAGCGTGAGAGAGAGCCCTGCGTCAGGTGCTACAAGCTGCTAGCTAGGCCTGTAGCCAGGCCCAGAGAGCCAGACCTGGCAGCTCCGAGGCTGCGACGTGTGAAACGCTGCACACAAAGGAGCTCGCTCCATCTGTATGCACCCTACATAGGCAGGCTTTTGTTGCAGTCGACAGGCACATGACTGCTAGCATCTTAACCCCTGAGAGCCAGCGTCTCTCTTCCCCTCTCTCTCTCTAGACTGCACACTGCAGTAGACACCACCATGAGTTAATGCTTTGAGGGGAAAAACAACACTTGATTTAAGCAAGAGCTAGAGCTGTATTAGTGATTTACGTCTTTGCTATTTCTGTGTACATTTTGTTCTTTAAAAACTCCTCAGAATATATATATATATAAATAAAAGTATAATATAGATAGAGTAATGTTTATAGATTCATACTTTAAAATTCTCTGACGAAACTGTTAATGTTTAGTTCAGTAAAATGAATGCGAGACATTGTTTGAAGAATTGGATCAGGGCTTAATTTTTAACAATGATTTGGGGTTAATATGGAGGTCAGCCATGAATAGGGAAAGTGTGTGTTCACATGAAACATACGTTAAAATAGGCAGATTCATATTTTTGTGCTGCTGTATAGATTGGACAAACAATAATGATGCACGTCAGACGTAGGATGGTTTCAGCTTTATTTCTATTTTCTGTTTACTGTAAGG
Source organism: Cottoperca gobio (assembly GCF_900634415.1). NCBI lineage: Eukaryota > Metazoa > Chordata > Actinopteri > Perciformes > Bovichtidae > Cottoperca > Cottoperca gobio. Next base: position 12,048,812 of record NC_041377.1, read on the forward strand.
CCAATTTTGCTTATTTGTCTGCACACTTTGCCTGAAGTTGTAGAGATAGTTGAGAAATGAGACCCCCGACTCCCACTGGGAGACCTCTCTGTAAAATCCAATTAAAGATAAATCACTAACGTCAAGACTCGATGGCTGCCGCAGTTAGGAGATGCTCCGACCTATTAGCACTCTTCATTTTTCAATTTTAGTGTGCTACGTGGACGTCCTTGAGTGGATCATTAAGTCACACACACAGACACACACTCCTTCTCTGTCTGGGAATGTTTTTCTTGTTAAACCACAGTGAGCCGGAAATAAAGAATTATACATATCATCTTCTAAATTCAGAAGCTTTATTTGTGAATATCCTGCTCGCGTAAATAGATATTGTTGGTTTCATGTTACGCAGACAACTCCAGACGTGTGTGTGCATGTGTGTGTGAAGCCGGGAGTGTGTGTGTGTGTGTGTGTGTGTGTGTGTGTGTGTGTGTGTGTGTGTGTGTGTGTGTGTGTGTGTGTGTGTGTGTGTGTGTGAAGCCAGGAACATGTGTGTGTGAGGCCAGGAGCATGTGTGTGTGTGTGTGTGTGAAGCCAGGAACATGTGTGTGTGAGGCCAGGGGCATGTGTGTGTGTGTGTGTGTGAAGCCAGGAACATGTGTGTGTGAGGCCAGGAGCATGTGTGTGTGTGTGTGTGTGAAGCCAGGAACATGTGTGTGTGAGGCCAGGAGCATGTGTGTGCTCGATATGAAATCAAACGAGGACTCCATTTGATTGTAGCTGAACCCTTAGTCAGCAGGAACAGGGAAATAATAGGAAGGACAGAGAGGTTGCAGTTAAAATAAAACATGGCTTCACATCAAACCCTCCTCCTCCTCCACCTTCCACATATAAAATGAGGGTGTACGGTCTCGAAGGGGGCTGGGGTGTGAAGGGCTCCTATCCGGGCCGAGCTAGGTCACGCAGGCCCAGCCACGCTGCAGTGGCTCTGTGACGTGGCAATAAAGTAGAACAAACAGCAGGTCCGAACCCTTTAAGAGGTGGTACCACTCCCTGAGAACGACAGTCCTGCATGTAAGCTGTTTTCTTTTTATAATAGCTGCAAAATAATCATTTATTAATGCAGAATGGACGGCAAAATGTGATCAGCAAGTAGCTGGGAACCAGGAGAGGTGTGTGTGTGTGTGTGTGTGTGTGTGTGTGTGTGTTGGGAGGAGGGGAGAGGAGGGGAGAGGAGGGGTAAGTTTCAAATATATTAAATGCGTCTGAAAAAAAAAATTGTTTCCCGCCTGTCTGCAGGGTATAATTTGCCTTTGTTTATTTTCATTATTAATAACGAGTAATTCCAGTGTGAACTGTGTGATCACACACATGTTTGTGCAGAAACGATGCAACCTTGAGAGCACTTGACTTTGCATTCAGAGCATGTGTTTCATCCAGCGTTGAAGAATATTTTGATGCCACACAATGAAAATCTATTTAATGCAAGCTTGATTAAGACCAAGGTAGCACTGATTACAGAATTACATTTGTTGTAAATTAAATGTTGCCATGCTTCACAATGTTCTTAGAAATGACAGTAAAAAAAACCTCTTTGCTTAGAATCAGAGGCAGTTCTTTGTTCAGTTATTTCCTCCTACAGTCCTCGAGATGGACGCTTTATTTTGTTAGCTAAATTAGAAACCAAGCCTTTCTAATAACCTGGCCGTTGCAAAATGACCTAGAGAGAAGGGGAGTCTCATGGTTAACTGAAAGTGGGACGATGATTCTCCCAAAGCACTGCCTTTATTTTAATGAGAGAAGAGCTGCAAAAAAGGACGAGCTTGTGAAGCTGTCAAAGTGCTGCTTGTTTGGGATTTATCATGTGTTTGATTTTAAAAGCTGTTTAAGGACACTTGTCTGTAGCGAGCCCAGCTCCATTTGGTCTGTCCTCTTCTCAACCTGCTCCGCTTCCTCACAGACACTCGGTTTTCAGAGGTGAGTGACTTCATGATTATTAAAAAAAAAAAAATGTTTGAATCCAAGTGTTCAGTTCGTGTTCTCAACGAGTGTTCAGAAAACACTCGAGAATGTTTTTTTGACCTCGCAGGCTATCACCACTTTGTTTATTTAAAGTCAGCCACTTTACTCTCTCTGTAACGCAAAAGCTTTTTTGAGTGGCGAAAATGTAAAGATGTATTTAATAAGTTTTTGTTTTAAATGTTTCTAAATAGGTACAACACTTATAATATCAAAGCAGTTTGCAGTAATGCATTTGAAAAGGGTGATCTTTTAATTTCACATTCAAAATGTGTGAAAGCTCTGAAACTCAAAGGATTTTATACAAATCGCAGATTGGCGCTTATTTTCTTGACAATTATGTATTTTTAGTTTCCCACCGTTCTAAAGAGATTTAAACCTTCTTATACACTTTTAATTGCATAAACTGAGATAGAAAATTCTCATTCATTTTTAAATGTTTCCAAGAAGTTCATCAAATTGACATTGTACATTTTAAACAATAATTATAATGTATTTCTTTTTAATATCATTTATAGTCATGAAGAAGCTTTACTTTGAAAAGAAGTCCACCACATGTTCTACTTTTACTTTCCAGAGTTCGGTTTATGAAAATAGGTAAAAGTGATATTTATTATGAAATTCTGTCCCGCAGAACGCAGGAGAAACTATCATCATTCTGTTGGAACAATTAAAGTTTGTCCTTTAGTCGGCTCTCTCTTTGAAAAGAAAAATTAAAGTTGCTTTCATCGTATTAGTTTAAACTGTAGAATAAAAGAAATCTACTTTTTCTTTTAAACAAAGTGCTATATTCTGTCAAGTCACTATAATTTACACTCTTATAATTTATACTCTTATAATTTATACTCTTATAATCATTCAGTGTTTTTAGAAATTAATTTAGAGAAGAAAAAAAAACACATTTTGATCCCTGACTGAAATGTGTCAGGTTACCATTACCTTTCTTCAGATTCTATTTTAGTCATACTGTTTATGCATATATATATATATATATATATATATATATATATATATATGATGTATTATTTTTATATTATTCTCTTTTCCTGTTTTTAATATGTTAGCTTGTATTCACTATGTCAATTATATTAGGTGCGTGAAATAATTATATTTGATACTTAATATGAACTTTGAAACAAGTGAAATAGTTTACTTGTACCTAACATCTTTTTGAGCATAAATAAGAAGTCATAAATATGAATGAAAAGAAATGAATTATAATAAATAGTGTACAGTTTATGTGATGTAGTGTACGTGGAGTCCTTGACAGCCTGCCGGGGGTTAACCTTTGTTTCTGTCTAAAGGAATTCTAATCTGTGAATCCTGCAGTCCAGTCATTGTAGCTTTCTATCTTGGCATTTGTTAAAAAGCATCTTTTTGTTTTAAATACAGAGACATGTTGTACAATGTTGAACGTTTCTGTAGAGATTGACAAGTTAGAATGAGTGTGTGAGTAGCTGCATCACTCGGGCCGCCATGTTGTCTCCTCCTGTCCTCCATTTTGTGATTGTGGCTCTCGGCTCTTGCTCACCTGCTTTCTCTTTTTTCTCTTTTTTTTTTTTTTTTACAAAACTGTCTGCCGTTTATCAAAGTGAAAAAAAAAATGATATTGCTTTCACATGATTTTCAGATGCACTTTTACTTTTTCTAAACACCCATCAGTCTTTTCTTTGATGGCTGAAGTTTTTGCTGTGAAATATTAAACCACTGCAACAAGATGCACACTGTCCGGACAGGCCTCTTCGACTTAGAGCAATTTCTCCATGTAATCAGCAACACCCATGTTAAAGGTTGCACATGACGTTTTTACAGCTCTATAGCTTGAGCGACTGTGACCTGTAGCCCCGTAATGGCCGCCTGGGGTCATGAAGGTTAATAGAGACTGATGTGTGAGGCCCCAGAGTGACATCCCAAAGGGGATGGCCCCTTAATCCTTATTAGGCCTCTGTGTTAGTGATCCTTACCTTTCAAAGCAAACAGCACGCTCCCTTTGCTGTGGGGCCCCAGCCTGCCCCCGGCGTTACACTTCTGACCCTGGGGTCGTGGCCTTTGTTCAGAACCCTTCAGAGACTGACCTTCGGGGTCACGGCTGTAATAGAGAAGTTGTCGAGGCGCGTGCTGCCGAGGGGCCCCTCAGCAGACCACCTCGTAGAGGGAGCGGGCGCTCCGCACTGGTCACCAAAGAGAGGAGGAAGGTGTGTGAGTGCTCGCCGGAGTGTGAACGTATAGATGGCTGTAGCTTATAAGGTGGAAATACAACTGGGGTTAAAGTGTGAGTTATTACCATTCAGGACGACGTCTTAAGCTTATGAAAAAAGTACCAATGTGGCATTTAAAATGCAATAAGTCATGTATTCACAGAAGCAGCTACCGCAGCGAGGGTCACGTCTCTCTTTACTGGCGTTCCCATGTGCTTTTACTTATTTAACTGCTGACTAGAAACTACGAGTAAAACATTGAAGAAATATCATTTCTGCTGCAGAAATAAACCATAAATAAGTATTTCTTTCAGTTGTTTTGCTCTGTCCAATGACTCATGTGCTCTTAGAGGGAGCTGCTTGTTGGTTAATCTGTTCAATGTCCCATAACAAAACAAACAAATTATTTGTTATTTAATTACAATATATTTTGAGATCTGTTTATCTTTATGTTTTTTATCATTGCAAATATTGTGGCTCATATTATTCTCAAGTACTGCTTGTCCCCGGGCCGTACAGCCCCGTGTGTGTGTGTGTGTGTGTGTGTGTGTGTGTGTGTGTGTCTGTGTGTGTGTGTGTGTGTGTGTGTGTGTGTGTGTGTGTGTGTGTGTGTGTGTGTGTGTGTGTGTGTGTGTGTCTGTGTGTGTGTGTGTGTGTGTGTGTGTGTGTGTGTGTGTGTGTCTGTGTGTGTGTGTGTGTGTGTGTGTATCGGTCGTGGTGCCACAGTGGATCTGTGGGATGATTCCTAAGGATGTGAAGGTGCTGGGGGTCTGATAAGACCACTGGATCAACAACTCATTGAGACTGGTGCCACCATGCAACATGACTTGTTCATCATTGCCACATTTACTGCAGTCGGTTCATTTGATAGTGTTTTGTATTTAATTTGACTTGCATGCATATCAAATATCAACAACGCAATATGCTTTTACAAACGGACAGCGAATGTAAAGGCAGAGCACAGTTTGGATTTAACCTGCAGGTGAGGGGGGTTGATGAAAGAATTGTGGCTGTGGATTCTTGGAAGTGTCATAAATGAGGTTGTTAATATTGGAGTTTCATCAATGGCAGCATTACGCAGGCCGCTCCTGCACGGGCGAGGCTGTGCAGAGGGCTACAGTGTCAGAAGTTGGCAGCTGCGCCAAAACCAGAGTCGTATCCTCAAGTGAACTCTGCACCACGTACGGTGCAACAGGCTCTGCCAAGTTTTTTGAATTCCTGCCACATGTTAGATGGTAAACAACTGACTAGCAGGAACAGTGTTTTAGATAGACGATGATGGGATTCTGGAAATTGCTGATGAAACATGCATCTGTTTACTCTTTCATTGTATTTGTATTCAGCGTGCAGTTGTATTGGTTAGACGCCACACGGTTCAATCTGATGATTGTTTGGCGCTCGATCTTTTTTCTCATCAGGAACACAAATGATATGATATCTTGACAAAGTGCGGTGGGGTCATGAGTTGCCTCGTGTTGAACTCTCGTGCTTATTTCTCGCGTTTGCGCATTGTGTGTTTTTGTAATGTGGTGCAGCAGGACACAAGGAACCTGAGTTTTATTTGAGACTGTGGAAAGTGAGGCAGAGTTAGGCAAGACAAGTGCACTCACTCTCGGTCTGACTCTCTCTCTTGGTCCGTCCTTTGAGGTAGAAACACACAGCAGCGTAACGCCTTTTCTTTCATCCTCCAGGACTCAGAGTGAGGACGTAGGAGACACTGCAACTCGCCAAGTGGCCAAATTCGTCTGCTGTTCAATCGCTCATACTCACTCTGGTCTTCGTCGTCTTCTCTACAGTAAAAAACACACACGATAAAACGATTTTCCCACCTTTATTTGTTTCAATGTGTGCGATCCTCCTTTGCACTCTGCGTGGGCGATAAGAGAATCAAGGCTAGCTAGCTGTGCTCCGTGATGTGAGATCTGTCGGAGATTTTTTGGATCGTTTTCCCTTTTTCCCCTCTCTTTTGTGAGGCTGCTACTTTGGGGAGAGAGGAGGGGAAAACATTTGCCTGTGCTGAGTTCTGGGTTTCTTTTGGGAAGGAGAAGACTGAAGGGGAGGGGAATGGCATCCAAAAGGGAGGAAGTTGTTTTTCTGCCATGGGGGAATCTGTTGCAAACAGCTAAGGGGCATTACAGCATTCTGGCCACAGAGAAGTTTTTCGGGAAGGGAAGTCGGGTAGAAACCGGATGGGTGTGTATAACCTTCAGTAGGCTGATGCAGAGGTTGGTAGGTGTGCATGAGACAGAGAGAAAGACAGCAGGGGCTGTATCTGGCACAAAATAACATAAAAAGGATCGTCCTCATGCAGGTTTAAATTAACACTAGCTGTTCAGAGCAGTGCTGTTTATTACTGTAGGCTATAACGGTGCTCGTGAAAGGACAAGAAAGGGTGGGAGACAGAATAGGCTGGACACTGAAGGGGAAGGCGGAGGGGGAAGGAGGGTGCAGGACACGAGCAGTCATCAGCAGAGTCCATTTTATCGTTCGGTTACAGCCCAACATTACGGCTTTCCTTATTCGCGCGCAGGACCGCCGCTGCAGATCGCAGCAAGGAACGGTTGCCCTAGTATGGCACATGGCGGGCGCACTGCGGTAAATATTACAAGATTTTACAGCATTGTTCATTGTTGCGATCATGACAGGGCAGTCGCACCCAGGTGTTTATCTGACTTGAGTGCGTGCCAAAGCAGTCAATGTAGCTTTTTAACTCATTAACATGTCTGTGGTCGAGAGAAAGAGTAATCAAGAGGACATTCATCAGAGATCATGGCAGACTTTCTTTTCCCGCTTCTATTACGGGAACGCCATTGCTTCTGTTGCCCCCTGAAAGTTTTGAGATAAAGGACATGTAGGTCAAACGTTTGAGATTAAAGTCGAAGCAGCAGCAGCAGCTCTGAAGTGAAAAGATAAATTGTTAATCTTTCCCATGAATCTCAAAGTTAGGTGTTGCAAGTTTTCCCAGAAGCCTTTAATCATTTGTGAGTGTGTTTTTTGTGACTTTCCTCCTCAGGAGAAGTGCACTGTACACCACCGCCCCCCCCGCTCCAGCTCTCACCCCGCCTCATGCTTGCGCACGTCGCACGGGGCCAGTAATGAAAATGCATCGTGCACACGCACTCCAACACGTCCCTGTTTCATCATCAGCTGAGCCCTTTTTCGTCCACTCACAGCTCTTCTCCCCTCCCTCTCTCGCCCCCTCCCCTCTCGGCTCTTGCTTCTTTTTCTATCCATCGCTCTCCTCTTCCTCTCTCCCTGGGTCCCGGCCACATGCAAGAGGGTAGACTAGGACGCTGCAGCTCTGAAAGAAAAGAGGGGAAAAACGCTCTGCTGCTATTTCTACAGACGGGCCCCTCCCCTTTGGCTAGTCTGTGCCAAAAGAGGGAGGGGTTCTGTACTACTCCCAGTCCCGGGCTTTTAACCCTCTGCCTGCTCTAGCTTCTCTCTGCAAGATCTGCTCCTCAATATCGTGCAACAAGTGGCCTTGCTTTACTCCTACTTCGGCAACGCTGCGCCATTTGCAAAGACATTTTTTCGGACCTCCGTTTTCTTCACGTTGCGGGCACTGATCACACGCATCTGATCAGTTTTTGATGCTTCTGGGTTGTTAGTAGAGTTCAACCGGACTGGGGAGAAACGGTGGTTTTTGGTTTGCGCTCTACGCTGATGCGAAGGCTTTTTAGAGCACGTGCTTCTCGATTGCTCGCCATGATGAATTTTTCTCCGGAGTCCTCCCTGAAGTTGAAGATGAAGACAGCAGTTTATTTTTAGCGTGTTGTTTGACCAGCTGCTTGATTTCATGCTACCTGTGTAACTTGCATGTATCTTGATTTCAGCAGATTTCTCACATATTTTCCTGCGCTCCTATCTCCTCTGCCCTCTTTCCTCACCCTTTCCATCTCTCAACTCCCTCTTTTGGATTTTCTGCTGCCCCACCCTCTCTTCCTCACGCTTCCTCCCCTCTCTCTCTACTCTCTCTCTCTCTCTCTCTCTCGCTCTCTCTCTCCCGCTCTCTCTCTTGTGGGCAGTCTCCAGTGAAAGGGGAGCATGAGGGTGGAGCAGGGACGGGGCTTTTTGTGGGACAGGTGCCAATTCCAAACAAAAGACACGAAAAGCCAAAAAGACTGAGATAGTTCCCTGCGACAGGAAAAAAGTGGCATGTTTCAAGTACTGATTTGTAGTAATAACATGTGTACGTGTAACAATTCTTCTCTTGCAGGACTTTTTTTCTGTGTTGCATGATTGATTAGCAGCAGAGATCTTGAATCCTCTCTCTCCCCCCTCTCTGCTCTCTTGCTCCCGTGAAGGCATTTGAGTTTGGAGGGGGGAAAAGAAGGAGGGGCGGGTGGAGTTTGGAAGGGGCAGTGGGAGGAGGAGCCTTGCCTCCTCTCCTCCCTGTTGAGTCTTCTGCATTATTCATATGCCTGGGCCAGTGCTGCGATCTGACTGGCTGCCTGGCTTAGCATTCACCCGACATTCAGCGGCTCTGTTTGCTAACATTCCTCATTCAAAGCCTTGTTAACTGCCAGACGGGAGGAACACGCGACTCCATGGGAAACCCACATGGCCTCCTTATTGTGGCGGGTCCTGACAGTCTCAGACTAGGAGGTGGCAGACAGGGGAAAGCGAGGGGAGCCAGTTTGTAAATATTAGAAAGCAGTTAGCTGAGGTTAGGCAGGCTACCCGAGACGGGTTTTGGGTAAGGTGGTCAGATTGTCGGGGTAAAATCCAGACAGAGGGGCAGACAGACATGTAGACAAGGCGTTGAGGCAGACAGGGAGGCTGGCACTTTCTGGGACTCTGAATGGGTTTCTCGTTGGCGTGCCCGCCTACTCCTTGCAGGGAGTGCAGAGCTGTGTGACTGAATCCGAGTTCCTTCTCTGCCCTTCTCCACAGAGAGGATATATGGACATACTGTGTGCAGCTACGGAGGGATCCAGCACAATGCACGGGGAAGATTATGCCGCTTTTCCCCGGATAGCTGACTGTGGTGTGTGTACCAGTTGCCTACAAAGTCTCAGTGGGTAAGTCAGAGAGTGTGTGTGTGAGTGTGTGTTCATGTATGCCTGTCTATGTGTGTGTATGAAGCATGCACACATGTAGAGCTTTTCTTTTGACAAACTGATGAAACGCGAAGACGAAACTAATTTAGTTGACCCGATCTCCGAGTTTGTGTGTTTTAAAGTCTGGGTGTTGTTTGATTCAGTGCTTCATGACTATCCAGAGAGATGAGGCTTAACTAAATATAGGCAAACCAGGGGGGGACGTGGCGTGGGCTTTGGATTTCAGACGAAACCGACTAATCTGTCTTCTGGTGCGTTCCTACCTGCAGTTTTTGTGTGTGTGTGTGTGTGTGCAAGAGAGACGGTTTTGGAGGGAGCAGAGAGGGACGAGTGCTGTAATGTTGGGCCGAGGGCCAGACAAGGCCCGCTGCACAAGGCCGAGCCCCACCACCTCTGTCTCTCTCTCTCTCTCTCTCTCTCTCTCTCTCTCTCTCTCTCTCTCTCTCTGTCTCTCTGTCTCTGTCTCTCTCTGTCTCTCTCTCTCTCTCTCTCTCTCTCTCTCTCTCTCTGTCTCTCTGTCTCTCTCTCTCTCTCTGTCGCTCTGTCTGTCTCTCTCTCTCTGTCGCTCTGTCTGTCTCTCTCTCTCTGTCTGTCTGTCTGTGTCTCTCTCTTTCTCTCTCTCTCTGTCTCTCTCTGTCTCCTTTTTCTCCTCTTAGCTATCAGAAAACTATTAACGATGATTCTCATTTTGCGTTTTCTCATTAAAACCTTATCTGAGTGAATACGTGAAAGGGTTAGGGTTTGATTAAACATTAGAAAATGGGTCATTGCTGACACGTGGTCACACGTAGCTTTGATATTGCTCCAACAGGCCTTATAGAAATACCTGTTTTAATGCTTTAGAACTAATTTGGCTAAAATATATAAAGCGTTCGTTTTCTTTTTTTCTGTTACGTAAACAAGAAAAGGGATTCAAGACATTTCTCTTTAGTTCGATTATACGGTTTGAAGAATCAATGAAATCCAAAGCTCTGTAACCTACATAGACAGTGTTTGGGTTGTGTAATTGAACCAGAATAGAGCGGTATGCTTTATAAAGAATTAATAAAAGTTGTATAGTCATTAATATTAATACCACACCTGCTCCATCCCTCAGGAAGAATATCAGCTTTAATTTTGTCGGAATTATATAATATTTTCCACATAATTAAAAGACTCAATGTTCCAATGACGCCTTCTAGTATCCCATCTTTTAATTATCGCACACTGATCATTTCTTTGAACGAGCACGAATGGAAAACATTTCCACACTGCTTGTCGATATGGCTTCAACACCTCAGCCCATCAGAGTCTACCATGACCAGTAGGTAGGAGTGGAGGCAGCGTGAGTCATCACAGATAGCTCTAGTCATCCCACCTACGTCCTGTGTTTGACAGGCTTATTATTCTGCCACTCTCACACCACAGGGCCTCCGCCATTACTGTCACGTCGGCAGGAAACCCCAACTTCTGTTGCCTCCGGTGCGTCCGAACCCCCTCTTTTGAGACTCTCCGCCCGATGAAAGTACGACTTAATACGGTAGCATTTGGAGAAGGAACACGTCATTGCTGAACACCAGTCAGCTCTCAAGACGCAGCAGTAAGAACTGCAGCGTCCAATGAGGGATGCAATTAATATTTTTCTATATGATATGATATGACTTATTTTCTATTTCTTTCCTTTCTACTTTACTACATCATTCTCTTTAACCCACGTACTGTAGAAATAAAAATGGATATTTGCGTCGAGTTGTGCTGCTCTTTACAACCTAATGCGCTTTAATACACGCGTTATAACTTGGAGCCTGTCAATCATCTCATTAACTTTTCGGACATGGACGAGTGTCCTCCGCACACTTACAAATCGTGTAGTTCATTCTTAAAAGGAATACTTCACCCTGAGAAGATGAAAAACCTGGTTGGACCTTGGAGTTCATACATTTTTTTTATTTTTTTTAAACAAATTTTAAGCGCTGATTTCCTGTGCTTAAAATTGTCTTTTACATTGTTATTGATAAACCACGGAGGAGCCTCAACATTAAATCTGCGAGTCTGGTTTCTAAAGAAACTCATGTGTGTGTTTCAGAATATTAGAAAACAGCAAAACTGAAGGGAATGGGAAAGCTTTCATAAAGACTATTACACCACATCTTGAAACACACACACACACACACCCACACACACACACACACACACACACACACACACACACACACACACACACACACACACACACACAGGCAAACTCCCAGACACATTTGATGCTATGTATCCACAATGAACCCTGCCTCCTAAGATGAATGGGGTTCCCACGCCTCTCCCAAGGAGTGCAGGGCACAGCATCCTCCTCTGAGCATTCACACACACGCACACAAACACACACACATACACACAATGCACACACTACAGATGGTCACACTCAAACACACATAGGTGCATTTGAGTATAATAAAGAGGCACACACACTTGCTGTGAAAAGGACACATTTTAAAAGGCACACACAGACAAATATAGATTATTATTCAGAGCACTCTCAGCCATGAGGAGAATGTCAATGTTAAAGATGGTGTGAGACAGAGCTATCTTTTATACGAGCGCTTCAGCTTACTTTCCATTACATTTCAGTTACACCTCCTCTTGTTTTAGTGTGTGTGTGTGTGTGTGTGTGTGTGTGTGTGTGTGTGTGTGTGTGTGTGTGTGTGTGTGTGTGTGTGTGTGTGTGAGTGTTTTTTTCAAATGAATATATATATATATATATAGGGTTTGGTCTCTAAAATTGGATTTTTAAATAAAAAAAAGGATCTATTTCAATATAATCATTTTTATATTATTGTATTTTCTAAAATAAACTAGGCGTTTCATTTTTCTTGTGGAAATATATGTGTGTAATTCATGGTTACATTATATCTAATATAGTTTTATATGTATTGAATCATTTCCTTAATTACGCTTTATAATAAAAATAAGAATAAAGTTTAAATTACTTTCGCTTTGGTGTGTGTGTGTGTGTGAGAGAGAGAGAGGGGGGGGGAGACCGCTAATATTTATTTATATAATATGTAACATTGTATAGTATATTCAAAATTATTTGTAACTAAAAATGTATTTTAATTATAGCTTCATTTGATGCTCGTTTATTTATTCCATTATTACCTTTTATATTTTCAATACATTAAGCCAAACTACAATACTAATTACATAAACAATTAATAATAATAACAATTAATAAATGTTGAGCAAAAACCCATAACTTTGTTAATAACATACAGAAGTGTGTGTGTGTGTGTGTGTGTGTGTGTGTGTGTGTGTGTGTGTGTGTGTGTGTGTGTGTGTGTGTGTGTGTGTGAGTGTGTGAGATTATATTTATGTGGTTTTTCCATCTGCAGGCTGATTCTTTTGGAATTACTATATGTTTCTGGTCCTACCTCAATGTCAAGGTTAGTTTTAAGATTTTATCTTTTTTTTTAAAATATTTTCAAATACATTTTTATTTTATCTAAGTATATATTTACTTTATACTAAATGATGCGTTTTATTGCGTGTGTGTGTGTTTTCATGCCACCACACTGCTGAATCCTCCACATCCTTTGGGTTCCTCTTTCAGCCGCCTGCAGGCTCTCGACACAATTAACAAGTTTGTCATTAGTTTATTGACGGCCGCTACTGTGGCAGCGAGTGACGCGTCCCATCAAAACCGGCACCGGCACGTTGTGTCATGTCATCTGAATCAGTAAGTCTCTGATGCGGCTCAAACATAATCTCCTCAAAGGAAATTAGTCGGGAAAAAGGGGAAAGAAAAGCCGTCAGCCTAAAGGTCAAATGAAGATTAGAGGGAAACAGTACACGAGGGCACACCGGCTGGCACCCGGAACTGCACAAAGGCCTCATTGTCACGGGAGTCCTGGGCTCTGCACACACTCTCCCTGCATACTTGGGGAGACATGACACCTGTTGGTGGTTCTGGTCAACTGCAGGCTGATGGACTGACAGGACACCTTCACCGTGCAGAGCGTGCTCAAAAGTCTTTCTTTTGGAGAACACTAAATCCAGAAGTTCTTCCAAGGCACATGAATGTGTTGAACAAACGGCTCCGCACACAAGAACTCACGTCAGGTTGGATTCTGGGTCACATGTTTTTGTCTCGTGTTGTTGTGACTCCACTGAGCATGCCGTGCCGTTCCTTAAAAGTTTAAATTAGAAAAAAAAACTAGTAAAACAATCTAATTGCTTTTGATTCATGTTTGCTGATATGACAGTTTTATGACAATCCTCCAGGCACGCAGCGTCCTCTTACTTCAAAGAGTCGAGCGGTTAATCTCAAATCATTTCAAAGATCATTCTTGACAGTTTTATAGTTTATGGCTCCATGTGTCAAAAATGTAGGGTGTTCCTCAGATACACCTCTCATTAGTTAATAATAGCATTACAGTGTGTAAATGTTTTGGGAGTGTATTAATGATAACACGCTCTGATTACATTTTACTTTAAATATAGTGTTTAAAGTTATTTAAATCATTTAAAAATGTAAAATATACGATTAATTTAACACTCTTCTACTGTGTGGGTGCACACTAGCTATTATAAGTATTTGTTTAACACGTAGAAATGACAAGAAACATAATTTCTCTATTATCTTAAATAGTTTCTGGGCCTTTTGTCACAGTAGAAAAAACACAGGTGTAAATAATCAGATTTCTAGCTGCTGTGATTTCAGGTTCCTGGTATCACGCAGGCTCCTCACTAGAACGCCATCGTTAGTGTTATTAGTAGCACCTGTGTCAAAATGTGTGCCGTGAAAAAGTCCTATTTAGTGTGTCGTGCTCACAGCAGTGAAACTTTACAACAGTAAAATCTTTTACTCCGGATAAACCACATAACGAGCCGTCGAGAGCTTTAGAAGGGGACTACTTCTTTGGGAGAAAGAAGTCCCACAGTGAGGAGACGGTGACACTTTTTCTGGAAAAATATGTCGCCGTTGAATTTTTAACATGTTGTTTTTCAAATGCTGTGTGCGCCAAAAATAAAGAAATCTGTAATTGTCCCTGAATCAAGGCTTTAAGTAAAAGGTTCAAACCTGATACATTTTACATTTACAGTGTAAGTGAAGGAGCGAGATGCAGGTCTGTTGTATACGTTACAGGCTCGGACATTAAGTAGCCTGTGTAGAGATTTGTGTGGCGTTTATGGGATAACCCACCTGCAATAAAACAGCCGGTGCGTGCGTGTGAGGAGTTAAGGCAGTGACTCACTTTTTATAAGTTGGACCCCAACTCGCTTCCTCACGCCACTCCAGCCTTAGGGGAAACCGCAGCACAGCCGCTCCTGTCTCACTCAGAAAACTCCATGAAACAAGCACAGCACGCAGACACACAGATTGATGCTGATTTCCATCGCACGGGTTCAGCGGAGCAGCCGCTGTTATGTGATTCTCATGTGCAAGACAAGAGGTGAAAGTGTAACTTTCGACGCTCACTCTCTCCTCTCATTTGTCTCCATCAGGTCGAGGAAACCTGAGAGGAGGCGAGCCGACAGAGCGCGCAGACCTGAGGCTGCAGAGAGGACGTGACCTGTCGGGCACAAGTGAAATCCTCAAAGTCTTCTGACGGCATTCTTAAATTTGCAACAAAAAAAAGACACGAGAGACGAGAGGTCACATTTCGACACGGGGTTGAACTTAATCCAAAAGCAATACAAACAAACTTAGTTTCATAAAAACAACGAACCAAACCTACTTATCAAAATCAACCACATTTGAATTTATATATATATAAAG
Source organism: Cottoperca gobio (assembly GCF_900634415.1). NCBI lineage: Eukaryota > Metazoa > Chordata > Actinopteri > Perciformes > Bovichtidae > Cottoperca > Cottoperca gobio. The sequence goes on from NC_041377.1 coordinate 12,063,823, forward strand.
TCATTTAGAAATGTTTATAATTTATCCACTGAAAAAGAAGTGGTTAAAAACAATGGAGAATGTGGGACACATCACACCCTAATAAAATCATTGTGAGAGACGTGTTGCTAAAAAGAAAATTATGACATCAATATACTGACAAAATATATAATTCAACTAGAAGGGACCTCCGCCAAGACCATGCCCTATCTCACAATGGTAACGGAGGTGAAAAATAATTGGTGTATAATTAAATGGCTTCTTCCTCGGCCCATGCTACTGTACATCCTGCTGACAAACAGAACAAGCCAAACCAATACCAAAACATAAGCTCATTGTAATAACACATGAGCACGTTTCATCTCAACTCAAAGGCTATTTTCTGACTGCAACTCACAGCTCCATCAGCAGGTATGTATTTCATATTTCAGCCCTTACATCACGTTGTGTTAGAAGAGCGTGTTGTGGTTCTGAGCTCGTGTTCCCACAGGTGGAGCGTGAAGCGTGTGGCATGACAGACTGCAGGAGGTAAACTGTCCTTTGGGGTGAGGTAGTAGGTTGTATAGTTTTAGGGTCAATCCCAAGCTGTAAGATGACTATACAATTTACTGTCTTTCCTGAAGCGACCGTGATGGCAGCACCATCATCATCATCATCATCATCGTCAAGTTCATCACTGCAAATCTTTTTTATGTATATAGTGTTGATCTTAAAATGTTCAGACATGTAGTAGGTAGATAAAGAAATGCTGCAATATGTTATGTAGAAGAGTTCCCTCATGTTTTGTACTGGACATTCAGCGTGTCCATTTCCATTACCTGACAGTCATTAGAGTGTTTTTCCTGTAATGTGTTTTTATTGCTTATTAAAGTTACTTCAAATGTGCTTATAATAAGTAAAAAAGCTTTAACAAAATGCCTTCATCAGCTGACATTTGAATGACGCTAACCTGTATTCATGTAGTAGCAACACCGGAGTTGTGTCTTCACTTACACAGTGACCAGATGTGTCCTGATGTTCTTCCTGCCCCACCTGGGGGACTACTGGTGTTCGTACAGGGTGAGGTAGTAGGTTGTGTGGTTTCAGGGTTGTGATTTTACCCCATCAGGAGTTAACTGTACAAACTACTGCCTTCCCTGGAGGGCAGCAATACATCACAGCAGAACACACATCTCTGTCACCTGGGAAGAAACCTTCTGACTCACTCAGCACGACAAAGAGCCACCATTTGATTTCACTGAGTGAGTGGTGCCAAATCCCAGCATGCATTATGTTTCAGGCTTGTAACTCGTGTACAGAGCACGGAAAGTGCAGTTGGCTTTAGAAATGTTATTTTCAGCATCCATGAGTGTTTTAACTTTGTACTGTTTCATTAATAAATAAATAAAGACTGGATAAGAAATAATATTAAAACAAACTGACTAAAGTCTGATCATTTCAGTATATTCTGAGTACTGAGGGGCAGTACGAAATACCCATTTGATGGAATTGTTTCTTAAAATCTTCCCTTATTCTGTAATCATTGTTCTAATGGTTGTATTTGTCTTTATTTTTGTAGTTTAAAACATTTTATTTCCTGGAATAAAGGAAAATAAATGTCCAGAAACTATTTAAAACATCAAAATTCATATAATATAATTCATTTTTGAAACACACTTTTTATATATTCTATAGGTTTTGAGTTTTCATCCCAGACTTCTTCAAAGCCGATATCTGGTTCACACACTGCATTTCACTTAAATGAGTTTTGGAGTGTGCAAGACTTTCTCTAATCCAGGACACGTGAGGATGTGTGTTTCCCTCACAGACCTGCTGAGCAACAAATCACAAATTATCAGCCTCCCATTTGTCTGCGTGAAAACACACTGAGCATCCTCGGGAGACTTTTGTTGTGTAGTTTAACTGGAAGTCAACAGGGAAGGATTTTTGGCTAAACACCCGCAGACGGTCTCACCTCAGGATGGAGACATGGAAACATTGCTGAGCCACGTGCAGTAGATGGCGCTACATATTACATGTTGTGTTAAACTTGAGATGTCTGTAAAGTTATATTGAGTAGAAAATAAATCTACTAAATACTGTTTGCTAACCTTTACAAGAAAAAACAATACACCAACGTGGTATTTAATATACACAACGTGTATATGTATTAAAAACATTTTTATTCGCCCTATGAAAACATCTGTAAGAGTTTCATATAGTAAAATCTGTATTTTTAATGAGATTTTGTTCCACTTTTATACTAGTTTCACTGTTTAAAACAGCTTTATTGAGCGTTTACGTAATGAATATCGTATAACATCCTTCCTGATGGTGACGTTTGATTACAGGAAGTGATTTACAGTGACTCCGTTGTAAAGGATTTTAATATACATTGATTTTCCTGCTGCTTCGAGACAGAGCCAATCACGTCAGAGAGTGTGTCTATTGACATAGTTAATGAGACAGCAGGCCTATGTATACAATAGGTTCCACAGTCCCCGGTTCATGTCCACACCCACTGACCCGTGACGTCCCAAGCCACCAGGAAGTGATTGCATCAAGCCAACAAAAAAAAAGAAAAGAAGCGAAGTGGTCCGTTTTCAAATCCCCGCGTGCCCATTGGTTGAAACTCTAGGTGTGTGAGGGGGTGTGCGCGCCGTGTCGCCCTCCGTCGCTACGTTATTTCCTGCAGAGGCTGAGCGGAGGTTTGACAGCAGCACGCAGCGACGCGACGTATCAAGTTCTTCAGCTGAGCCGATCGTGATCTGACCATCGCAGCGTCCCGGGACCGAGGCGTCCATCCCGGCAGCAGCACTTGGAAATGCTTCGGATAGTAGCCTCTGAGGTAATTTATACGCTGTATGTGAAAACTGCTATTACGTAATAATGATTCAGCTTTCTTGCTTGTTATCTCACGAGATTCTTAAAAAGTTTTGTGACGCCTGGTCAGAAAGTGGATTGGGCTTTCTTAAAAGACCATATGGTGTAGCTGCCGACTGCTTGCTCCTATTCCTGCATGGAGAATAATGCATGAAAGTGTTCTCAGTGTTTCACAGCATGTCGCGAGTGAGCACCACTTAAACCTTCTGAATAGTTAAGTCGGCACCTGTTTTTGTAATAAACCTGCACACACCCACATGGTGTCAAATGTTTCATTCTCATGAGAGGAATCTTTATTGTGTCCATAAATTCCCCTTTCAGCCCCCAATATATTTCCATTCCCTTGTATGTGCAGAACATTGACATGTCAACATGACCTTCTGTGAATGCTGAACTTGTATTAAATCAAGATGTGGAAGATTGTTTTGGGTCTGAGGCATATGGATGACCTTGTTGCAGAAACATCAGAGGTCTTAGAAAGGTCAACACAGCTGATCCGGACTAAGCAGAGGCTATAACACCATCAGGTTTCCTTAAAAATACAAAGTTGAGTTTTGTAGCGATTGTGGGTCTGTTGTATCCTCGCTGTCGTCTGTTAACATGCTGTTGTTGTAGCAGCAGACTGCTCTCAGTGCAGTAACTGTTTCCTCTTCTCCTGTGAACTAAAGATAGAGCCCCGCTGTCTGGGATTACAGTTCCTCTGGGACTTAAAACACAATGTCCTTTGAGGTGATGAGGAAACATGGGCTGGACCAGAGTTATCTATGAGAGGGCAAACAAAGTCATAGGAGTAAACAGGTAGTTGTTGATCTAGTTGCAGCAAGGCTATATTGTATGAATGAAGAAGGCTCACGTTACAGACCAGGTGGGTCACCCTCAACTAATTAACTTGTTGAATCTGTTCAATAATGAAGAAGAAACCGGCAACAGCACTTGTAGCTCATTCAACCAATGATTATTGTCATTAGGGATTAATGTGGCGAATATTTTCTAGATTAATTCATTGATTGTTTGGTCTATAACATATAAGACAACAGTGCAAACTGCCCATGTGTCTGCCCAAGAGTCCAAACATTCAATGTACTGTAAGAAAAGCAGCAGATTCTCACATTTGAGAACCTGAACCATGAAATGTTCGACATCTTTGGAATATATTTTGTAATAATATGTTGCACCAATGTTCTGCTGCTGGATTTATACAGACCCCCAATCTATCATTTATTTAATGAATTTGATGAGCTACTGTCTGTTATCACTATGGAATATGAATCCTTTCATAATAATCCAAATGACAACAATGCCAGAGACTTGCATTAGCTTTAAAGTGTCTCAACATGTACGCCGGGCCGGGGCTTTAGATTGTCTGATCATCGTGTACATTATCCCCGACATCCTCGCTACATCAATGACTATTCTGTTGCAATGTTTATGGGAACCATCTCATTCCTCAAACTCTGCTGATAAACACGTAGATAATTTCAACTCTGAAATTGCATACAATGGATATTGTTGCCCTACAGGGTGAAAAGAATTTCTGGCAAAGAAAAACCCCCCCTGGAGAGACGCTGCAGCTGTCCAAATCCAGAAGAGAGAGAAGAGCTGAGCGTGAACGAAACTCCAGATTTCACCTTTTTATATTCTGGAATTGAGAAAATGGTGTTCACAGACATCATCAACAAAAACATAAACAATGCACGTACTTTATTTTCCACTGTTGATCAACACCCAGAACTTCTTTCAGTTGATGAATGCAATAAGTTTGTTTCCTCTTTTAAAGATAAAAGCTTCAGACAAACCATTAATACTTCCAATACAAAGCCTTGTCACCCTGGCTCTCACTTAAACATGATTATTGATTATGGCACAGTTTAATGCCGATGAGCGTCTTTTAAAAAAAGTTTTCTAACTGCTTGACGGCAGATTTGCTGAAAAAAATATAAAAATAATAATATTACCTTTCATTTATATTGCACTTTTCTAGATACACAAAGACGCTTTTAAATTTATAAACAATCCGCACGAGCATAAAAACAAACATGTAAACAAATTTGTACAAACAAGATGCAAACAAAACAATAGCGGAACAGAGAGTTAAGACCAGCAGAGTCATGAGATGTAATCCCCACAAGGCTCTGAAAAGTGCACTGATTATGGATTTTCTAAAAAAAAGCCAGACCTTTCTGTATTCAGTAACAACAGACTTATGTTCCAATCTTTTGGGAAAATAATAATGTGAGAAGTCGTCCAACAGCAACGTTTGAACTTGTCAGCCCCATATGTTTGGCAGGCAGATATCTAAGCAATCTAGAAGGACATGTGAGGTTCCTCAAGGCTCCACCTCAGCTCACAGAGGAATTTAGAAATCTAATTCATGTCTTCATCTCCAGTCGGTTGGACTCATGTGGTGGACTTTTCTCAGGTCTCTCTTTTACACATTACACCGCTTGTCAGGTCGCTGCCCCGGCTACCTGTCAGTTAACTTACTGCTGGTTGTGTATAAACATTTCTCACCTACTTCTTCCATATAAACCTCTGACTTAGAGGTCATCTGGAACAGGTTTGCTAACTGTTCCCAGAGTCAGAGTGTTTATTTTATACTCTTTTAATCTTTCCACCTGTGTCTTTTTAAACTTCTTTGTTTGAAAATAAGTTTTCTGCACTTTTATTTCTCTTACCTGAATATGTTTTGCTATTTAAACAAACTTGCCTTGCCTTTGGCACAAAACAATCTGATATAAAATACACCACATGAGGTTTATAACAGCTATTCTCTGAATAAATGAATGCTTACGATGATGCACTGTCAAAACAAGTCCCTAGAAATGTTCATCCAGGCATCCATGGTTCACGAATCCACGAATCGATCGTACTTCTAGTTCCGACCTTACACTCACAGATTTCCCCCTTTCACATCTTTGGCATACTGTCCACACCCGTCCGCTGAAATGCTGCGACCCAGAGACTAGATAAACAAGAATACTTCGATCTCTCTGGTCTGGCCTGTGTGCACAGACAGTGAGGACATATTACATAATTGTTGTGCTCCACCACTTAAAGTCAGGCTTCTCAACAGTGAAAGTTGCAAGTTGCACAATCTCAAAGGGCTTACAGACGCATGCAGCTGTGTAAACATAGAGTTTACATTGAGCTCGCATAAACTCTGCGATGGCCTCTCAGCCAAATCTCTGTGTGTATATTAGATCAAAAGTATGTTTGTGATTCCTGCTTGGATAGTATAACTGTGTTAAAATTATACCACGGGTCAAACGTTATTGTAATCGTGTAAGAGCAAAAGTTTCCCATATTTTCCTATTTGTCTGCTTTTATTCTACACGTCTCTCATGATTACATGGTTCCTCATGCGTAGAGGTTTTACAGGCCGTTGTAATCTATAGAACAACAGTTACGTGAGTTACTGGCAGTCGGAGGGAGCGTTACAGAACAGAATTGGTTCTGTGATGTTGTGGGATGGCTCAAACAGATGTCCTTTACCCCGCTGTGAGCAGCTGGGAGCTCCACCAAACTCCCGCCCACACATACTTTAAGATCCTCTCCAAGAAGACAGACAGGCAGTGTATGAGATGGACAGTTTATTCTTTGTTAAGAGGAAAGCAACAGAGAGAAAGTAACTTAAAGCTATGGGGCACAGTATGTACTCGAGTCTCCGGAGCATCATCATCCAGTTGGTCAATAAATCTGAGTCAGAGCTTTGTAACAAACTGCAGGTTGGAATTTAATCTGTGAATAATGAGCCACTGCTGACTTTATGGGCATAGTTCACCTATTAAACAAACACCTTCACATCATGAACTCACCTCTGAGTAGACTAAGAGCTGTAGCTTTTATTCTTTCATGACGTTCAGGGTTTGTTCACAGTGCATGTTTTATGTAATCTGTTTGTGAGCTTGCATGCTTTCTTGTCCAAAAAGTAAACAAAGTATATTAAAGGTAGATAGTGGAGTGTTTAATGGCTGTATTTTGAGATGCACTCTTGATGGAAAAAAGGTTGAAATCTTGAAATGTGCAAAGGAGCAAAATCCTTTTCCGTTTCATGGCTTGTTCATGAAAAACTTCTTTTTTTAAATGTCAGGTTTAGACGCAAGTCTTCATCAGAAGACGTTACCTGAACCTGACCTGACCAGAGGAGAATAAAACAGATGGGAAATAATCAGTGTCATTCAGAAAGTACAAAAATAAATCAAATAAAACTCCAAAAAAACATAAATTAAAAATGTGAAAATGTAAACATACTAATCCTTATATATTAGTATGTTGTAGTCTTATGGTCTGCCAACTAGGCTCTTGAGAATGATAAATATTGATAAATATTGTACATCCATTGACAAACTATTAAAAAAAAATACATGAAATGAGAACCAGAGTGTTTTCCAGAGCTGGACAGTTTGAAACTCAACCACTCTGATGTCTGCCTCAGGATTTCTAATGTGATTATTAATTCTCTCTCTGCTCTCATCACAGGCTGGTGAGTGAGGGGTTGTGCCTCCTGGGTTCGGCTTGATCGCCACCATGGCAGGGGATCTCTTTTGCCCCCCATCCCCACTGGGGGATTCCCTGCTGGAAAGTCCTCTGTGTGGAGACCTGATGGATGATCTTCATGACATCTCCCAGTCTATCGGAGACGACACGCTGGGATTTGATTTCCCGGTGTACCAGAGCACTGGCTCGGGGTCTGAGAGCTCCATCGCACCGGGTGAGTAGAGCAGTGGGGTGCAGGGTCATGTTAAAAAGTCACACACTGACCTTCTGACCTTTTGGCTCCATTGTGCCACATGTAGGTTCACTATATACAACACTGTGTGTCTGATAACAGAAGATTAGATACTTTTCTCTCTGTCTCCTTCATGATGTTGTCTTCAAATTCCTGAGCAGCACTTGAAATGACCCATGCCTCTCATAGAGATGCATCAACTCAAATATGTTCAGTCTGCAGGAGACAATTACATAACGTGTTTGACAGGATTCCTGTGCGTATGATGGGAAATATAGTTTATGTGAAGGGAAAACTATGAATTCTGATCTATTGAACAGATATCTTGTTTTTGCACTGTGATAGTTAATGTGTTTATTGTGAGTCTAAGGTTTTTAGTTTGTGCTTGTGACTGGCTCGTTTTTAATGCAAGCTACATTTTAATTCTAATTTTAATTTTGTTGAGTTGTGTACCGTATTTTCCGCACTATAGAGCGCACTGGATTATAAGGCGCACTGTCAATGAATGTCTATTTTCGATCTTTTTTCATATATAAAGCGCACCGGACTATAAGGCGCATTAAGCGAAACAAAACAGTCAGATAAGTCAGTCAGTCAAACTTTATTAAACGTGTTCACAATAACTCCCAACCTTGTTCAGTTGTAACACGTAAAAAAAACAGTCTGATACCGCCAAATGGTCTTCTTTACTTGGCGCAGGTCATCTTCTTGCTTCCTCCACTTCCGTACCATTGATTCATTAATGTTGAATTCTCTCTATTCCCATGTTCTACTGCGTGACTGATAGCCTTGAGTTTGAAGTCCGCGTCGTAAGCGTGTCTCTTGACAGGTGCCATTTTGGGGTCCTTATACACACACACTGTAATATTATGGTGAAGCACAGTATGTATTACTCCGCGACGCGGACTACGGTAGCCGTAATGCTGCAAGCGGTGTGGCTTTGTAGTTTACCAAAGTCGTACTAAAACATTTTGACAGAGCGCCGTGTACCACACAAAATCGCTTCGTGATCAGTAAACACAACCAGAATTAATCCATATATAAAGCGCTCCGGATTATAAGGCGCACTGTCGCTTTTTGAGAAAATTAAAGGCTTTTAAGTGCGCCTTATAGTGCGGAAAATACGGTACTCGTATTATCACAAATGTGTACAACACTTTTAAAACCTAGAGAAATCCGTACATTGTATTTAATGTAAGGGTGCGTTTCATTCTCGTTTCATTAGGTCCCCTTTGCTCATGTGTCAGCGTTGTGGTTCTCAGAGACCTCTGTGGATAATTCGGCTCCTGGTTAAAACCTCCTGAGTGATAAACAATGAAGGAATCAGAATCAGAGAAGCTCACTGCAATGGCTAACTCCAATCATCCCACGTTACTTGTCTTGTGTTATTTCTTTGACTAACAGACCCCTAGTGGGAGAAAATGACACATGGTGCGTTTAAGTCAAAAACAATAAAGGTTGCCCAATCTTTATGCCAACCTGTAGAAAATCCTTTAGTCTCCCTATTCCACAAATATGTTTCTGTCATCTGACCAGTAAGCTTCGGTGAAACATTTTACCCAGAAGCAGATTCTGAATTTGGATTGAATTTGTTCAAACAGTGAGTAGCACAGAGTAATCATTCGTCTTCTTTCTGCTTTGTTGTCTTGCTTTAGACACTTTGACCCCGGCTTCCAGTCCGTCGTCGGGGGTGTGTGGAGCAGCGGCAGGCCCAGAGGAGAACTTCAGCACCCTCAACCTGGAGTGCCGGGTGTGCTCAGACAAGGCCTCAGGCTTCCACTACGGGGTGCATGCCTGTGAGGGCTGCAAGGTGAGACATGTGGGACTAAAGCAGGCGTAGTGCAGTATACATATTGTATGTATATACTGACATATTGCACATATCAAAGTGAGAAACACACACAATCAGGCACCCCACACACTTATGTGTACACATGCACATGTGTGTACATGCTTGCACTAGCCCAAACACACCCAAACGCAAACACAGCTCGGCTCAGGCCCCTGACCTGGAGGCCAGTGGAAAGTTTCTGAGACACGCAGCCATGTCACGTGAGGTGGGGGACATGGTGGCCTTGGACGACTTGTCATCGCTCCCCTTGGCAGGGCCTGACTGAACTTCTCACACACACACACACACACACACACACACACACACACACACACACACACACACACACTGGAACAGAGCCCCGCTATATATTATATATATATATATATTTATTGTTTTATTTATTTATTATATATATATATTTATTTATTTATTTATTAATATAAATATATATATTTATTTATATATATTTGTTTGTTTTTATATGTATCTGTAGTACCTGTCTTACAAAAGGCTTCCTAAAATACATCCAAACAAAAACAAGGCATGCAGTTTAAAGGAGCAGTAGACACAAGCAGTAGAAGGACATATAGATCGAGCGTTTAGTGCTGATGTGTGTATGTATTAATCATCCATGTACATCCAAGTGTTTAGTTGACTGATGCAATTTGGAATTTGCAGTCTCTTGAACCTCTGACAGACCAGGTTGACTGGCTAAAGGCACTTTCCCGCAGCCGAACAGTGCAAATAGACCCTTGTGACAGAATTAGTATCAGTTCTACTGTTGATATAAGCTACAAGTGGCATTGGAGCAGAGTCATGGATGACTTTGTATACCAGGCACACGTTTGTATATTTTATTAGGTCATCCCAAATTAAAATCTAATGTTTTTATTAGAATTGGGCCGTGATGGAAGTGCTGGGATTTTTTTGTGTTTTAAAATGTTTGTTTGTTTAGTGATTCCAGTGGAGTCAGCGTACTCTGGGCTATATATACTACACATATACTATATTGTACTGTGCAATAATAGTGACGATGAGAACATTTTGTAACTGAGACTCAAGTCATGTGAGCGTGTAGTAGTCTCATTCCTCTCTAAGCTGAAGGCATGTCGTTGCTGCTAATCTGAGCCTTTGTTTGCTATTTGTGCATGACTTTTTAACTTGTGACCTTGCCTGCTTTAATCTGTTTTTCACTCCCCTGTACCTTCAATTCCACTCTAATCCATAAAAGACTCTAAAGATGGACACTCGTTGGACAATTTTCCCATTTCTGTCTTAAGTTTTGGAGAATGTTCTGCCTGTTGCAAAACACACATCTGTGTGTCACAGCTGCGTAGAGACATGATGACGCTGAAACTGTCCGGAGCTGCACATGTGAGAGGTGTATTTTGAAAGCCCTCTGTTCCTAAATTTATGATATTGCACCATCATGGAAAAATCCGTCTTGTGATATGAAGCCATTCACGTTTTCCATGCTCGACTGGCTCTGCATATCACTTTCAACACCTCGCTTTAAGAGAGGAGCGCTTCAATAGATGGAATGTGAATGGAATGTGCTGCCGTAGTGCGAGGGATTAAGTCTGTGGGGATGATGGTGTGACATTCGTATGTGACACAGGACAGTTAGAGAAAGCCTTCAGTAATAGAAAGGTAATCCCAACACCTGCTAATTGCTGGAAGTTTGAATAGGTGTGCCAATCTAAACTTTTTTTTCCGGTTTCACTAAAACACGTTTGCCCTTAAGGAAACGTTGCACAATCCATGTCTCTGTTTTTGTCTTTAGTCTTATTACTCACAGCTATATATCACAGCAAAGTACAGGTTGTGTCTATTCACCTGGACACAGACAGGCAGAGACATGCATGCTGTATACACACACACATCAGTTTTTTCCTCTTTGTGCAGTTCAGTTTTCTAATGTGTTTTTGATGACTCTCATGTGCAGACCATCACATTTCTCTCCTCTGTGTTTTCATGAACATTGCACCCAGTACTTCCCACAAAACATTTTGTGGTTAAAAATACCACAAAAAATGATGTGTGACACATAAAAAAAACCCTAATAACAATGTGTCTGATGATGGCTGACTTATTGCATGACCATATGGCTCCAGATGTATTGCCAGAAAATCTATATTCCCTCCTTGACAGTAAGGAATGTGTAAATGTCCTGACTGAAATTTCAGTGATGCACATTGGTGTGTGGGAGCGTCCAATGATCATATGTTTCAGCACATGTGTGATATTCATTAGCATGTATTGGCCCACTGCCATTTTCTCAGTGTGTGTGTCAGAGAGCTGCAGGATGTCCTGTCCAATCAGGGTTGTTCTTCAGAAAGGTCAGAGTTTACTATTCACCTTGGAACATATCTGACTTTAAATATAGATGTAATTCCACTATACAGTCCAACTCTAATTTATAAGTAACAGTGGTCCGACCAGGGTTTAAAATGTACAATGCATGTACAGTATTATAAGGTGCTGCGGGTATAGGTGTCTGACATATGGTGTGAACACAGCCTTGATACTCATAAGTTCAAGAGAGTTGTAAAATGACCACGTCTCCTAAATAATAATAGTAACGCATGCAATTCAGAACTGAACAGTGCTTTCACACATCAGGAGAGTTTTCTGTGTAGTACTCAAATCAGATCATGATTTGATGGCTACAGTATGTGTCCTTGTCTTAACCAGGGTTTCTTCAGGAGGACCATCAGACTGAAGCTGGAGTATGATAAGTGTGAACGCAACTGTAAAATCCAAAAGAAGAACCGCAACAAGTGCCAGTACTGCCGATTCCACAAGTGCCTCTCTGTGGGCATGTCCCACAATGGTAAGGCCCGAAACCTCCAACATAGTTTAATGCTAAGCTATGTTACTTCTGCTATGTAACAGCCACAAGTGAAAAGTACAGCCCAGTTGTCCAGGAGAGGATAATGGTGAATGTAGTGTGACAGTTGTACAAGCAGAGAAGAGTCATAAAGTCAGTAAACAGACTCTCCAACGTCAGTAACGCAACGTTATCTAAAGCTGCTAACGTTAGTGACGCAGCATTATCTAAAGCTGCTAACGTTAGTGACGCAGCGTTATCTAAAGCTGCTAACGTTAGTAACGCAACGTTATCTAAAGCTGCTAACGTTAGTGACGCAGCGTTATCTAAAGCTGCTAACGTTAGTGACGCAGCGTTATCTAAAGCTGCTAACGTTAGTGACGCAGCATTATCTAAAGCTGCTAACGTTAGTGACGCAGCGTTATCTAAAGCTGCTAACGTTAGTGGTTTTGTTGCTACAGCCTAACAAATGTTTGCTGAGTGTGTTGAAAGCCTATACGTTACATTATTTTTCAAAACAGTGTTGCTTTAAAGTCTATTAAAGCTCAATTACTGAAATCATAGCATCCATTGAAACACTAATGATATAGCATTGAAAGAACTTACGAGGAAGCCTCATGAATCATCATGTCCTCAGTCAACAGTATGTAACAGCAGGACGTGTCTTTCTGTGATTAAGCTCCAGTTCAACTTGCTTTACACTGACTGGGTTTTTATAGAATAACGTCCTGCTGGAGCCTGCTTGACATTGACAAAAAACAGGCCCATAAAGCTCCACATCTGGCGCGTCATCTGCGCTGACTGCTGAAGGGTCATTGGGTTTGTTACAATGGCCTCCCGCTGCAGACAGGACAGCGTCGGAAACCTGAGAGCAAGACGACATGTTGTCCTCTGAGGAGAGGAAAGAGAACAGATCAGTGGGGGGCAAATACTTGTGTGTGTGTGCCTGCACACATGCATGTTTGCTGTAGGAGGATATGTCTGGCATCTCTGTGTGTAGTCTCTCTGTAAAATAACACACCTACCATTTTGAAAACTCTTCTAGCTGTTTCTAATAATGAATGTTTCTGTGCTCCAGCCATTAGGTTTGGTCGGATGCCTCAGGCGGAGAAGCTAAAGCTAAAGGCAGAAAGCAAGATGGTGGATAAAGGGGTGGCAAGCCCCATGCTGGTCGACCACAAGCTTCTGGTGGGGCAGATCCACGAAGCTTACCTGAAGAACTTCAACATGAACAAGTCGAAAGCTCGACTCATACTCACCGGAAAGACCAGCAAGCCGGTAAAGAGAAAAATAATATTCTTTATTCTGTATGTGTAAAGAAAATCATATCCTCACCAACCAACATCCTCTCCTCTTGTCTGTCCTGCAGCCTTTCATCATTCACGACATGGAGACCTTCCAGCTGGCAGAAAAGACGTTTGCGGCCCATATGGTTGAAGGTGACAGTCCGGAGCCAGAGAGAGGCCTTCAAGTAGGGCAGGTGGTTCTGGCTGCGGGTTGTGGGGAGCTCCAGCAAAGGGAGGCTGAAGCCAGGCTCTTCCACTGCTGCCAGAGCGCCTCGGTGGAGACAGTCACAGAGCTGACGGAGTTCGCCAAGGCGGTGCCGGGTTTCCAGAGCCTGGATCTGAACGATCAGGTGGGTCCATGTATGAGGTGGAGAAGAGATTTTACTTTACTGGGATGTGTTTCTGTTGGAATTTAATGAGGAAAAAGGAATTACAGGCACAACAAACACTGATGTTCTGGGGCACATCTTACCCGCCTGTTTAGGTGACACTTTTGAAGTACGGCGTTTACGAAGCCCTCTTCACCCTTCTGGCATCCTGTATGAACAAAGATGGCCTCCTGGTGGCCCGCGGTGGAGGCTTCATTACCCGAGAGTTCCTCAAGAGCCTCCGGCGACCATTTAGCGACATGATGGAGCCCAAATTCCATTTTGCCACACGCTTCAACTCCCTGGAGCTGGACGACAGTGACCTGGCCCTTTTTGTGGCTGCCATTATCTGCTGCGGAGGTAACTGACAATTATATTTAAAAGAGAGAGGTTCAGGAAGATCTAAGTTGTAGTCCTATTTTTAGATTTAGATTTAATTTATGTCTTTTTTTAATTTAGTATATACATATTTATTTCATCTTTGTCCATTTTTTAAAAATTATTTTTGTATTTATTTATAACATTTTTACTTCCTCTATTCTCTTTTTGGTTTACTTATTTTTGATACTGTTCTCAAAATACAACCCTGTGTTATTATTTTTTTTATTTTTTTTATTATTATTATTATTATTATTATTATTATTATTATTATTATTATTATTATTTTCTTTCTTTTTTTCTTTTTTTTTTTTTTTTTTAATATATATCCTTTTCACATGTGTTAATGCACATTAATGTGGTTTTGTGGTTCTTTCGTGTAAATGAAAAAGACGGTGTGCTAAATGTATAATATTTGGCTCAATTGAAAATATTTTGAACAAGTTATATCAAAAGTGCACAAAGAAACTAAATCCTCCTTCTGGTCTCTCTCTATCGGATCCCTTCCCTCCAGACCGCCCAGGCCTGGTGGATGTGTCTCCAGTGGAGCGTCTGCAGGAAAGCATCGTTCAGGCACTACGGCTCCACCTGCTGGCCAACCACCCGGACAACAACTTCCTCTTCCCAAGACTGCTGCAGAAACTGGCCGACCTCAGAGAGCTGGTCACTGAGCATGCTCAGTTGGTGCAGGAAATCAAGACGACGGAGGACACATCTCTGCACCCTCTCCTGCAAGAGATATACAGGGACATGTACTGAGAAGAGAGCACACGGTTATGAACAGGGACATGTATTAGAATATTTACTGTATGTTTACCACTCAAAAGTGGGTGTACGTGAATATTTACTGATACTATAAAGCATATCAATGTACTGTAAGGAGCTTATTGTGCAGCTTATATGGGTGCACACTGCTGTGGTTGTATTTCACCCTGTGACTTTCTACTGGAACAAAATGGAAATTAAATTCTTTTTGAGGGGAAAGGCATTTCTTGTAGGTGGCGTGGCTGCTTCAATGAAAGGAGACACAGTGGGGAACAAACGTTTTGATCTTACACAATAGAGGTGGCAGATATGTTTGATTTGAGAGCACTCAATTGCTATGGATTTGGTTCTGGATGTCAGCTTTTACTCTATAGACTGAACAAAAGCTAAATAGGGAGGAAAGTATGCACATTTGCATAGCATTTAAAGTGGGTGTACACATATTAAAGACACCCAGACATGACTGCTACAGTCATGCATGCACTGATGGTAAATATACATTTTGCCGGTGAACAATAAGATGAATTTTGGCAAAAGTAGCAGACAAGTTAGAAGAGATATAGTCAAATGTTATGTGCAATAGGCACTCCAACTCAATACCAGACATATTCCTAATACTTTATATATTTAGTGCATATGATGTGTTAATTTAAATCATTTGGATTAAGTTAATATCATCGTCATGTCCTTTCATTGTACAATAGTGCCTTATTGAAACAGGCCACATCTCCCGCCTCCATTTTGAGATTAGTGGTTGAAGAAAGACCTGCATCAGTATCTACTAAGTGCCATATTGTTTCCATGCCTGAGCTCATATTTCCTCTATTTTGACCACACCTTATTCATTCACGACATAACAAATACATAATAACTATAGGAGATGTGTAACTATTTAGTGATGTTCTCACATTATAAATCATGAACAATAGTGCATTTTAACGGGCAATGAACTAAAAGTAAGAAGCCATCATTTGAAAAACATTGTAATTTCATGTGTAATGTAATTATTGTAATCCTTTATCCTCCTGCTAAAAACCTACACATGATGGCTCACCTTAACTATTTTTTCAGAAGTTTTTTTTCTACAAATCCTGCCATTGAGACACATTATTGGCCAATGGCCAGTGAATATTTTGACCACAAACGCGATAATCTGTTGAGCTGGTTTATGTTTTATTTTGTAAATATAACAAGAATGTAGTGACCACAGTGAGAATATCTACAGACAGTAAAACAGGCCCCAAAAAGAGGAACCGATTGCCTGATTTGCTGTACTTGTAGAAACATTGTATCCTGTAATAATGAAACTGTTTATATTGTTTATCATGTACAGTAGTGTACAATAAAGAAATGCATTTGCTGTTTCAATAAAAGGAATTATGCCATGTGGTAGATAAAAAATAAACTAATATATTTAACTTTTATCTGCAATACCCTGAGTTATTATCCTGCCTAATGATATCTGTTCATCTGGTTTATGATTTAGACCCCACTGTTTATATAAATTAGCTAATAGCTTTTTCGCAAAGCTGGAAAAGCACAGGTGGAACTAATAATGTTAATGATAGCTTTGTTCCATTTAAGTATCCCAGTATGCCATTAATGTAATTAATTATACCTGTTCTTTACTTTTATCTTTACCTGTACCACGTTGAAGTATCTGCTGTGAAAACGTATTATTCAAGGATCTTTTTTTTTTACTATGAAAATAATCCATATTATTAATTTAGGCTGGTTCACTACTCTTTCGTATTTCGTATATACCATACTAACATACTTTCGTTTGACGCATCTTAATAATACTTTGAAAAGTACACCTCCTGTCCGTTAGGTGGCGCTAAAGCTTCACGAGACAACATGGCTGGACTCGAAATGAAAACCAGGAAGTAACTTCTTCTCTGCTTGGAAAGATGGAGCAAACTACAATTGAGCAAAAGACATTTGCTTGCCAGTTGTGTGGTTTAAGTAGCCCTTTTACTTACTACGGCCAGAAACCACCAAACACCAGAGCCATTGTGTAAGTGGACATTAATGAGCAAAGTGTTCCTGTTTGTTACGCTCTGGAGCTAGCTATGCTAAAGCTGATGTTAGTTAGCTGACTGCATGTCCACGTCTAACGCTAGACACAGCGATGTGTACGTTACATTTATAGCAAGTTCTATCTTAAGACACACGTCTGTTTTGTATTTGCAAACCACGTGAATCTAAATTGAGCTATATATCAAATTATGCCTGTTGTCCACCAGGTTGCTTGAGGAGTGTTTTGTGACCCAGGACCCCTTCAGTCCGGACAAGGAAAAGTTTCTCGTTTTGGGCTCGACCTGCAGCCTGTGTAGCATGTGTGTCTGTGTTGGATCGGTAAGAATTGGATTGCTTCGGTCTGTTTTTGCCACATACTAAATATATGAGTATCAGTTGATTAATGCCTGAGGCACAGAGAGTAACTTCGGAGCTGCTCATCACTCATAACTTTCATTACAGTCTGGCTTTGTAAAACCCAGACCGCTCCTGTGACAGTTTTCCACTTGACCTTGTTGGTCGCTGGTGATAAAACATGCATTTGTGGTTTGGATACTTTCTACAGATGCCATTGTAATCATGTGGCATGTGAGCTTCATGACTGATGCCCTTGGAATCAATTAATCCATCTTCATAAAAAGATAGTCTTTCCATCATGGAATAAAATGTAGCTAAGCAAAATGGAGCATTGATGCTGGACTCTGCTTTCTCTTCTCCTCAGGACTGCAGTCTTTTCTACACCAAGAGGTTCTGCATGCAATGTGTGAACAAGCACTTGGACCAGTTCCCCCATCAGATCCAGGCCGAGCTGGCCAAGAAGAAACACAGCTCCAAGGCTGCCGTCTCGTGACATCGAACAAGAGGTCAATAACATGTGCACCAATAGACGGTCATTTAAGAGACCCAAATGTGTCAAGGTGCTTTACCAGGACTCTTTTTATCAAACCCATAATGAATGACACCACAAAAACACCATATGAAGAATCAAAACATCCTGTAATTTCGCGTAGCTTTTTATTTTGGTGGAACGATCAGAACAATACTAGTTTATAGTTGTGTCCAGTAAAGTAAGGCTGCCGTATTAGTCTACAGGGTGTTTTATTTATTAGTTTTTGAGGGTTTTATAGAAGCAAGTAACAGGTGTGACTAGTTTTACTGGACCCCTGATGGATTGTGGTTGCAGGCTTAGAATCACCTGCTGGTTTGCAGGCAATTAAAAATGGCTCCCTATTAAGAAATCTGATGTCATGTACTGCATGTGCATAATTGCGCAAATTGTTCTGTTAAAAAAAAGGTTTTAATTATCGCTAATATCAGATCACTCATTTCTATCATAGTCAATTTGCCCATTGCTTGTTCAGCCCAATTCAGCAATTCATCTTTTTAAGCTTTACAAACTGTTAAACACTATTATTTATCATTTCTTGTTTTGAATGACTCAGGAGAAGATGAAGTAATAGCATCTCCTAAAACTAGTTGCTGGGCAGATTATAACGCAGGACTCATGTCTCCACTGCTCTTGCGATGTACGAAAATGAATAAGTTGCCTACGATTCCTCTTTGTACTTTACATGATTTATGCCTGTTTTTCAATGTTTTAATGGCCATTTTTAAAAATGAGAAAACAAATTTGTATTACTTTTCAGTAACTTCAGTGACTTATTATCTCTAATTATGGGCACGTTTGGACATTACATTACAGTTCATTTAGCTGACTCTTTTGTCCAAAGCGATGTACAAAAAGTGCAAACATGACGCATCTTTTTTACGAGTGCATCCCTGTTATCCCTCATCTCTGCGTCCACGGTCCAAGGGTGCACTGTTGACTTCTGTGGAGTCAAATGTTTTTCTGTCTTATCTCAAACTATAAAGAAGATACGTACAGTGACCTTTCTTTCTCTGTTTTGTGACCGTTAAATTGTAGATCATTATTAATGTGTAACTAATGTTCTTTTTAGTGTCAGAATCTACTACTGTTGCATCATCTCGCTCTGTTACATTTAGCTGTGATAAACAGTTACTCCCATACCGTCATTTTCAAAATAGACACTCTGCAGTTTCGAGCCTGACCACAACAGAATGTTCTCACTTGCCGTTTAATCATTTTGATCAAAATCTGTTTTCATTTCAGGGATCACTCCGTACAACACCGTGCACAGTTTTGCAGCAGCATAAATATATTATGGTTGAAGTGTGATCCAGGCGGTAACATCGATATAACAGATGGCCTCGCTGTATTCATCACGAGATGCTTGACGTTTCGAAGGGCTAATTGAAACAGCATGGCCTTTAAGGCAGGCCCAGTGAGTTTTACTGGCAAATGCTGAAGAGGAATGCAGAGCGACAATCGAGGGTTTAAATTGGGACATTGTGAACTCCTGCGCAGGAGTTCTTACTATTGCAGATGCATTCAATCAATTACCACAGGATTCCTATGCAGCTCTGGGATGTGCAGATAATACATTCGATAACTTAAGTCTTGGCATGAACTCTAATTCAAATCTTTAGTCAGGCATTTTTAAGATGTAAACTGAGAACCCACCAGAGGGAAATGGTGGTGAATTTCAAGGTCCTTTTTCTTTTTAAAGCTGCACCACACTCTGTTTCCTTGGTGTTTAAATTCCAAGCACATAAGCAATTACAACCGGTGAAGCACACAAACCTCCTCTGTGGCAAAGTCTGACAGCGATAGGCACCGTGCCAACGATGACGGCAGGCTTTCTCCTGCTCGAGAGCTGATGTCACCGGATGCCAGGAAGCAGATTTGTGGCTTTTTTTGGTTTTGTTTCCCTGCAGAAAACGTCACGTCGTCTTATTGTCCTCGAATAGATTTACACTGATTTTAAATCAAGTGTGCCTAAACAATTTATGTGACAATAATTCAGATTAAGCAGTGATATCTTTCAGCACTCGTACCATCATTTGAGGATTTATTCCTGTAATATTATTACCTGCCTGGAGCTCAGACTAGTACACCTGCAGTGAGATACATCTGTTCAGTGTTTTCTTATCAAATATTTGTATTCAGGACATCTTTCACTGCATGGACATCGATATACAAATGACAGGTAATCAGATC
Organism: Cottoperca gobio; assembly: GCF_900634415.1. Taxonomy (NCBI): domain Eukaryota; kingdom Metazoa; phylum Chordata; class Actinopteri; order Perciformes; family Bovichtidae; genus Cottoperca; species Cottoperca gobio. The sequence goes on from NC_041377.1 coordinate 12,083,952, forward strand.
AAATGATATCTTTGTGCTGTAGGTGTTCAGGTAATGTATAACCTGAGGCCTGCTGTGATAAATGAAGTACTATTGGAAAGATAAAACATGATTACACATTCCATTATAACCCCTGCCTCTGTTCCTTTCGCTCTTTATGTATTTAACTAATCAAACAGGTTAATTGGGCCAAATTCGTGTGTAGAGTTAATCCAATCCAGCGCTGTGTTGTTGTTTCCCCTGTTCGACTTTAAGAGCTCAGTGGGCGGTCCTAGTGTGCAGACCAATGAATCGCCTTCTCTGTTTAAATAGTCCTTGATGTCAACTTTTCTTCTTCACTCACAGCTCCCTCTAACGCCATGTTGGCTGTTATGACTTAACTTGTTGTTTTCGTCAGCCTTACTACGGACTTGACAGGAGTGGCTCTCTTAAACGCCCCTGCGCCCTTGGAGACGCTTTATTCCATTTTTGCGCGTACGCGTTTTGGACGACACGCGCGGAGTATGCACACATCATCACCGTGACTTTGCATTTAAAAGGAATACTACTTGGAAATAGAAGTTTATAAGGGTTCGGTTGTTGTTTGTGTATTTTTTTTTCTCTTCTCATATGTGTAACAAAATGTCAGATGTTCGCCTTTCTAATGCGAGCCCGACATTGGAGAGGGTGGATGCGCGGCAGCCAGACAACGTCAGACCTTCGGTCCGCAGAAACCTTTTAGGCAGACCAGACCCTGAGGAGATACGGAGGTGTGTGGAGGTGTCGATACAGGAAGATGTGCGGCGGTTTAGGGAGACGTATAATTTCGATCCCGTCAACGACAGACCGCTCTCTCCGCGCAATTTCGACTGGCAGGAGGACCGCGACGCACCGGAGTTTTACGTCAGACAGCCTCACGGGAGCCAGCGGCTCCAGCGAGATGAAGACTTGCCCGGCGAGAACAACCGGCAGGGCGCCGAGGAGAGGAGTGAACGACGGTCGAATCAACCAGAAAGAGACGGATCGAGGAGAAAACGTTCAGCAGCTGCAGGTGATTTACCTTTTACCTTGTACCTGCACTTATTGAGGCTGCCGCGTAGTTGTGTCTCGCTGTGCCGCAATGCAGAGGCGCGAAGCAGCAGTTGTGTCCGGGGTTCAACCGCAGGCTACGAACGGTTAATCACCCAGACAGAAGTGTTCAGCAGGGGGACACTGACTGAGCATGTCTTTACTGAGGTTAAAGTCGAATAATATTTTGTTATTAACGATGTTGACAATGTAATGTTTATGGGATCGAACTCGCGCTTATTAATTACATAGTAGTATTTTTTTCCGGCTAATAAAATGTCTCCAGCCTGCCGAGGATGTCAGGTGCCTTTTTTTAAAAAAGTGGACGTGACTCACACATCAACATCCTGACAACTTTTCTACGTGTTTTTTTTTTTTTGTCTGCCAGGTCCCTGCTCCAGCGAGTGTCCGGGTAAAAGGTCGCATACCGACGAAGAGGATGATGAAGACCAGTCAGACTGTGCAGGAAGTCAGGCGGTAAAAGCCGCGGAAGAGAGACCCATCATGCTGGGGGAGAGCGCGGAGGCCCAGTGAAAAACAGTGCCAGGTAAATCATTATCCACTCTTATTACGTTATTTGAATGGATGATAATCTATTAATTTTTTTTATGTGTAAAATACTAACCATCGGCTTTTAATAGGACGCAAATATAGCTTTGTGTACTTGTTTATGGATACGCATGCATACACATCACTTACACGACATCAGACCTTCCTGCTATGACTTTTCACTCTGTGTGTGTGTGTGTGTGTCTGCATGAGTGATATAAGCACGAGCAACTGCTTTTTTCAATTGCACCATTCAACAGCCTGTTTCCTCTTTATGTCCCACAGAGCAGGGAGACCTGTTGCTGATGGAATACTGTAGCCTTTCTCATCACCTGACAGATGATGGAGAAAATATAAAAGCAGCCTTTTCCTAAAGAAGTGAGGAGGAGAGGCTGCACAAGCACTGAATATGTACACTATCAAGTTTTGGCACACATTTCAATTTAAATTGCCTCAGAAGCAGCAGACAATGTAGCAGTGTGCAAATGGATTTTTGCTCTTTTTTCTTATCTACTACCTATGTTTCAGATGTAGCACATAAAAAAAAAAGCATATTATGCTTTTCATAACTTTGTTAAATGTATTTGAATAAGTGTGTGACTTTGACTCAGGAAGTTGCAGTGCAATTTCCAACAGAGAAATATTATTTTGTTAAAGTGGTCATATTGTATCATTATTCAGGTAATTGATGTAAGTTAAAAATGCAGATTTAAAAAGTCAGGGTTGTGTGGAAACAAAATGTCTTCACTTTTTCTATGGCTTTATTTGTCCCAGTATTATATATCTTGTTTTTGAAGGCCCAGATGGCCACACTGTAAGTTGAGGGTCCACCTAACTGGGAACAGCCATGACGGATAAAGTTTACATGCAAATATGGTTTCCTTATTAAACCCCCCCCCCCCCCCCCCCCCTTTTTTTTTTTTTGCCAAAGTTTGTGCCTTTTTTTTATTCTGGGGGTGAGGGGAGGGTGGCTAAACTGCTGAGCAATATCCAACCAAATTTTAACAGTATTTGCTAATAATCCTAAGAATTAGATTTTATTTTTTGAATTAGGTGAGTTCATATTTTAGTGGCTTTTTGGTCACATAATCCGCCCCTTTTAATAAACGCTGTAGTCCAGGTTAACATAGATAACATATGTTAAAATCACTGGGCTACTTATTATGCAAATATGTGAATCAAAGATTTGTATTTGTGGTGTGAAATTCATGTGGAACATGTAATTGCACTATTGGTAATTTGTCATTTGTTTGAGGGCAGAAAAACAAAGTGACACTGCCTTATTAGGTGTAAAACTTTGAAGTGTACTGTGTGCTTTTATTTCTTTTTTTTGTTTTTCAAAAACACTGAAAAAATTCTACTAACTTATTTATGTTGAGCTTTGTATCGTGGGTGTACATGTATAGCTTCCCAAAGCGACATTTTTGTAAATATATATTTTCATTATTGTTTGTAAGATAAATAAACTGTTGCAAAACTGAGCCTAATAATCGATTTTATATCCTGTGTGTTTTTTCTCCTTCAATCCGCAATTTGATTGATTTAAAGAGCAACGCTGGTGTAATAAATGCATAAGCATTCTATTTTAGATTGAAAAGCACACAACCACTCCACCCTCAACAAACACACTAGGTTTAAGGCGATCCGCCCATGTAAACTGGCAGACTGATCACAGTGATTAAGTCTTTACAAACATGTTATTAAAGAGGTTTAATGAGTTCTTCAGGCTGGTCTGCAGAATGACAGCAGTGATAGGATCAGTAACTATAGCATAACCTATAAACAGTAGAACCACTAATAAATAACTTCATGAAGCTTAATATTGAGGTTTTAGTGTGTACCTTGTTGAAAATAATAATTTACCTTGGAGCTTATTTCTGCAGGACCCTGACTACCAAAGCATTTCTATAACTCTTATAATTTAACTATATTTCCGATTTACTGTGAACCAGTAATATTTGGTGTAATAAAATTATATGATATGTGTGTGGTTGGAATAAAATCCATGCCGACACAGCACCAGAGTGCAGGCTGTGACTGCAGGATCCTCTCAGCCCAGCTCTGCCTCCAAAGTTGAAAACAACAAGGGTTCGTCCTGAGGGAAAAAAGTTTTTAGTTATTGGCGTTCCCTGGATCAAATCACAGCAGAGAAAAGAAAAGCAGACCACTTAGGATCCAGCCAGTCAGAGAGCTGTGGGAGGGAGCCTGGGACAGTACAGGCTGTTCTTTTCATAAAACACACACCACCCAATTAGTTTCATTGGCTGCCTCTTTCCTGTTGATACCAGCGTGTAGGAGTCAAAGACAGAGTGAGAGTGAGAGTGAGAGTGAGTGAGAGAGAGAGAGACAGAGAGAGAGAGACAGAGAGAGAGAGAGAGAGAGAGAGCTATTCCTATAATATCTCATACTGGCTGTGACTGAGTCTGCAGTAATTACGAGTGAGCTCATGGCCTTTTTCTAAACTTTTAGAGAGGATTGCAACATGTTTAACACATTTGTGTTCTCATTTTTAACAACAAACATTCATTACTTTTGAACAGAAGACAAGTCAAATGACAGCAAAATGCTCAAACGTATAAGCATGCTGTCTTTAAAAGAAAATCCATCACTTTTGTATCTTATCCGTTTCTCTTGAATCTTGCGTGTTTGCGTAAACTAAGTCCTGTTTCTATGTTTTGTATGCTGCTTAATAGATTTCTATTAAATTCAGTGGTAACAAATCATTCGGTTTGTGTGCTGATCTGGATACAACAGCGCCGCCATGTGGAACTTTATTAAGGACCTGTCGTTTGCATCATAACTGATTTGGGAAAAGTAGAAGCACAATTATTTTTTTAAAGAAACCTTAATCCAAGAAGAATACATCAATATAGACCACGCCCATTTCCACCCAATCCAGATTTCGCATTACCCACTAATCCATCATTCTCCAAATTTATTAAATACCATATATGGATGAGCAGAGCATTTTTCATATGCCCCTTTCCCCGCAATCAAAGGCATAGAGCTAATTCATGAATTCAAAAGGCAACTACAACCAAAGATTATTTGCTGACAGCAACATGCATATTTGGTAACAAGTTGCGTGAAATAATAACTTTGAGATCTAGTTTTTCTTCAAGTACATTGTATTTGGGTTGCACTAATAGTAAAGTATGAATCTACTTAAAGTAGATTACGGTAATTCTCCAAGTGTAACTTTAATGTAGCCAAAACTAGTAGTAAGCAAGCGGAGTATGCTCAGGTTTGTCCGAATGTATGCTGATGACATCGTAATATACTATATGCGTGTCGTAGAACTGAAACTGAAGAAGTTGCTGATTTAGGTCCCAGTCATTGAAACGTGGCCACTGGCGAGTGATCATTGCATGCTGAGGTGAATATTCACCTGAAAGTTGAACGCTCTGTGAAGCCAAGATTTGTTTTGCCAAAGGAAGAAAAGTGTTTTTTCACCCGTTTCTTCGCATAGAATGGAAGCGAATGGGAGACGAATGTTAATGTCGCTCGTGTGTGACCATGTCCTAACTCACAAATACTTTACTGTTGTCTGAGTCGCTTCTGCTGTAGGACCCAAACGTTTTGAATCAGCAAAGGGTTACAGGTTAACTGAACTTAAAGGAACAGTTTAACATTTAGCATACACAATACTTATTTGCTTTTTTCTTGGCCAGGCACAGCAACTTCCTGGAGTCTCTGCTGGTTGCCTGGCAACCCCATGACCACGACAAAGAAGTCAATGAAGTCACTGCCGCCAGCCAAGAAACAGTCGAGCATGGAGTCCTTACTGTAAAACATCTTGCATCATGTTGTTTTTTTTACACTTCCGATTTTGTATGAATTACACAGATGCAGTGTTATTTAGTGAACTTTAGAAGTGTTGGTCCTGTTTCCTTTTGATAGATAGATTTATGCTAAGCTAAGCTAACATCCTGCAGGCAGTAACTTCATATTTATGTACAGACATGAGAGTGGTATCAATACTCTCATCTTAATCTCAGAGCATATTTCCCAGAAGGTCGAACTATAACGTAAATTCAGTTGAGACTGTCAGATGCATAATAATCTACAGGTCGACTGAATGTGCAAGCTAGGGCATGCTAAGTACACAACGAGGCTACATCCACAATAATATGTTTAGTTTTAAAACGCATTACTTTTGCTATGTTTACGCCTGGTGTCTACACTTAAAGAACCCCTAAAACAGAGATGTTTGAAACGCTGCTGTCCTCATTTTGGTTTCAAAAGTCCGGGATTGTGTTTTAGTCTGAACGTGCGGACATACAAGCAATCCTTCCCTAATTTGACACTTTTCCGGAAGAATACAAACGACATCTGCCTTGATTACCAGTGGTTAATTCAACATGGCTAACGAACTACAGGTATTGCTGACCTTGTTGACTATGCTAGCAGGTGTTGTGCATTTTATAATGCTACCACTGCCTACATGCGCGGATGGCAAGCTAATATCAAGCGTGTGCAGCGGCACAGCTACAAAACCTGTAGTGAGACATGTGGATCACATTTCTATAGTAAAACTTTTATTTGTAGTTTGTAGTAAATGTGGTGCGTTTGATTTGTTTTGTTTGTTGGTTTGTTTGTCTGTATAACTACTGGACCAATTTTTTCAAACTTGGTGGAAGGGTGTAGCATGCGTCAAGGAAGCACACATTAAATGTTGTAGTGGATCTGAATCACAGGGCGTATACACAAATTATTTTTTCACTTTCATTGACATTGATTGATATGACGTCACCTTTTAAAGTACACTTCGAGTGATTAAAACTAACCTTTTGGCTAACTTGCACACTAACCCTCCAAATGAACATAAAGGTAAATGGAAAGCCTCCGAACACATTTCCATTCTGTCACACCAGTCACAGAAAATAACATGTAGAGAACATAAAATTAAGAAATTATGAGCCTCTCTTGTCTAGTTAAATAAAGTCTTTCACGTAAGGAAAAGTATTTTATGTTTAACTGACTTGGAACATTTAGCTGATGTTTGTTGTAAGTGTAACTTCTGGTCACTGAAATACCTGTTAATATTTTCCACGATTATTCTTATAATATGAGCACGAGGTCGAGCATCTCAGGTTAGGATCTCTTACACAGTGATGATTGGTGTAAACAGTGAAACTGTTTTTATGTTTATGTTTTATGGTTAAAAAAAGGTAAAAATGCTGTATGTTCATTAGAAGTGGGAACAGTTACAATCTCTCACTGTGTGAAATGTTTGCATTAATCCTTAATTCAGGGTTAAAATGCTATTTAAACAGTTTACACTACCTGGGTTCACCCTCACAGGTGTTTTCACTTAATTTGCCTGGCGAGACCTCTTCATGCACAAATGATTAGAACTCAAATCACCTGTGAGGATGTGCAGAGTTTTTAAAAAGGGGACATGACGTGCTTTGTTTAGCGCTGCCGGCCCATTATAAACCTGATGTTGCGCCCTGCAGCTCCCACTCCCATTACTGCCATGACACATTCTGACACAATGTTTTCACCAGTAGTAGAATGCAGCTCTTGATTTAGAGACGCAGAAACATTTTTAGAGAGAAAGGTGGTGACCTCAAGGTGGTGCAGGAATAGAGGCAGTAGCTCGTATACCATAAGACAGATCTGACATCACCACTTTCAGAGAGCTGTGCCAGGCATGACCTCAAAACCACCGCTGATAGAGGGTGTGGGAGTCTCTGTGTTTATGAGTGTGTGTGTGTGTTACCCCAGACTGACCCAGTACATCATTATACTCAAGCTTGGTGTGAAAAAGACACTCACACATGCACACAAAGTCACATGTTGACTTTTACCAGTCTCTTCTACGTTTCAAGAAGTATGAAGAGTTTAATCAGTCCCTGTACACACCGGCTCACTCTGAGCCCGAGTTTGCTTCCAAGTCAGGAAAACACTTCCATATTTCCAGCGTTAAACTAGCAGGCCCCTAAATGTTGCTGCAGATAACGAGAGGAGAAATGGGTCATAAAAGTCTTGACATCTCCGAGCTGACGCTATGAATAGATATTCATCGGAGGGCTTACAAAGTATGAGGTCATAACTTGGCAAACTCCGTCAGCGGGGAAAAGTTTTTTCTCCTTTTTTTTCTGTCTTGTTTTATTCTAGAAATACAACTTCCCCATCTGTTTGGTGTTGTTATTAATTTGTCTGATGTTTTTTTTTACTTCATTTTAATTTTTTACAAGGGCAGGGCTGCTTTATTTTTCCGCTTCACTCTGCCTCATGGTCATGTGCTCTTGGCAGCGGTGAGCGAGGGAGAGATGAATTAGAGATAGTTCGGAGGGAAGAAAGAAAAGAAGGAAGGAAGACAGAAAAAGGAGGAAAGAGGCAGTGATGCATTGAGTTAAAGGGAGGAAAGAGAAGACAGGCTTTTTGGCTGTGTCTTGCTACAGCGTGGCCAAATCACGTCCAGTGCAGGATGTAAACAAGCTAATCTGCCAATGTGAAGTTTTTACACATTTTGGTTTAGCTCGGCACTGTGTGACTCATGCGGCCTGGCTGTGTGGCCTCCGATGCTGGCAGGCCTGCTGCTACAGCACTGGAGTGTTTAGTTTGCCTTGCAGCAGGGGTCACCAACACGGTGCCGACCTTCTATGTTCTAAACTAACTTGTACTGCAAGTTACTACAAATGCCCTTTGAATGGATATAAGCAAAGAACTGCTGCATTTTTTTTTTTTAAAGTAAAAGTACTGTGCAGACTGACATCGCAGCCCCTCTTTCATCCCTTTGCGGGTCACATGCCTTTTGATTTCTGTCATCTGGCCCTGAGGGTTTCATGACATGTGTGTCTGAGAGGAGGGAGGAAGAACTCTGTTAAAATAAGGCAATAATCAGCTGGTGAGGTGCTTCGTTCTCTAGCTACTAACCCAGGGCCATATTTTTACCCCATATACATCAAGGTTTCAGAGCCTCAGACAGCCACAGCGTTACTCCCAAGTGTGTGTAGGAAGGTTAATAAAAATGCCCTCACCTATACCTTTGAAAAATCAATCTTGGAATGCACTGACTGTTAATGTTCCTTATGTAATGTTCATGCAACCATGTAGATTAGTGTGCCTGAGCATGAATTTGTGTAAAGTGTGATTCACTCGATAGCTGTATTTGACGCTGCCAAGATACATTTGAGGGAGGATACTGTGCAACTCATCTGTCAGTTTATCACCTCAATGACATATTAACCAGAGTGTTTGCAACTTGCCAAAAAAGTAAACAACTTTGAGAGAATATCTGGCCCTGGATGATCTCTGAACAGTTGAGCTGGGTTTTTGTCAGTGAGTAATGTTTGACCTGAGGACAGACGTGTGACTACAGGAAGTATCAGCACCCACAGGTCAGGGTGAGGGCAAAGCAAACTGCTCTAAAGTGTGTGATTTGGAGCTGTGATTGTGTGAGTTTGGGTCACGACCCTCCAAGGGGGCAAATGTTAAAGGCTGAATCCCTGCGTGAAGGCTACAGGGAGATGGTTTTCTTCTAATAGAGAGAATAAGGGAGGCGACAAATGTGGTATGTTTCTGTAAAGTCAATTATCAGGACATACAAACTCTATGCTTTTCTCTTTTCAACAGGATTGTTTTAGATTTTGTCATTTCATAGTTGAGTCATATCAGAGCAGCTTAAAAAACCAAACACTTAATAGACCGCATTGGTGTTTTTTGTGTTTTGGACCCAGTCAATTCAAATCACTTATATTTCATATTACTACCAACAAAGTCCAAAGCCTGTATTTTTCATTTAATATTTAACTTTCTAGCCAATGTTATCGTACGATGCAGTTGGTAGAAGGAAGTAGTTTGAAACCTCTCCATGTTGGTATGCTCAACAACTTTTGTTCCTCCCAGACTGACAGTCGACTGCGAAAAACATCCAAGTCATAAATGATGTTGCCATAATTCATCATCTTAATTTAACCATCATATCTTAGCATGTTAGCATGTTTACGTTTGCTAATTAGCACTGAACCTTTTATCAGTTTAAAATGAGCTCATAAACTGGCGTAATCCTGTCGTAGACGTCGTCTCTGAACTCCAATCTTGCATCTTAAGTTTCTAATTGGACCGTGAACTAAATATTGTCCGGCGCATGGAAGAGGAAGTCTTGGAACGGATATCCACCGGCTACATCGGAACCCAAGAAATATAGCCCCTTGTCCCCCGAGGCGTAAGGTCGTCTGACCAATAGCCGATGGGTTCCGAGCTTAAGGGGTTTCCAAAGTTAGTACAAATCGAGCCTCCAGGGTCATTTCAGCCCTAAGTTAAGCCTCCCATGAAGAACTTCCTCTTACTGCATACAAATCCAGACTCTTTTGCTAGGCTTAGCTGACCATAACCTCAACCATGGCCTTGCGTGTAATCGTTACCCCTCAGTATTCCTGGAACACACTGCTGTCGATGGGACTAAACCTGCGGATAGGACAGGTTTTATAATGACTTGGCTCTCCTGCTGTGCCTTTTGTATAACACAGCGTATAAAGAGAGACGTTTAGCATGAGGCCCTCATCACAGCTTCTGCTGAGGTGGTATAAGGGTGACAGCAGAGGCTGGCTGTTAGAGTGTCTTTACTGACTGTCGAGGCTCATGTAACTGAGAAAGCGTGAATGAGCAAAAAGAAGGCTGAGAGAGATGCTATCCATAGCCATGACACTCTCCCGTACACTTCCCCCTCCATATACATGCGAACACAGTAAGGGTTAGATGCAAGGGCAGGATCGGTGAAAGGCCGTGGGTTCAGGACGGGAGATGTTCTGAATCTGAATTACTGGCAAGTCAATTGCTCACCCCAGAGGGATGACCTCTTTCAGGGAAGACCAACTTACCCTGCAGTTGACACCTGTGTGTGTGTGTGTGTGTGTGTGTGTGTGTGTGTGTGTGTGTGTGTGTGTGTGTGTGTGTGTGTGTGTGTGTTGTGTGTGAAACCCTAGCGGGAGAAGGCCATGAACTCCAGGCCAGGAACAGCTGGAACTCAGAAATTTTGCGTCATGTCTATTTTCCTATCTAGGGATCTTCATAACCTTCGTAACACTCCTAACCTTCATCATATAATTTAAACATTTTAAATGACATTTTAAACAACGGTAGTCAACAAACCAATAGGTGACGTCTATGAATAACATACTGAAGTTTTGCAGCTTTAATGTCAATGTGTAAATGTTAGTGTGCTAACAATTGCTAATTAGCGCAAAACGCAAAGTGCAGCTAAGGCAGATATAAACCAAAATGGTACAAATAGTATCTGTTGATGGTGCAAGAAGAAAAGTCAGGAATCACCAAAGTAAAGATAGATTCATTCTGAGGACATGAATTTGTGAGCTAAATTTCGTAGCATTCCATCCAATAGTTGTCGAGGCATTTTCATTTAAAACCACAAATGTGAACCTCATGGTGGAACTAAAAGAAATTCCCAACTTTGTGCCAATCCCTCCAGTAGTTGTTAAGATATTTTGCCGGATAAGTGAAAACTTTGACCACTTATCCACAGTAGATAAAATACACTGTAAACATGACGATCGGATTTTTTTAAGATTAAAAAACTGGATCATACCTCAAACATTATGTTGATGATAATCTAATTTTTTTGGGGGGAAATCTTTGTTAATCCATTGAACAGTAAAATGGAACAAAAACGTTCAGTTATGAGGAGCAGCTACACATGCACAAACCCAACCCACACTCAGGCCTGGGAGCTGTCCAGTCCAACCACAACCACAGTTGGGAGTCCAGTTGAGGGAGAGTAAAGCACATCTCGTTCACTTTCACTGCCCACATTTATCCTGGCTGTCTCAGTTTACCCGGAGAGATGATTTACAGATGTTAAAACCCCATATCTGCAGCTTCAGCTTCATGCTGCTGTGGATTTGTGTCAGCATTTTGCTGCGAGTGAAGAGATGAGTATTAGTGATTGTGACTGGTTTGCTAAGTTGAAAACAGGCATTGTAGGCTATTCTCTCGATGTATAATTAACCGCAGCAGGAGGCGAGATGTGGGAGTCATAGGTGGGTTTTTCTAAAACTTTATCTGATGCTATATTAAGCATGGCTGTCGCAAGAATTAACTTGCAACAGTGTAGTTATTAGTGTTCCTTGATGTGTGCCATGAGGGAAAAAGGCTGCATGGTGAGAGGTGGACAGACAGACTTGAAGTTTTCTGGGGGTGTGAGAGATATACAGAGAGAAAGAAGAAGACAAACGTCTGCATGCTCTGTTTTTTTCTGAACTTCTGCGGTATCAGGGTCACTGATGGCCCACACATTTACCCGGCACTCTCACATTCGCACACACACACACATACGACCTAAAGCAACGGCATATTACATCCCACACACTTTCACTCTTGAAGCAGCTCTTTTATCTGGTTTGAAGTTGGAGACTTACATTTGGAACCACGCAACACATGCAAAGGGGAGGTCAGACGAATTTTGGCATCGATCAGATCAAACAAGGGCAAAAGCTGCACCCACGCTTTGCACTGTGAAGCAAAGAGAGAGAGGAGGAAACAGCGAATTTAAACAGAAAACAACATGTCTGTCTCCTACTAAACCACAAGCCAAATGTCACATCCATCACCGTTGAAAGGAAAACCACTGAACTGAGTTCCTTTCCTCACAAATAAACAAAATATATTTCACTAATTTCAAATATTTCTAATAGAAGATTTTCCTATTTAACTTCATAAAGACAATTTGAATGTGACTGGTTTTTTGAAGCTTAAGAAAACAGATGTTTTCAGTAAGAATTGAACGATATTATATCACTATCACAGGGGAAGCAAATCAGCATGGTCAGCACCAGCCTCATATCTGCCCTGTGGACCTTAACCATCTGTCCACACATTACACAGTCCACAGTGAAATCAACAACACACACCTGTGTGCATTTGAGCCTGATCCAAAAGCATTGCCCCTCCTTTTTTTATGATTGATGATTAAGCTTTTAGGTTGTGATAAGCTGTAATGTGGCTGTATTGGTCGATCATTGACTGGAAGAAAAATCTAACTCCATGCTATTTTCGGCAAGTTCAAAGTACAGGTAGAAATGGCAGTAAACGGTTTCTGGTGAATCAAATCAACTCTTTAGTCAGGCTTTTGGTTTATATATATTAACAATTGCTTTTATATATTTGTGAAACTCTCCACAGGCTCTTCATGTATGCCTCTTTGTCTCTTGATGTCCTTGTACACACATTCTGTAGCACAGTGTCACATCTCTGCAACGTTGACTCATCATGCAATTTATTACGCCTCTGTTTTCCTTTCTACTATCAGCTGCCAAGGTTTAAACAGTGCCCTTCTGCAGAAGCCAGCCTGTGTACTTATCAGTAGCAAGGACAATTTGTTATCTAACTAAATTCAATTTGCCAAAAATGATATCTACAACAACTTAACTTTACATCTACAGTATGAGAAAGGAGAGCTACTAATGAATGAGAGCAAATTGAATAGGATAAATATTCAAAATGAATGCTATTTCTTGAATAAACGTTAAGCTAAAAGTGTTTTCAGTTTGCTTGTTGCACTGTTTGGGTTCAGTGTTGTGCTGATGGACCTTTTGGCAGAGCAGTGCCTATTAATGGACATTCAGTGTAAAGGAATATCTAAATCTCTTTGTTGTCACTGAACTTCTTATTTGTATTGGAGACAATAGTAAGAAACTGTTTAGTCTACAGGCCAGGGTGATTGGTGACTCTTCAGTTGTACCACCACTTCCACTATTTTACCAGCTAACCACACAGAATACAATAGGAGTACTGGCTGATCTATTTATCTGTCTGCCAAAGAGAAACAAGGCAAATATTCAGGCCACAACAACAATTATACCATAATATGACTGCTGGCTGTTGTTAATTTCCCAACCTGTCTGTCACCCAGGCCATTTCTGCAACTGAGTGAATTCTGAGCTTCCTCTATGGCTCCAAAGAGGCCTATAAAATGAGCCATAATTGTTATGTAGATGAGCGATGAGGTTATGTCCCCGGGTGTATAAATATATCTTTATATGAGAGCATGGTAGGTAATGAGCAGTCATTATGATAGGGGGGCTGTCTTAGGTTACACTGAGTCACACACACACACACACACACACACACACACACACACACACACACACACACACACACACACGCACAGTGCTGACAGTTTTCTTTTTGGCCCACAAATGGATAGAAGGAAGGAAAATGAAAGAAAGAAGGAGAGCTAACAGAGAGCAGATAGCTGAAACCACAGCTTTTCACTGGACTGACAGAGAAAGGGAGATAAATGGAGAGAAGTTAGACACAGAAACAGAAAGAAAAGCCAGAGAAAGAAATAGAGAAATCCCACCACACAACTGCAAGAATGTCTTGGCTTTCACACACAACTGCTGCCATTACTAGAGAAAGAGAGGGAGGCCTGGTGTGTTTGGCAGCGGCAGCCTCTAAATCAAACACATGAGCTACAGCGAGGGGAAACCACTGCAAGGAAACCATGAATTTTGATTTTGCTGTTATCGGTGTCCGCACTCCTATCTTTGCACTACTGGAGGTTCTGTGCATCATGCAGTAATCTTACATTTAGTCACTTCTTAGAAGTCTGATAAAACCGTACGGCCACCATTATCATTTTCACCACCGGAGCACACGCAGATTTATACAGCAGCCACGCCCCTCCTCATGAAAACTGACACCAAACTGACACCGCAGAGCACACTTTGAACACTCAACCACATTTGTACTTTTACCAGAAATACTTATAAGAACAAATAATCAAAGTTTGTCTTTTAGTGTTCGTGTGTAATTAACTGAACCCCCTCGTTCTGTAAGTTTTCCTGCATCCCACCAAAAGTTACTGCATAGTTCTTGGATAACCACTGGGAATGCTAACTCTATATTTTCATATCGACAATAAATCTAATTAATGAGTATAGTGAAAGAGATTGCTTGTTGGGACAAATCCACAGAGCATTATCAAGGTTTTGGTTTTATGGCCTTCAACTTGACTGTTTTTCGTTCAACCTTTTTTCCAACTGCAGCAGTTAGCAGTTTCAAAAGCTTTGATAAACTGACTGTACAGACAACGTTAGCGGCTAGCTAGCTAACATGGTGGAGCGTTAAGCAGCTAAAGAGCCAAATATTTCCCTCAGGAGTTGGTGGAGACAAAAACAGAGCTAAAAGCAGGACGAACCTCTTGTCTTACATTCATCAGGTGGCCAGAAACAAGACTCCAAAGGAAAGCTAATGTGTAAATAGCTAACTGTTAGCTAACAAATTAGAAATAATAACTTTATAATGTGATAATATGTCAATGTTGTTCACTTTTTAATGCACTGCCTTCAAAAAAATCAATTACTACAGGGATTAAAGATTCACTTAAAGGTACCCTTTGATCACTAGTGGCACTGAGAACGATTTCCAGATCGCAAGCCGGAGGAAGGAGGAGCAAGGAGACGAGAAGGCACACAATTGAAGAATGAGAAAGGCTCCAGGTCTCCATTTTGTTTGTATTTTGTCCTCTCATGTGCACATAAACGCATGTGGAGGACAGGGAACACACTCATGCTAACTGTATAGGACAGTAATGCAGGTGACTAACACATGCAAGCCATAAACACAAAAAAGACAGACGATTTAAGATATCTTTCCAGACTGGTAACATCTAATCAGTTGCAAGCAAGACCTGTGTGTCAACTGCTCAATGTAGTGGTAAATAATTAACTGGCCATATCTATTAAATGGCTTTACGACATCCCTCAATTTCACTTCTTTTTCCATTAACATTTTGGAAGATACATTTAAAATGTAATTCAAGATTTTACTGAAACAAGCCACGAAAACATTCCAAGATGCAGGACCACAAACGCTTTTAGGTAAGTGATAGTAAGTCATCTGGGACGTTTGTCATTAAAGCATCTGTCATCATGTTATTAGCCCCGAGGGAGGCTATTTTTTCATCTAGGTCAATCCATAAGAGGAGGGAGTGGTGTTATCACTGCTCTCTCTAATGTCCAGTGTTGTTAAAAATCCTGTCCACCTCCGGGCGGATTACTGGTCCACTTCAAAGGTATTGGAGTAGCACAAGGTCAGCGATCAAACTGTTTGTCTTCCTCCCATCAGGAGTGCAGTCAGTGGGCCGTAGAGAAAGTAGATGGAGGGAGAGATAGGTGGAGATCTTATCAGGGCCGTGCATGTTTTGTTAAAGGGGAAACGTAATCTAAACTTTCACATGTGACATTCTGGCACTTAACCAAAATTGTCAGATTGAAAAGTAATCCATATAATAACAATGACCATAACTCTAATAAATAAAGAGTGTGTGTGCAAGAGAAACTTCCTGTTTGTATGTGACGTCTGGTGACCTGTATATGTTAAATTCTGGATTTAAAACTCTGAATGTAAACATAACTTCTGTTTGTTTACAAGAAAACTCCCCAGGGCGCCACTTTCTGTTGACATTAACATATTATCACCTTATAAAGTTGTTGTGGCAAAATAGTTAGCAAACAGCTGGCGAACACAACGAGCAGACATGGAGCATTTGCATTCATTTGAAGTCCCATGTTCACTCTCCTTTAAGCTCTGTTTTGGTCTCCACCGACTCCTCAGGGACATATCTGTTTTAATAGCTGCACTCAGTTCTCCAGCAATTTGCTATTTTTGTATGTCTGCCATTTGGTAGAGAGCAGTTAGTGTGAAAATATAAATATCCTCCTGTGGGTGAACAAGACGCAGTGAGAGCCGTGAGAGTAAACCAAAACAGTATAGTTGCAGGCTGGGGTCCATAGAGCCGAGGGAAACTGCACGGATGGTTTTCTCTCTTTGAGTTCGTCACTACGAGCAACCCCTTTCACATTATACATGTCATATTATATGTCATCGAATCCAAAATATTGATTATAGCTGCTTTAGGTCAAATAAATCAGATTACTCGCAGTATCTTAAGTTTCAGCAGCCATGTAGGTGTTGTCATGAATCCATACATGTAACATTAACCTCCACGTGTGTCCTCTACGTTTGTTATGTACCACATATAGTTTTTATTCAGCACTTTTGTATTTTGGCGACTCAATTGACCTAATGTAAAAAACGGGGACGAGAACACAAACAAGGCCTCCGTCCTAATCTGACAATAACATTCATCCAGGGTCAAACAAGGAAAAATGAAAAACAGCAGATGGAACCTGCCATGCACTTCATGAACAAACCGTGAATAAACATGAATTGTCTTTATGTCCACCTGTTTGTGGACCTTACAACTCAAACGTCACTGGAACTGGACTGTGTCTCAGCCTGGGATGATATGTCATGATGTTAATCATCATTTGAAAACAATGTTAACGCAGTCACTGAAACTAATGTACCACATGTTGATGTCAGACAATCTAGAGATGACTGATGAGTTTCAGGTAATGTTTCAACCCCAGAACTGACACCCTAACATTTTTGGAATTGAACCCCATGTGCTCTAACCAATGTGCCATAAGGCATCTAATGAAAGGAAATTGTTGAGAGTATTGGGGCCCAAAATTCATTCCTTGTCAAAACAGGACATACTACAGCGGCCATTAAATTGGAAGGAATGTCGGAGCGCGTCTCGTAATTTCTCTCTGTGTCTCTCTTGGCCTCCACCTCTCTCGTTTGCTTTTGGAAAGGCAAAATGAAAGACAGGCGCTGGTTCACGTGCTTACCACACTGAACCCTGAGGGCAAACGTGTGTGTGTGTGTGTGTTGAGAGAGAGTATGTTAGGCGATGAAGGGCATTTGGAAGGAGCATATTTCACAGGCGATACAGATCAAAGAGTGACAACATGGTTGTTCTCCCTCTTTATACTTGTCTACCTTTCCTCTCAGTTTTTTTAGGCAACTAATAAAATCCACTAATCGAATTAGGGCCTGCTTAAAGGGTCGAGTGGAGCCTCATTTGGAGAGAGAGCCAGAAAATAAGGCTTTTTTTTGGACTGTGGCTTCGAAAATATCCAGCTTCGAGGGTGAAGCGGGGATCTTTCTTTCTGTCATTGCATATTTGCAGTTTGACAGCTGCTTACGCACGAGGACAAGATTTTATCTCTAACAGCTGTTTGCCAAAGGTGCACCCTCCAAAGTCATCTAAGGTGCTCGCACAGGCACATGACAGAGTCACTCGGAGATAAGAGGGAAGACAACAAGTGAAAGATGAGATGCTCACTTCAACCTGAAATTAAAATTAAATGGATTAAGACTACACAAGTTTCATGCCAATTTTTTGCATAGGGAGTATAAAGTAGATTTTACACATTGGAGACATGCAAGGTATTTGATTTCCTGCCAAAAATATATACAAATGGCAGAATATTTTCCATACTGAGCTGCTACAAATGGCTGATTAATAATGGAGACAGCTGGCACTCACATACGCTCCACACATATACAATATGTTCAACATTCAGCCATTTTCTCTATCACATAACATCTTTTTGTCACGTCTTACTCAAAGCCCTTCGCTGTATCTAAACTCTGTCAGCTATTAAATGACCATGTGACAGAAAGTATAAAGCTGACCAAGTGACAGTACCGTACCAGTCGTCACCTTGCTCTTGGTTAAAAGGAGTCAAAGCTGATAATATAGCACACATTGTCATCTTGCTGCCGCAGTTTTGCTGCAGCAGTTGGGTTTTGTTTGGGTTGCGGTATAATGATGAGTGTGATTTTACTACAACAAGAGTGGTGCTTAACTTCTCCACACATGCACACACGTGCACGCACACACACACAGACGTGCATGAAAATGTGGAACTCACTTTAGCAGATCCTTTTTCTTTCTGCCTCTTCCCTCTGTGTAGCAGCTGGTGACTGAGGAAATGAAGAGTAAAAAGATAATTTCACAATTACTGTATAATGATTAATAATAAGTTAACCTCTGTGGAATCAACACTAAGATATAGATCATTGGCTCAAATAGTTTCTATTAAAACTCCTGCATGCTGCAACAAA
Organism: Cottoperca gobio; assembly: GCF_900634415.1. Lineage (NCBI taxonomy): Eukaryota > Metazoa > Chordata > Actinopteri > Perciformes > Bovichtidae > Cottoperca > Cottoperca gobio. The sequence continues at coordinate 12,102,477 of NC_041377.1, forward strand.
GTATTATTATTTGACCATTGAAATATATTGGATGAAATTCATGTTATTATGGGGTTGTATTTTGTATAAAGTGCAGCAACTTTATACAAAGATATGCCTTTGTCTTCTGTTTTTTATTTTATGCATTATTTAATCTACTAATGTTTCTTTTTGTCCCCTTTGCTGTTCAAACAAGGTAATTTAAAGTTGCCGATTTTACATATGTAAAATCAAGAAAACATACTTGAGAAACTCATCTTACTACTAGTGTTAATAACCAAACGGGTCCAACCGGCAACTCTACTCCAACTATTTCCCTCCAAAAGTGTTGGGCGGAGACACAGGTGCAGAGGTCGTTGGCACATGGCCAGCTCCGCTCTGCAGGCAGGGGACATTTCAAAACAGATAGAGGTACTTTTCCAACCCAACTGTGAAGTCTGTCCGGGAGGGTAAACCACTACTGGAAGCTCTGCCAGTGTTTTTACTTGCATTCCTCTAGAAGATGTATGTTATAGAGAAGTTATAGCAAAGAGGAAGAAATTAAAAACTGTGCTTCAGAGGGTTTTATTATAGCCGGACGTGATGCAAACAGAAATAAATGATTAAAAGTTAGAGAGAGAGAGAGAGAGAGAGAGAGAGACCTGCATACACTCAAAATCCAGGAGTCAGGAGTGTGTATGAACAAATGCATTAAGCGTTGCCAGATGGGAAATGTTAAACTTTCGTGCCAGAGGCTTCAAATGATCATATTCTCAGGGAAAAGTATATTCATAACCACGAGACCAATAGGTATACATTTTTTTTTTTTTTACAAAAGATGTATTTAAACAACTTTTTGACATGCCTACAAATGCACCCACAGGGCTTTTGTGTGTGTGTGTGTGTGTGTGTGTGTGTGTGTGTGTGTGTGTGTGTGTGTGTGTGTGTGTGTGTGTGTGTGTGTGTGTGTTTTTTAAGCTAGCATGTGTCCATAAATCCATCAGTCTGACTATTTCTGAAATAGCCTACTATTACAACATTTTATTACAAGACAGCACGACTGGAAGCCTATTCATGTTCGTATGAAAACAGTTAAGGCCATAAGATATGCTAATTAAATACATAACTGGGCTCACTTGTTAATTAAAAGTTATCTCTCATGTCTCATATCTTCAACATCATAGCCAACATTGAGCATGACTGGCTGGAAAGAGGTCACGCTAGAAGAGATGCGTAAACACAGACATAGGATTCATAGGGAAAAGTAGTTTGAATGAGAAAGTGCAGACTAATACCAACTACTGATTTTAAACGTCACAAATTGGTCGTATTATCGTAATTCTTTGCATTTCTTGGCATTATTGCCCGTACATGGGATGCCCGCTCCACTAGATGAGTTGCCTGGGCGTCCCATAAACACAATTTCAACAACAACTATTTACTTCACCTATATAAAACACTGTATAGGAGTTAGCTTGACTATTCCTGGCTTACAATAAAGAACTCCACCTCCCCCATATGCATGATAGCAGGCCACTGCAATACACAAGCCAAGATAAGATTACTCCCTCACTCTGTCTGTCCTCCCTCACTGCTTTGCACTTTATTCTTCTTTCCTCCCCCATTCTTTCTATACAACTCACCCAACTGCCTCCATCTACTGTAACTCCCCCGTACACATACACATAAACACTCCCTCCACTGCTCCCCGCTGGTCATCAGGAACACCATACCTCATCATACTTCTCTTTATCTCTCTCTTTCTGTTCTTACTCTCTCGTCACACCTCCTTTATCTCTCTGGTTCTTATCCCAGTCTGGTTCATACAGGGTTAATGCGTCATCATGAACCCAATGGCCACATTTAAGGAACACATGGACATGGATATCCTGTGCAGAATAAAGGTGTGTTGTGTTGTTGTAGATATATTTTAACATCACGATCAATTCATTAATATTTGCAGAAGAAGCCAAGATTATGGTAGAAAAAGATTGGAAGTTAACTTCCAAAATAATTCAAGTTTCACATTTTTCTCTGTGGCTAATACAATAAACACACAGAAGTATCTGCATCTGCTACCAGATAACAAAGCTACTGCCTTGTAATTTAGTGTGTGATCTAACGCCTTCAACATCTAAGAGTATGTGATGGAATCTGCAATAAATTAATAAAATGTCAGGAATGAACAAGGACATCTTGATTTTGGTCTATGACTCGTCCTCTAACACGTCCTTGGTCTTATGAAAGGCATTTGGGTAGCAGGAAGGATCACTGGGTTGGAAAACTTCTAAATTAAGAAAGACAAAAAAGGAAGAGACTTCTTTTAGTTTCTTTGTGTTTGTTGGCCATTTGTCAGAGTGCCATGGAAACCATGAGTGTTGGTTTTGAAAGCCACACATGTCCAGAGGGGTTTGTTTGATGACAAAGATTCACTTTTTCCTCTTGTGCATACAAAACAATGGAACAACGACTATATCTCTGACTGTCGAGAACAGCATGCACTTTACTTACCTATTTGCATTACGTAGTATCTCACAATGTGTTGAAGGTGAGTTGTTCTGAATGGCTAATTAAACAGAAGCAGCACAATATAAAACCGTATCATCTGCATAAAGATGAACTTCACACATGGAAGACATGTATCATTATATAACTGATGAATAGCACAATGCCCAGCATAGATTCCTGTGCTACTGTATGAACTCACTTACTGGCAGGATTTCAGATAGTCTGTCCGATCAAAATGTATTCAGATAAGATGTCCCTACCCTCACAGCGGATGTCTGTGTGATGATAAACACCTCTTGAACCAGTATCAGCCATCATTACGTAGCTGATAGTTTATAATCTTTTTAGTAAGGTAGTTAGGAGGGATTAACAAAGATTTTTGATAAATCTATAAATGAGGCCGAGTGTTTCTTATTGTTTAAATCAGGGGTCTTCAACGTTTTTCAGGCCAAGGACCCCCAAACTGGTGTAGCGTGGTGCAGGGACCCCCTACTGTATATATTGTATAGAGGAGGCTTGAAGAGGACGGAGGGGGGGGTATTTTAGTTCACCCCTCTCCTTTCCTCCACTCTGTCTCTGACTGTAGGTGTGTGTCGCCGCCCTTTGTGAAGTACAGCGGAGGAGGGAATGTGAATGCGCAAAGCAAAAAAAAAAAAGTTTACGTTTTTTTTGCTTTATCTACAAAAATTTCGTGGGATCCCCTGTTGAAGACCTATGGTTTAAACCAATAGTTAAATAATGGAAACAAAATGTTTTTACCTTTTTATATTCAGAGGAACCAATGAGCTGATGAAGTACATGTGGTAGCACCAAATGTGTGTTCAAAACCAATATCCCTCTGAAATAATAAACTGAAATTAGATTACTTGGACGTAAAGCGATGTTGGATTTATTTCTATTGCCTTCCAGAATTTCTCCAGGTCTGAGAGGGAACAAGTGAATAAGTTCAAGTCGTATCCTGACTTGGCAGCTTTGAGTGCAGTTGTGCATTTGTTCCTCAAATGCCTAAATGCTAACCAGTGGGTTGGATTGGATCCCCTTCACGGTCACCACCCAGGCTGTATTCCTATCCTTAAAGAGTACTGCCATGTCAAGAGAAAACCAGAGGGTCAGTCTATCTTTTATTATAAACTTTGTAGCCATGCTAGCCGCAAGGCTCTACTGATGGCAATGTTGGTATGTCCACAACTGTTGGATGAATTGCCATGAAGCAGATTGCACAGACATTCATTGCCCTCATAGGATGAATTCTACAGATATATTCTCTAGCACCATTAGCAGGGCAACGTTTTCACTTATCCAATAAAATATCTTATCTAATCTGATCTATTAATCTAAATCTACAAAATGGATAGACAATACATTTGGTACAGATGTTATTAGATGATGTATCCTAATGACTGGGGATCCCCTTACTTTTCCTTTAGTGCCACCAGGTTCACATTATGAATTTGTCCGTATATTTGGCTGATAACCAAATACCTGCAAAATGAATGACAATCTCACTAGCCTCGGGGTAATGTTTGTGATAAGTGCTAAGTAGCAAATGTCAGCATGCTTCACACTTAACTAAAATGGTTAACATCGTAAACATTAGCTTACTGCTTAACATCAGCTTTCTCGTTGTGAGCATGTTAGCATGCTGACGTTATCATTTTGTACAAAGCGTATGTATCTAAGAACAGATTCACAGAGCAGCTAGCGTGGCTGTAGAATGTTTGTCTTTTCAAAATGCACATGCATTATGACAAACCAACAAAGAAGTCTTCAAGAAGTTTTTAATGTGACACATACATATTGTGTCCTTTATACTGTACTGGTATAAACTGAAAACAATGGCAGCTTGAAGGCCTAGAAACCAATCTAGGCACTGCGACCTGAAATTATCCAGACATTACCTGGAGGAGCTTTATGTAAGAACGCAAATTGTCTGAATCACCAGGACAAGATATTAAATGGACTTTACCCTGCCAGCACAAAGTCTGTGTTATGTCCGATTGAGCTTGTGTGTGAATAGAGCAGCTCATTGTCCGGAGAATTCACAGAGAGCGAATGTTTCTATTGCAGCTGGCGCAAAACTGAAAATTAAACGAAAATATTTAACTGGAGAGATTCTAGAACTTCTGTCGGTAAGGGCAGACGCCGAAATAGTCAGAAATTCAAGGCACGGCAAGAGACTCAGTTGTTTATCAGAACATTTACAAACCGGTTTTGTGACTACAATGTAATCATGTCCTGCCTCTCGCAAGTACTCCCCAGGTGCCACCCCTCGCCTAAACCAATTGGAATATTACCAGTAAGTGGCAATGCGTCCGACACAGCCAATCTCCTGTTCTGTGCTACATGTGTGAAAGGGAAACTCCGGCCAATGTCCAGTCCAGTTCATGTGAGAAAACAACTTCAAACATATTATTTTTTATTGGAAAGAGGTTAGCAGAAATGTAGAGCATACTGTAGGTGATTCGGAGGTAATACGTTAAAACATGCAAAACAGATCATGGTCATTAAAGCAACATAATGAGACTCTGTTTCTGTTCTAGTTGATTCTAAAAGTTGCTTTACGTGATCTTTTTAATCAGCATCTCTTCTGCTCTACAGGGGATGCTGACTTTAGGAGTATAGATCAGCAGGAGACCATCCATTCCTCAGAGAGCCTTGATAACTCAGCCAACTTTGCCAGAACAGCCAAAAAAAGGGCAAACTCCAGAATAATTTTAAGTGCTCATGACTCCGGGGTAAGTCAGTCGACAAATTTATCCCTCATTAATGATAATAATACCCTTCCTGGGCTATTTTCAGCCAACGGTGGTTGCCATCAGATACATTTTTAGCCTGCTTTAATGCTCCGTGCTTTTTTCCAACTCTTAGTTTCGGAGGGAAAATAGATGCTGGTGGAGAGACCTCAGACCACAGCATGGAACTACGTCAGGCCCATTAAAACGCCAGAAGTTCACTAAGTATAGGGAGCACTTCTCACGTCGCACGCCGTTCCTCTCTCTCTTTTTCTCTCTCTTCCTGTGTGAGTGGTAGTTATGAAGTCCAGGTTGATTTGTCAAGTCAACAGGAGGCCGAGAGTTTAGTGTGATGTAAATTTACCGTCATTCAGTTGGTAGACAATCACTCAACTGCCCCCGGACTATCTATTTTGTGGTCTGCATTTAGCCCGGCTAGCTGTCCTGCTTCTGCATCACTGCTGTGCTGTGAGCGCATTTTAGACACACAATGCCTTGAAAAATAATCCACAAAGTATTGCATCCAAAACAACTTTATTTCCCAATAATCTAATCACTCGTCTCAAAGTCAAGTCGTGCAGAAGCATCAGAATAAATGAAGAGAATCCCCCTGACACCAGAGTGTGGCTGATAAAGCACAATGAGGTTGAATTTCTTTGGCGTGTTTCTATGTATAGGCCTGGAGGACAGAAAAACTGACAAAAAGTAAGCATTTTGAGTCACAGTTTCCCCTCACACCATGCCTCAAGTTCTCACTGTACCCAATTATTTCTGCTATATAGATAATTTATACAAGCCACAAGGACAGAACTGTAGAGGAAAAAGTTGCTATTTCAACCCACACCCTTTTTACATGGTGTCCAGTGAAATGACATGAGGGAGCAGGATCCTCTGAGCCTGCCACAGCGTGCTGCACAGTAGTAGGTGATAGTGAGTCAGGTTTACCACTACACTACACTTTTCCTGTAATATAAAACGGACAGCGATACTCAAGCTATCATGGCTGAGTGTGTTTGTGCACTGAGGAAATAATTTGTTTCCAATTCCATGATAAAAAACTATGTGTGTGGTGGAAAGTCTGTTCAAAACACTCTTTCCTTTATTATTTATCAACAGTGGCCTGTGCCTCTATTGTCATTTGTTACAGATTTAAATGTTCATATTTTCAACCTAACAAGTACAAACTGCTCTTTAAAGCTTTGCTAAACAAAGTCCCAGGAAAGAAATGAAAGGAAAACTAACTTTGCTAAATGACAGGTGCTGTGGCACGGTCCAGAAACTCCTCCTCGGCATGCTTTTTCTGTCAGAAAGGTGTGCCAGACATCTTTCTTTTAAAGTGCCATCAGCTGATGTAACACACCCTCTGACGATCATCTGGGACGGTCACACCTTCAGGATGCCAGCAGCTCGAAACTGGTTTTATTTCTAAAGGCATTTCATGGCCATCTTACCGGTTCTGGTTTAATTAATACATTTGTGTTGAGATCATGACACGTCTGAATTACCGTAAATGTGCTAAATTCCTGGGACACACAATGGGATGACACAGCTATTTTAGTACGATGATTAATACATCATACGTTAATACATGGAGGGATCTTTCCAGATGAAATCTTCTGATATATGAGAAGAGGGAGGGAACGGGATGAGTATCAACGGAAATGAGAGAAAAACACAGTGACAAAGCCACTTGACAGACAAGAATTACTGCATGGAGACTATAATCTGAAAGGCATTGTCTTTATCGGAAAACGTGTGACAGCTATTTTTCATTTGACAGCCATCAGTTGACACACCCCCTGCCCTCCACACCTTTCTGGTGCCATTAGCTTTGGACAGGTTTAATTTCTAACTAATGACTTAAATCCAACGTTTAGTGACAATGCAGAGTATTTTTTAAAACTCCAACCACGATCCCTAACCTTCATTTTTTGGGAATGGGAAATAATAAATATATATTTGTATAGATCAGCTGCTATGTTTGTAACATTACTCACTGTACAATACAGTTTAACAGGGTGCAGGTTTAACTAGTTGTGCCAGACGGGGCAGTGAAATGTTTCTTCAATGCTATTTGACAGCTTGTTAAGTTTCAGCATGAGACGAGATCAACTGTTAATTTATGACAATGGACAAAATAGGGCGAGGTCGTGCCTTTCTAAGCTTTCTGATGAGACTGGAAGAGCTTGTGAGACCGGGTTGTCGTAATACCGTTGGACTGTAATGAGGAGGGTGTAGTTCAGATGGTTAATCACATGTATCTATTGTTTGACTTCAGTAATGCCGTGTGATGAGAAGAGTGTCCACAGGCTTTACTCTAAAAGTGTTAATCTTTATGATATTATATGTCTGTTACTCTGGGATACTGTGAAACTGAGGAATTCATTCATCGCATCCCATTTGTCTCACTCGGCTCCGCTCCCATGGTAATATTCACAATATTGTGGTGTATTCTGTTTATTCAAGCCAAACAGGAATGCAAAAACCAGACAGAGAGAGGGCATTGACCTTTATTCAGTCCACTGACATCGCATATATGATCAGAGGTCAGTTTTGCCACAATACATAAGATACTTTTCCTGCCTTTTACAGACACTTTCCAAAAGAAAACTCCTTAGTTACTCCAAAGTATACTTTGTTTGCACACTGCTAAAAATGATCTGGTTGGAAAACATCATATATACCTTATACGGTCCAGGCTATTGGTTCTATGGTTGCATATAAAAGTAAACAAGCATGCTGTCATCACAGAGGCTGTATTATATTCTAAAGCCAGGCAATTAAAAATGTGCTGATAGTAGCAGGGCACCAGTCGAGAGCGGAGACGGTGCCAGGGCTCCATATGTGCGAGGGGAAGAATGAACTCACCGCTGAGGTCACAGGAAAGAACAGCGCACGTGGGCATATTTGGTGGATGGCATTGTGCCGTATGTGCACGTCAGTGTTTGTATGCAGAGGATGTATGTTTGAGTGTGTGTATATTTACTTTATGTGTCAGTATGTAAACGCTTTACAATGTTTGCTCACTGTGTGTGTGTGTGTGTGTGTGTGTGTGTGTGTGTGTGTGTGTGTGTGTGTGTGTGTGTGTGTGTGTGAGTGAATGTCAGCAGCACACTAATTACTGTAAAATAAAAGACTATAGGCCAAGTCCAATGCTTGCACTGTGACAGCTTAATAGGGTGTGAGCAGGGCTGCATTGTTTGGTCAGAATGAATGGCGTCTCACATGTACACATGTATACGTGCTGGCTTGTTTGAGCTGTGGCGTGTGAGCAGGCTTATGTACTCAATCACTCATCAGCACTGATGAAGGTTGCACACACACGCACAGGCTCAGAGTCTTTCACCCACAGTCCTTTCCCAAGAGAGCGAGTTCACACTTCACACTCTGTATTCTGCAGCCGGGGTGGCCTGCGGCGCTGACCAACACCTGCACCACAGTCTGCTTGTGGGTAAACAAAAAGAGGAAATTCTATAAAATATTATATAGAGTTTGCCTTTTTCACTGTTGTGCTTCCGACTGTTTTGAAACTAAAATTAGTTTGGGAAACGCTGCCCATGAGTTTTGGTCCAACTGATTGCAGTGCAGGTCTTTCGAAGAGGCGGTTTGTGTTGCAAAATACACAAACATGCAGTAATTCATGTTTATACTGTAATCAAAACTGAGTTGAGAAAGGCGCACCGTGCACATTTCCAAAAGTGTTTATTTTCCACCGCTTTATCCCCAGGGACGTCTGTAGATAAATACTTATGTTTTATCTGCACATACGTTTTAAACTAATCATTTAGGGTTTATTTTCATGCAGGCGTATAGTGTGTAGTGCAACTTTTTCTGTGGAGTGGGCGGGGGGTTCTCACCTGTGCAAAGCATGCACGACAACATGATGTAGCAGAGCAGTATCATGGCTGTTCAGATACTTGTTTTGGTTAATATCATATTGTTGATATGTTGAAATCACCCACCTACAGCTTGTACTGTTGTTTTACTCATTGAAATCTACGGCGTCAAATTTGTGGGTTTTGTGGCTTGATTTTGATAGCTCCACAGTGGCTGAATATATTTTTAAACCATTCAAAAATCATTAAAAACATTCATCTCACTTAGTTCTTCTGCAATTTACCAATCTCTTACAATAAGGACCCTGGGAACATAGGAAGGACCCCCCTCAGGAAGACAAAAAAGTAAAGACAAAACCCTAAACCCTGTTTTTTCTTTCTTTTATTAATGTACAACATTGTTATTTAAAACTGCAAGCATAGTTGCATGACTATCAAATCGCTCACTAATAAACATGTGTCTGACCCCCAGGAATTTAATATGTCCAGATAAGTGAATTGAAAACAAGAAAAAGTTTTTCCTTGGCAGCATACTGTATTTGCACTGCTGTATTTGCAGATGTAAATCACACAATAACTCCTTCAGGGTAGAGAGAGCACTGCTGTTAAAGGGGATCAGGGGAGCCAATATGATTGACCATGAATGTCTCCTTAACACACACCCACTGATCGTATAGTATGATGATAAACAAATGCACCGTTTACACACCCGCGGGGCGTGCACTGCACTTTGTACTCTGTGTCAAATTTGAAGGCTTTAGAACATAATCTTCCTGTTGTGTAGAGTGTTGTTGCAAAAAAAGTATTAAAATGTACGGGAAAAATGTCTACACACACACACGTCATAAGTCTCCCGTCTGTAGCCTGCAGCTTCAGCTTAAGACGGGAACTCATCCTGTGGGAAATACCAACCAGCGGGCGAAAAATAATCCAAACACAAGACTTGGTGTGTCTGAGTCCTGCAGTCTGAGCAAGCAAGAGTCCTGTTTGATAAATGATGTCACCGAAACTCAGCTTGAAGAAAGAACCGCCGGCAAACACTGCCGTCAAGACGAGTCATATGCAAACACACAGAAACACACACAGACCTGCGCCCTCTTTGCCTTCTGCACTGTGGTGAGGTCATCAGGGCAAGAAAACACTCTCTACTCATTTATCTTTTGTTGTTTTTTATTATAATTTGAAGCTTCAGGAATTTCACCTTTGCCCATAGAATAAAGCTTTTAAATTTAGTTGTCTTAAATTTCCGGTGTCAGGTTGGCTTTTCCTGGAAGTTGGTAGTCAGGTCAAAAATGGTCAGGCCACTAAGCCAAAACAGACAATGAAAAGAGCCACACCTACACACATACTGTACTATTAATAAACAATAAAGACAAATTCACAATATTCAATACAACTTTAGCAAGAAGAATATAAGCCATATTTTGAAATAAATTCTTAAAAGTCTTAATTTGAGCGCAGATAATGAGATGAGCTGAGGAAGCCATTTTGGACGAGGCCATTTGTTATTTGCTTCTTGACCGTGTAATCTACAGGGTGGAGTACCAGAGGTTTTAACCAAGAGCCTTTGTCGGGTTTGGTTATTTGATCAAAAAGCAAATAAACGTAATGAGAAAGCATGATGAAGGGAGGAGTTTGTATCCCTGTGACTACATCGCTGCTGATGTGTAACAGAACAAAACAGCTTTGAAAGTAACTGTAACTCTAAAATGCATGATGCACATTAATTGTATTTGTATGTGTGCATGTGTGAAATGATAAGTCTATTGATATTCTGTACTATGAATACTATCAACTCCTAACAACTCTAATATGGACACTCAAAACTGGCATACATCATCCTCCAGGGACAGAGAGACACAGGAAAGGAACATGCTAACATGCTAATGCAGTTTTGACATAGTGAGGAGGAAGGGATTATTGATTTTATTTGTTCATTGACATAATATACCAGGCTGTGACACACTTGTTAGTTTTGTGTGTGTAAAATGAGGTCAACTTTAATTTCCCGGCAACTGAGGAAAAACCTCTCTCCACATTTCATCGTCTACACTTTTTTTTTCGACATGCCTTCTTTTACTTTGACCTTCACCAACACACACATCCTCCCCTCCTCCCCTCCTCCCCTCTCCCCCCGCCCTGTCGTGCCTCGAACTGTCTCTGTTTTATGTGCCTGAGGAGAGGGGTATACGTCTCTGTCTATGTCTTTACCATGTCTGAACCGCAGGCACACGCAACTTCCACTCGTCCATTAGAGCCTCCAGATCAGGAACAGGTGGCTTAAAATAATTCTATTTGAAGGATTTCTTATTTTTATAGGCCTAAAGTGGAGGGAAAAAAAGATTCTGGTTCTGGTGAGCCACCATCTTTAGTCCCATTATGGGATTACACATACGTTAGAAGACATGTTACTCTTGCACACATCTACTGACAAAGAGATGGGTGTGTCGTGCACACGCCTGCATAACATGAATCTATCGTTGCCACACAAGCTCAACATCAATCTTGTTTGTAAGACAACAACATCCCTTGGCATTGCTTTAATCTGTTGTTTTGCAAGACATATCTCCAATAAGGAGATCTGGATCCGTTTAATTTGTGTTGCGGTGGTGTTACGTCTGTGTTCAATTGTAAACACGCATCGGTAAGTAAAGCAGACTTCATATCTTCCACGCCCAACCTTGAAAAATGTATCAGTTGCAGTGTCTGTAAATAAACGGCAGCAGGTGAACTTCACAACTTCACATTACTCAGAGGAAGGGGAACGCTGGAGACGGAGTTTATTTGTTTATCACATCGTTATGGTAATAAAGCTGATGCTGAAGGCTAAATGCCAGAACACTTCAGGCTATCTTTTCAAGCCTGATCTACATGTTTGCTGATGTTTCTGTTATGCAACAAGATAATATAAGAAGACCGGTATCTTTTTTCCCAATAGGCCACAGGGCCATGTTTCTTCTCCCTTATTCAAAACTTTACAGCACAAATACTTATATAACACATGTCCTCCAGATAATACTCTAAGATAAATAATGTCCTACTCAGATGTACTCAGTATCATTAGTGTAAGTACAAGTAGTAATACTTCAAGGTGCAACTACTCAAATACACAAGTATTATCTAAATGTTGTCAAACGTAATAATAATGCAGCTGAACGGCTGCTGCATAATTACATATTATAAACATTAGATTACTATTACTGATGCATAAATGTATTTATAAATTAATCATATGTAAAAAATGTATTTGCAATGTAACTACAAACTACAGCAGTCGTCAAATAAATGTAGTTAAAAGTAAAATACTGAATAACTGAAATGTAATTAATTAGAATTATAAGGTAGTAGAGTGGAAATGGAAATACTTAAGTACCACAAAAATGTATTTAAGTACTTTACTTGAGTAAATGTACTTTCCATCTCTGAACTCGTACTATATGAAAGTCAGCAACACTGGTAGAGCCTCAGTGGTGGTTAACTGACACAAACTAAGTTAATGTTACAGCTATTATCTCGTTTTATTTCAGCGTTGAGGTTGAGACTCATTATGCTTTGCATCTTATTGTAAATGTCTTGGCTGCTCAGTTGGGTGTGTCCCAGTGTGCGGGGCTGTTAACACAGTACAGGCTGTACGAGTGCATTCTTAAAAGCCGCACATAGCAGCACCTGGAAAAGTAATGCTTGAGATCTTGGCACTGATTGACAAACTTATGAAACTGCTTTAAACAGGGGAGTACAAATCTTAGTTAATGGACCTTTAAGATCCTGAGGATACAGTGACTGGCGTACTGCACTTCTTTGTTGGTGTCAAGGCACACAAAATATAGAATAGTGATGGAAGATAAGAGGAGAGTTAGTAAATGAGTAATAAATAGTCAGGTCATTAAACACTTATAGAGACCAGGCCTTAATTTAATCAATGGAAATGACCGGGCCATACCTTGATGTCTACAGAAGCAGTAATGAGCCGTATGTGATTAAAGTACAAACAGCAAAGACATCAGACCCGGGTCACCGATGGGTGAAGAAAGATTTTATTTTATTTTCCTGTGTAAGTCCATATTGGCTTCGGGAAACCTTCAAAATGAGTGAAGCAATGCCAATTGAAGTACAATGCAGCTGATGTAATAACCACTAGAGTTTGACTGCTTTATTAAAAAAAGGAGAACAACATCATTTCTTTGTTTTACAATGTGAGCAAAAAAAGAAAGTTCAGCTGGTCAATGTGTCATCAAAGAGGCCACATTTCCCCTTTGTTTTCAGAATATTTAGTTGATTTGCCTTCATTTCATCCCACATCTTTTCAATTATTGCTGTATGACCACGTATTGACCTCTTGGATGGGACAGAGAGAAATGAGGCCCACAGCAGACCCGAATGGTGAAGTGATAGTGATGGAAATGTGAAGGGAGCCAGTAAAAAGGGGCCTGTGCTTTAGTTGGAGGTCGACCAAGAATCTGAGCAGAGAAAACAGGGGAGCTGCTGCAAAGACAGTTGGGATATTATCCACACAGGACATGTATGCTGAGGCTGATTTATAACAGCAATGTGGAGCTTGGCAGGCGCTATTTTACAATGAAAATCTGTTTTCTGCTTCTAGAGTTGTTCGCTGGAGTGCACTGGCTGTTTGGACTCTTTCTGGCACAGGTTTTCTATTTAAAAAAATTCTGATATTTTACTTGAGGAAATGAAAAGTCATTCACAAAGATATGATTAAAAAAACAACACCCAAAAGATATATAAAAGGTAAACAATATGCAAAGAAGAATGGGACATAGTGTCCAAAATGTAATGGGTTCTTCTTTGGCCCATGCGACAACCTTCCACCAAGTTTGAATGAAAACAGGGTCAGTGTTTTGTTCTGTAATCGTGCTGCCAAACCAACAAACCAAACAGAACCTCTGATTACATCTGTGGAGGTAATAATTATCACCTGACTCTGCAGTTCCCTACAGCTCTACTGATCTTTTAGCATCTTTCAGCTCATTGTTTTGGTTTTACAGCCTGCAAGTATCCCTTTTGGTTGATTCTCACAGCTCTTAACAGCTTTTTTAGTGAGGAAGTTCTGATTAACTCATTGAACGCTGCCTGGTCTGCATCAAACAGCAGACAGCCAGAGTTAGCTACTAGCTAGTACATTTGGAGCATTTAGCCGCTGAACAGCAAGATATTCCTCCTATGGAGTTTTTGCAGGTCTTCCTTAGAGTGGCATCTCAAGTTAATTGCCCTCATTTTTAACACCTGCCATAGTTTAAATTCCAGTTTGGTAACTTTTGACGGACTGTATCTTCTCCTGAAGTGGGCAGTTTGTCTTTATAGGCAGAATCAAATCAAACTCCATTCAACTTCCTGCCACTTTCACTCAGCTTGGTTGTCTTATCTGTTTCTTCTCTGCTCTTCATACCTGAAAAACATTTCCATATAAACATTATAGTTATGAGGATGTGGCTTTCCCATTCTCTTTATTTGTTTCATAATGTAGACATGAATAAATAATATTGAATGGTATAATAAAATACTTTGAGGTCAAAGCCAAAAGAAGTTACAGAAACTTTGACGAGGGACAGATACCTTTAGAATCGTGGAGAAGAATCCTCTAAAGAGCCGAGATGTTGTGAGATGTTGTTTAGCTTGATCTCTCTTCCCCCCTCTTCTCCTCAAAAAGGTACATCAAATGCTTTACCTTGGAAAACTGAACAATGTAATTGAATCACCAGACTTTCCTTATAAGTCAGAAAGGCCAAGTAGTATAATCAAATGAAGTCCCCAGTTGGGTAAAGTAATTGGTCACGTAGAGTAATGTGTGCAGCTTATGTGCCAAAGCAATGACTAACAGCTGATGAGTGGAAATATCTATAGCATGAGCAGAGTCCAGTGCTGTGTGTTGCTTCCCCCTCCCCCCTTTACTCCCCTCTGCTCCCCCTGTATCCCTCCTCCCCTCCCTTCCTGCTTTCCCGCCAAATTAAATGTTCTCAACTTCATCTCAGAGTCGTGCTCTCTCTCTTTTTCTCTCTCTTTCTCATTTTCCTTTATCTTTCACTCTCTCTATCTCTCCTCTGACAAATCATAAACAGGTCTCACGTGAGCTCCTCTCCCGCTCCGTCTGCGTGTGCTCAGAGAGGACACCGCCCTGTCTGGCCTCTGTGGTGACCCGAGCTGTGCCGTGATTGGCTCCGGCGGAAAAACTGCTGCAAGAGGAACTGCGAGTGGCAGACAGGCATAGCGTGTCTAAGACAAAAACACAGGGCGTCCTGCCAGCCACTGTCCCTGAGGGGTGAGGGCTGGAGATGGAGAATACGGACTGAGTGCCTCGCTGGCTGCTGGACAAATCAGTGTAAAGGGTTTCACTGGAACACACTGTGCATCTGTTCTGAATGCACATGTTGAATACTTCAGTGCAGATGATTATGTCCTTGAAAATTAAAGTATTTTATTCTTGACAGCCCAGATATTACACACTAATATTCATTCCAGCAGTCATTTTGTAAGAGAGTTTTTCAACAGATATCAAATTTAGGAATGAAACTGAGTGTTGAAATGACTTGACTCTTCGGCTGATGACAGATGCTTGAAACACCTCATGGAAAACCTAACTAAATCCAAAACTTTTGTCAGTTATAAAAGAAATCTGGCAATCTGCTCTAAATATGAGTTTTCAAAGCAACATGAGACTGCAGAGCTCTGCTTTTGCTTCATGTTGATATATCAAGTAATCTACTCTGTGCCCGATGCAAAAATAATTAAAATGGCAAAAAGTCTTAAAAGTCGAGACAAAATGAAAATTGAAACCTAACCAACAGGGATATTAAGAATATTAAACGTTGCCTGACTGACTGAGCAGCTTCCTGTGTGCTGACTGATAAAGTCTCTAAGTGTTAAATTGCTCTGCTGAATGATTAATTGTCGGTATGAATGCTGGGTGGTAACAGTATAGTGATGAGCAGAAATTAGCAGCAACAGCAAACATTTCTAGTGTTGCTTTCATGAAGTTATTTTGGGAAGTTGTTGGTATAAAGACATAAGTACAGTCCTGTGCTTTAGCAAGAACTTTTAGTGAACATGAATTAATTCTGAAGCTAAGAGGCACGATGGCATTGACCCAACAATTGTAATCTCCATCAACACTAAACGTACATGCAAATACTAAACATAACAAAACGTTACAATCTTGTTGAACTTTGATTGTCTCATATATTGAGCTCTAAATCAGTGGTTTTCAACCTTTCTGTGGCCAAGGCACACCAAAGACCAAAATAAATACCCTTTATAACAGTGTTTCTCAAACAGGTTTGTGCGACGCTCTGTAGGTGTGTGAGGGAGGAGGGAATGTGTACCCGGCCAGCTGTGTAATGTCCGACTGAGCCCGTGTGAATAGAGCCGCTCATTGTCTTGAGAATTCACAGCGGGCGAGTCAGGCGTGTTGATGATGTTTCCATGCAGCTGGCGCAATACCGGAAGAAAACAAACATCCAAGCGTGCAGAAGAAGGGTGAGTTATATGGAAACGGCAAAGAAATGTCCAACTGGAAAGGCGATTAAATTTGGGAACTTCTGTCAATGAGGGCCAACGCCAAAAATGTGACCATGGTGGGATCCACGTAGAGTCGTGCCTCCTGCAAACTCTGCCCAGGCGTCACCACTGGCCTTAACCAAACGGAGTATTCCCAGTAAGTGAGAACGTGTCTGACACGGACAATCTCTTGTTGTATGCCGCATGTGTGAAAGGGAAAGTCCAGAAAAAGTCCAGACCTGATTTTTCAGACATTATCTGGAGTTCATATATTCTTTAGTTTCAATCATTCTTTGGCTATAATCTTAATATACATCTGCCAAAAGAGAATTTTGCATTAACACAGCAAAAAATAAAATCTATTTCCTGTCTTGCTACAGAAAATAAAGGACCAATGCAAAACGTCTAAAACAAAGCTTGTACTTGAAGACGAGCTGGGTTGGGTCACCAAGGGAGAAACCGAGAGACAGAAAGAGAAAGAATGGCGGGATGGATGAGCCAGTCTGCCAGACAGTCAAGACAGGATAAAACAGGGAGACAGGGAGGAGAAAGATATTTGCTCTATGGATTTTACAGACATCCTTGTGTCTGTCAGTCTCTCCCCACCACACCCTAAATCTCCCTCCTCTCACCCCTTTGCCTGACAATTAGCATTTTGCTTTATGTGTCTGAACCTGCCATGATGGAGCTGCTCCGCCGCCGTTAAAAATGTCTGTGTGTGTCATAAAAATACTCTCCGTTGATTGTATCATAGTCTAGACTAATAATAGTGTTTTGCACATGAAGTGGTTAGGCAGACCTCCAACAAGATGATCTGGGTTTAAATCCGGAGTTTTTTTAATCTTTACACTCAGGTGTCAGAGAAAACCTCCTCTTATTCATTCTGCCGCTGCCAAGGTGCTGACGGAGCTTTTCACCGTCTCATCACTTGATCAGTTAAAAGCTAGTAAAACCTACACCTTCATCTCCTAAAGCATTACAGTGTTAAAAAACATGTCTGGGTTTGACGTCTGTAAACCGTTGATTTAAGGGGGACTTAGGGATGAGATTATATTACTGTGTGTGTGTGTGTGTGTGTGTGTGTGTGTGTGTGTGTGTGTGTGTGTGTGTGTGTGTGTGTGTGTGTGTGTGTGTGAGAATGTCTAGTTATGACATACCATTGCTTTGTCTTTTATTACAGGGAGAATAGAAAATCTACATTTGAAGAAATACAATATGACAATTTTGGCTATAAAACATTATCCTAACTCTATTATTTAACATAAAGAAATCAGACTTTGTGGTTATTTATTGCCATTGATCTTATTTGCCATTTGTGTCACTTTGTTTGAACGTCACATGTCACTTACATGGTATCAGACATGCTACTCAAAATGTTTTGTAATTCTTTTATCCAGCTAATTAAGCTAACGTTAGCTTTATGAGTTGGTTGTAACTTTTCCTGTTGACTAGTTTTAAAGCGAGAAAAAAGAGGCCTTAAATATGCAGATGCAGGACACTCTGATATAGTAGCATCCAGGTCCAGCTCTACAGGGGAAATACTTGATGTGCTAGTCGTGAGTGTGACTTTTCTTTTTTAACGTAACCACCTGTAACTGATTGCACATTTAAAACAGACAAACATGCTGTTTAATTTGGTCCTTACACTTTTGTGTTTTGGGCTTTAGAAAGTTTAAAAAAAGAAACCACCCTGCAAACTCTTTAAATGGAGAATATCCCTCGTACACTGTCCTGAAGCCCGATGCCACAGCAGGAGGAGAAACACGAAGCTTGACAGGCCTACTGAGCCTAGTAATGGTTGCTTAGCTGTGATTGGATGATCCCTGTAGTGGAACAGTCAATTTACAACGGAAATTTATACTTCAAAGGCAAAGATAATGTGCCACATAAACCATTACATGCATACATCAGGAAATTCAATAAAAGTGTGTTCGGCTGCGATGCATCATCACAATGAACTTTGCTCAGACACTTCCTGCATTTTTGGACTTCAAAAGACCCCCAAGGAGAAGACTTTGTGTCTGCCACCAGGATATGATGCATCATGATGTCACCAGATCCCCTAAAGTCCAAATACTGAACATTCCTGCTGCAGGAATGTGGGGAACGTTAACTGTCAGCCGTTTTTGGCCCTGTGGTCAGCTGTACTAAGTCAGTTCAACAAAACAGAAAAACATCTAACTATCTGGTCCCGGCGTGTCTCTTTCAAAGGACCGGCAGGGTCAGAGGGTGTCGGGGTCAGGTGTGATGTACATGACAGACGGCAGTTACAGACAATAGGAGGATCTGTAGGAATGAAAGCTTTATCTCCTAAGTGTGGACGGATGAAGGCAGATGAAAGTGAAAGATCTTGACCCGGGCCAAATATCAAGCAGCTCAGTCATCTGGTCTCATATTGCACGCGTGTTTTGTGTTACTTTGATGATGTAAATTGTCAAAGCCGAAAAAAAATGTCCCTAAACCAGTAAGATTTCATCTGGATGTTCACAAAGTACTTTTAATACCGCCAATGTTACTGAATAAACTAAAAACAAATTAAAACACTGTTTATTGTGTGGTGCTTCATGGAAATATTGTATCATGGACAATGATTCTGCTATCAACCACAAGAAAAAGCAGAGGGACTGTTTCCACAACTCCTCACATGACTCACAAGCAAATATGAGCCTCACTGATGTCCTCTTCCTTCTTCTTCTCTTTGTTCTAATTTTAAAAGCCTGACATTGACAAATAAATAACCTCTCCTTGGGGTTTCAATTGAGTCAGCAGAGTCTTTCATCACACGCCGATGTGTCAGTGGGTTCACATGTCTGTAATTCGATCGGAGCTCAGAGAGAGCGCAATGCTGGCCTTTGACCCCTGGCCAGGCTCTGCATCCTCTCATCTCTCGTGAGACGTGATGCAAAGCTACAGAGTTTAAACGCTGCCAGGCCTCCCGCACATCTGAGCGCAGTTGCCGCTGTCCTCGGTGTGCACCCGAGGGACACGACAGTCAGGTCACAAAATATGTCCCTCTGCTAATGTTTGTGATTGTTTTGCTGTGTCTGTTTGTTTGCTTTTTTATGTATTTCTGTATATCTGTTTTTCTTTTATGGTAGAAGAACATGTTTATGATTAAGATGTGGTCAACAAACTTCCCGATTTCATTCCCTTTTACCCTAACCTTCTGAAGCCCTCTCTCTCTCTCTCTCTCTCTCGCTCTCGCTCTCGCTCTCGCTCTCGCTCTCTGTCTGTCTGTGATACAGATTTAGTATCCTAAGTTCATACTGCATACTAATAAAAGGGGGACTCCAGCAATTTAGTATTTTACTTTCCTAAAGTTGGGGGACTTGTATGAGACAGATACAAACATAAAAATGCAGGAGAGACTACGATATCTTCATTTCTAATCCCCAAATGGGTAAAACTCCAAGAACGAAGGATCCTACAATTCCCTTACTGCAATTCACTAATTCAATACTGCATATGTCCTCACTCCCTACCTACCTGATAAACACCAGCTCTTTCACAATCCTCCCCCCCCCCCAGTTTGTGTCACAGACTTTCAGTGATAAACTCAATCTGAGATAACCCTGATGTCATCCTCTGAATTATTTCTTAGAAAGCTCCTTCCAGAGCCAAAGAAGACATTATGCAAACTGTTTTTGAGAAGTACTCCATGTGGTGAGTAAACTGTGAGCTGTTACTATATATTCTGAGTATACTTAAAGGTACCCTGTGGAGTTTTTGACCACTTGTAGCGCTATTGAGCAATGTTTTTACAAACGGGTGCTGTTTTGTTTGTTTCTCTTATCTCATTCGACATCCCTGCTGATTTAAAACATATTTTCAAAAAATTGGTTTTACCAAACTTTTATGCAAGAATAATTCACTATGCATTCGACCTCAAGATTCCACACAATGCACTTTGGTACTGCATATAGACGTAACCTTTAGGGCAGGGCACCTGTATGCCAAGTGAACTTACATGTTTGTTTATGTGCTGTTGATCAAAATGCAACGCACAACAGAAATGAAAAAAACAAATCACAGCATCTGGAAATAATTAAGACAAATCATGGACAGTGGTGAGACGGCTCCAGGAAGAGCTTGGAAAACAAAAAAACATGTTATTGCATCTTTGGTTTTGGTTTGGTGCATTGATAAGTTTCCAAATTTGAAATTGGCAGTAGCTCTCCAAAGTTGCAGCGTGATTGATGTCTGTCTGCACGTCTTGTATCGTTTCCTCGCAGTACAAAACAGTAAAGTGAATTGATTTAATTCAAGATAGTTAATTAAAAAAGTTTACCATGAAGATTAGCACATAGCCCAGTGTATATTTAAAACGTATTATAATATTATATAGAGTGACATTGGGACACACCGTTTGTACACACATGACTATGTACAGTACACACACACATACACACTAACAGAGACGATCAAAGACAGCCAGTAATGAGTCACACACAGGACAGTGAGGAGTGAGTAAGTACAACGGGGATGGATTCATGTTGCTCAAATAACTAATAACCAGCCGTTTTTACTCAAACTGAAACCTTTCCATTTGAATGTTGTTGTTGACAAGCGACTATCTGTGGCCATCTATTTAATTTAGCTGATAAAACATTGCTAATAACCCGACAAACAATTTGAATGAAAGCAAAACCAAACGTCACCAAATATTTCACATAAAATATATAAATATCCAAGATAACATTTGCTGACATGTTAACACTTGTTTGCATCATGAGTGGGTTGTGTTTGCACAACAGACGGGGACTGGTGTGTGACACAGAGCGAGATAGACTGTGGATAACTGCTGTCTGGTGCAGCAAACCGCACAAGGCTGTGAAACCACTGCTGAGGTCTGAATAATGAGGAACTATAACTGTCAAATTCAGACCCCCAGCACTGAAACACACTCATAACATCAAAAACCATAAAACCCTGTGTCAAATGTATTTCATCAGTTGGTTTTAGGTACAATCCGTCCCAGCAGAATGTAAATGTATTAGATGTGAGTGGTGTGAACTACTGGTTTGCAAAGTTAATGACAAATGCCAAAAAGTGTGTGGAGAGATTGCATCATTCAACTTGTCCTGGCCAGCCCTTTCTACCTCACCTGATCAATACTACACACACACACACACACACACACACATGCTGCATGCACGCCTCTTAACACATGACTCACATGCTCTGAGCTATTATTAAAAGTGGGTACATGATAGACATGTGGTGAAAGAAATGGCAGAAGCACGAATAGAAGAGGAGGGACGTCGAGGTCAGTGGGTTCCACCATGCTCCGCTTACTGGTCGTACCACAGGATCACTCCTCTTTCTGTGTGTCTCTTTCCAACAGACATGCAGCCTTACCGCACTCTAACGGTCTGAATCGGAGTGTGGGGCCGCTTATGAAATCCAGGTTTGCCACATCGCCCCTCTCTCAGTTAGATAAGGACATACAGTATGTCTTTCAGCACTCATCCCAACTGCAGCACCGAACCCATTCAATACCATCAAGTTTGTCCCTGCGTGACAAAACAGACACAGGTGATGTGTGTGTATGTGCAGGCCTGCATGCTTGCAGCCTATTTGTTGATACACGGACCATTTCATTTTCATGGTTCAGCTTGGTCACAACAAGCCAGTTACTTGAATCCCTTTGGTAGATGTTCAAAAGCAATATGTACTGACCTAAATTATAAACATAAATGTGGTAGCACGTATTACCAGAAATTTAGAGAGCATTGGGAGATGTCACAGAACATAATCCAAAGCTCGGAGGAACATGACGCTGCGTTACACAAATAAAATAAATCAACCACACGATTAAAGTCAAGTTTTTGGGTTTGCTTTCAGTTAAATAAACACAGAGGAGTAACAGAGCAATGTAGCAGGCATAATGACACACAATTAGCTTCTTCAAAGTTTACATGTTGGTGTAGTAAAAGTTTCCCATCATTTTGAACATTCACATTTTCCACTTCGAAGCCTGAGATTTGCAGCTGTGGTGTAAAGACATTGTTTGCAATTGTAATTAAAATATAAAAGTTTCAGTTGTACATGTGCACAGCTGACATTTAACAGATGTGGTTAAATAGTGCATTAAAATCATCTTTTCTATCCCATTAATCCCATTAGTGTTTGTACTGTATAGGTGGTTACATTATATGCTTTCATACATACTGTGTAATACATGCAAGTTACCTGTTGAGATTGTGTATTTCTATTTACATTGTGAAGAAAGACTACAACCTCAGATGAGGAAACTGTTGAATGAGGTGTCAGGGGCAATGAACACAGATAAGACTGCACCCTTTACTCCCTTTACTTAGTCCCACTCTGCACCCCCAACAAATGTTCTTGCACTATAACTTATTTGAGTTGGTCGTATAATCTCCCTTTCATGATCCTGGAATTTGGTTTTTCTGTTTCCTGTTTTACTTTGTAAAGTTCACTCACTTTGTATCATGCCTTGTTTTACTTCCTGTCTTTGTGTGTTTTCCCGCCTTTTGTGATTTGTTTGCCCCGCCCTGATTTGATCCTTCTGTGTCTATTCACCCTGCTGCCCTTGTGTCTTTGCCTGCCTCCTCCAGCTGTGTCCTGTTCTTGTGATTAGTGTCTGTGTATATATACACCTGTGTGCCCAGCAGATCTGTTCGAGGATGAACTTTAGAAGCGTTCATATTTCCTCATATGTGTTTATGGAGACTGGAAAATAGCCTCTTGTATGGAGGTCCAACAGGCTGTTCTTAGGATAACACACAGGTAAGTGGTTGATAAGCCTTGGCTGAGGAGTTTTTTGCCTGAGTGGCTAAGCGCCTCCCAGTCAGCTAGCCACCGGCCTTTTAGCATTCAGCTTGCTAGCCACCCCTCCATAAACCTTGGGTTCCTGACTCTGCAGTCCGCCGATCTTCCGACTCCAGCCCCAAACCCATTCCTGGGAACTCGCCTGGTCCAGGGAAGTTCTGAAAATCTCAGTCAGACTTCCAGGCTTCTGGGGAAGAAACCTAGCCGTTCTAGACGCCATTCTGTCAGCTTCAAGTCTGCTCCTCGGCCTGAGTCTCCGCTGCCCAGCAACCCTGAGTCTCTGTTGCCCAGCAACCCTATGTCTCCGCTGTCCAGCTCCTTTGCCAACACCAAGTAAGTTTGAGTCCCTGCGTTGGCGGTCTGGCCGACACCTGATCCTGCAGAGCTGTGGCAGACCTCAGTTTCACTTGCCCAGCTGCAGCAGACCCAAGTTTATCCTGCCCAACTGCTGGGATGGGAACCCTGTTTTCCTCTTGATCCTGTTGCCGAGCCACGGCAGACTTTGCTTTTCCCTGCTGAGCGGCAGCTGTTCCCTGTTTCGGTGTCCCCTGCCGTAATGCAGCAGACTCTGCCGAGCTGCAGCAGTCCCCTGTTCCCAGTTCTCCCTACCGCGCTGCAGTAGTCCCTTATTTTCCCTGCTGATCTGCAGCAGTACCCTGTTCCTGTTCCCCCCGCCGAGCTGTGGCAGTCCCCTGTTTCGGTGTCCCCCTGCCAAGCGGTACCAATCCCCCTGCAATCTTCCGACTTCGTTGGCCTCGGCCTTCGTCCTCCAGAGGTGTCTCACCACCTACTTCGTCCTCCAGAGGGGCTCCCCCTTTGTCGCCAACCTCCTGTGCGACCGTGGATGTCCGGTCGCCCTCCTGCCCGTCCTCCAGAGCGGCTCCACCTGTCCGGTCGACACCCTGCCCGTCCTCCAGGACGGCTATGCCCGTGTTGTCGTCCTCCTGCCTTTCCCCCATAGCGGCCCCTCCCTTTCATCTTTTCCCTGGTCAGAAGACTTTTGGCCCAGCTCCTAAGTTGTCCCCCTGAGTTTCCCTGCTCCGCCTCTGCCCCCAGACCATCTGCCTGGGTAATCTTGCTCCACCCCTGCCCCAGCTACTCCTTCTTGGTTCCCTGGCAACTTTGTCTCATCGTGCCAACCTGGTCTATCCTATTTCTTGTTACGTTTGCCTGTTCCCTCAGTATTGTTTTATACTGGTGTGTTGTATTCAGCTTTGTTTATTAAAGCTTGCTTTTTGTTTGCAACCTGCCTGTTGTGTGTACTGCAATTGAGTCCTCCTTTTAACTATACCGTGACACTCCCGGAAGACGTGCGTAAGGCTTTACAGTTTTTGATGGAACTTGATATTTTATGAAGAAAAGGTTTTCTGATTTCCATCTAAAGTCCTTAAGGTTGCTCTGCCTCGACTCTAGGTGTCCTACGGAGTTTCCTGATTAATAGAAAGCTGTACTTGTTGCTAATGCTAACCGTTAACTGCTGCTAACAATAGTTTCCGTCAGCTAGTTAGTTAGCCGTGCTGCGAGATCACAGCTGCTCTACTTGTGAATCACATCCCAATCTGTCTAACACATTAATTCTGTGTCCAAAGCATCCCGCTCAGTAAATGACAGTCTAGTTATCATTACACGCACTGTAACTCCATTGTTGCCTGACATACCACTAATGACACATGCACTAGGTGGTGGGATTGCCATAACACACACAAAAATGCCTCAAGTGCTCAATTATCTCTTCTATTAACTATACAGTCTGTAAAGCACACTGAGACAAATGTATAATTTGTTATATTGGGCTATACAAATACATTTTATTTGAAGATTTGATTTGATTCTATCTCAATATTATTCCAACTTAACTCTTCAAAGAATGTATTGGCACCAAGGGCCCCAGCATTGTTTCAATCATCTATAGCTTTCTGGAAATCGACCATTTTCAACATGCAGTGAACCGATCTTTCAGTCCTCAATAATTACAGATCAATCTCCAAACTCGACTTTCTCCCCTTCCAGGAGTTTTTAACAAGGTCAAAAAAGAGGGAGCACATTACTCACAGAGGTGATGTTGAGTAATAGCCAGGTGTTAATATCTCTGTCTGTGGACAGATTTTGTCAACACAATAGTGTCGCAACCTTGCACAATGCAGTCAGGATACGTTACAGATGTGTTCTTGAGATCAAAATGAAAGTAAAGTTCGAAGATGGCCGTGGTACAAGCAAGGGGGGGCAAAGGGACTAATGGTCCTCTCGCCTTAAAACTTGATGGAAGGGTATATCATTGACAAAGTAAGAACCCATTAAATTTTGATCCGGATCGCGATGCAGACACATGCATTATTTTTCACTTATGGAAATGGCCTTGGCGGAAGTCCCCAGTGCCCTTCTAATTATTATTATTATTATTATTATTATTATTATTATTAACAACATATATAATTTCATGTCATGCGTGTGTGAAGTGTTATATAAATAAAGTTGAGTTGAAAGGGTAAAAACAACATTACAACAAAGGGTGAACCGAAATGACCTTTTCCTTGTATGAACTCACTGTCTTGTGTGGAAGCAACTCTATATTCACTTCCAGCATACTGGCTGAATTTTTTCAGCAGAACAGGGCAATTATTGAGTTACTGATGTGAGGTTGCCTCGAGCTGAATGACAGACAGATGGCACACAGTGCAACAATCCAACTAGAGTCAGTAATCACTCTCACACTTCTTCTTTCTCTGTCCTTCCTCAAACGTTCATAACACTTTATTAACCAAAAAGGAACTAAAGACATGTCATACTGAATATACACTGCACCTATAAGTGGCTTTGGACTTTTACTCTAAAGGAACCTAATTACTGCTACAAAGTTGGCTCATATTAGGGCCAATTACCACCATGAGGTTTAAAAGAGGCCCGACATTCAGAGCAGTGTGAGAGCTTTTAAAATAGCATGAGACATCTAACAGAGTTAACGATGATCCCATATTGCAGGGTCATCAGTCAAAAAAACAACCAAAAACAGCAAACTATGACAAACATGTTAAACATGTCATGTATGTAGGTTTGTGTGCAGCCACTGCAGCAGTGTTTACAAAAGGATCTTCTTTTTCATGCAGTGATTGCAATATATCCTCCACCCCATATCAAATGCAAATTATGTTTCTCCCTTCTAAATCCTCTCAAGGAACCACTTCTCAGTTTGGAAAAAAATCCTTTTTAACATAACTTTCTTATATAGATGTAGTCACAATTGGCAGGAGCAGCCTGATGTGCTTCCCCCGTTCTGACAGGTTTACCGACTGAAGGACATTGTGGATAACGAGGCCTGACTAGCACCACTCAGCCACATCAAAACTACATCCAGTCCCACTGAGTACATGCACTCATTTTTTTTCCAGCGAGGAAAGCAAGAAAACAAGGATCTTCTATCGCTATCTTGCGGCCAGTAATTTTCCTTCAGGGCACCCGTGGGAGTCATACATTTTCACATATGGCAAACCGAGTATGGGTTTTATGGGGTGATTTGTTTTGGGATTCTGTGAGAAGAGAAGGAGTAAAACTTTAACTGTCTGTGGCAAGACAGAATGGGAGAAAGAGAGAGATGTTTTGATCCTGCGATTTTTCTGTTGTGACATAAAAAACTGGTCCATGCTCAAAGTTGTGGTCTTTTTAATACACATTGAGATGTAAAACTCGTATAAAATGGAACAACTTCGATGTGAGTTTCCTTGAGATTCTGAGCTTTTGTAACACATTTCCAAGGAGTGTTTCACCCTAACATGACTCCAGTTCTGCACACACACACACACACACACACACACACACACACACACACACACACACTTATAGGAGGGCCAGCCCATTTAAATTCAGCGTTGCACTATGAGGTTAGGTTCAGTTCATGGCTTCTGTTTGCAGAGACAACACAATGTCCCTTAATCTTCACGGTTTGATGCAATCTTTACATACTGATTCCAGTTAGATAAATAGGCCTATCGGACTGCAGACATTTACAACCCAAAGAAAACATGGATTCAATCCTCATCATGGCTACAAATACACGAGAGTTGTTTTTAAAAATCATAAACGTCATTTAGCCCATGTTATCCTCATATGTTTTGGAGTATGTTATGTCACTTTTCTTCAAATAGTAAGTGTGAGCCTTTTCACTTGACCTCAGTAACTGTGCACCAGGCAGACAGATTTGAATGCACTGCCCCCTAGTGGACCACCAACCAGAGATTTAAACAGAGGATATCCTGCGTAAAAAGCTTGTAAATTACTTATATATTCTCCTTAAAGTGTATTTATACTGTATATATATATCATGCTGAGTCTGGAAGCTAAATGTCCATTAGAATGGAAACATCTTTGGCAATCAGTAACTGCAAAACACACACGAGATCTGACAGCAGCACAGCATTCTCATACACAAACAAAATGAGACCTTGGGATAATAAAAAATGACACACAAGAATAAGTACACACTTAGTTTAGATAATATGGATACAGTGTCAACTTAGTGACGTAATGAGCATGAATATGTGAAAAAAGAGAGACAAAGAAATACATTCTCACTTCTGATTACATTTGGCTGATTAGACCTCTCGGGTGTCTACAGACTCTTTGATTGGCATCTCCTTGACTCTTATTCTGGTAGCTGCCAATTGCACAAGGTTATGGGATGTGAAAGTGCACTTTCTGGCATCTCAACCCACTTTACCAGAACCTCTGATTTAAGGCGAGCCCATTACCAGTTCTGGGATATCCCCCTTTGTCCAGGGGGATCTGGAAGTCGAAAATGGCGGCATCCATTTGGGGTGATTGTGATCAGAGTCATATCAATTAAAAACGCAGACCTAAACACAACCTGGAACGTGACTTTTTAAATCCATAAATGTCAACGCTTGCCAACACAGTATGAGTCACCGGTATCGACCATCAACCCTTTCAACACCTTGCAGGTTATATTATGGTCATCTTTTCCTATGAGGCTGTAAAAAAAACCTCCTGAGGAGATTCCTACAGGATAAGCTTCTATTACGTGTGTCATTCTCCTCCAATAAAACCGCACCCTCGTCTGGGAGGATAACGTCCCCCACTTCCCGCTCACGCTCCTACTTCCAGTCTCTTATTGTCTTTCCTTTACCTCTACCTTTGCTTTTGTATATTTTCATGTTGGAAAGATTAATAATAGTCTTTAACTGTATTATTTAACAGTGTTCATTGTAGTTTATTTTCACACTCTTAAAGAAACAAAATGAAGGTTAAATGAAATAAAGTTACACTCCCCCATTCCTTCCCCTCCACCCTAAACAACCTGTAAACCTCTGATTTATTGTTATTACAGCTGAGCTGAATCAAAGAGTGGCAGGGGCATAGACAGGAAAGGCAGTGAGGAGGGAGTGACTGACGCGGCCCGAGGCTATGAGCCGCAGACAGTACAAGTACTTTTAAATATAAATATATATATATAAATATACGTTAATATGGCATTTTAACGTGTCTGTCGCGTCAACCTCCATTTCCTCAAGTGGGCCAGTTGTCGTCTGGTAGGAAATCAAACTCATTTCAAAAGGTTCAAGGACAGAGTTGGTATGTGCTGTGATAGAGATCCCTGCATGGCTTTGATTAGGACAAAATATGAGTGATAGTATCAGAAATAATCAGTTGCAAGAAAAGAAAGCTGAGGTGTTTTATAGAGGATTCTCCAAACTTCTGGTGTTGACCAATTGCTTTCCAAAGAGTCTTATGCAATCATCTTCCTACCAAGAAATACCAGAAAGTTTCGACTATTTCTGATGGATTATGTCAGAAAATCACAAGCACTGGAGATAACATCAGGACATCCTACATATTCCCAAGCACTGTGTGCAGCGTAGTCATGTTCTTCTGTTATTTTTTGTCCAGATGGAACCCTCAGATAAGTATGACAAGTCAGACGGCACAGACCACTCCTTGCCAAAGTCACATGATTGTTGTTCAAAAGCCTGAAGAGCAGTAATTGTCCAGATGTTTCATAGTTTTGAGCCTCTTTCAACATGATACAGCTGTATACAGCCTTGCTGATTGACTGACTAATTCACTCAACAAAAACCTGCTGGGAATATGTTTGCAATCAAAATGTATAATATTTTCAATATGGGGAAGAACAGTTCTCATATCAGTGATGTTTCTGGCAAATTATTTTGTTCACTGATGTAAAAGTTCATGAATCAAGAGCAGTTAAGAATTTCGTTTTTTATGTTCAAAAGGTTTATGTTTTAGTCAGTAAGTGTGTGTGTGTGTGTGTGTGTGTGTGTGTGTGTGTGTGTGTGTGTGTGTGTGTGTGTGTGTGAAATCTTTATCAGAGTTCTGAATGAAGGGGATTTTAAGTGTGTCTAATTGCTCCAACTCCAATGTAGCGAGTGTGGCATTTAACATTTTTGATCAAAGTTACATTTTTCCTGCTACGTTCAAAGTAAGAAGCAATCTGCGGAATTGGTTCCGTTGTAATTTACCACTTTACAACTATTGTCTTTTTTTATTCATGGAGGCTGGCTCACAGTGTAACACTAAATTAACTTTTTCAACATGGTGAACACTTTACCTGCTAAATACCAGCGTGTTAGCATTGTCACTGTGAGCACGGCTAACTAGCTGACACCCGCTAGTTAGCAGCAGTTAGCGGTTAGCGTTACTTTAGCAACAAGTCAAGCTTTCTGTCTATCAGGAAACTCCATAAATCACAGAGTCGAGACAGAGCAGCTGAAAGACATCAGAGGGAACACCAGAAAATATTATCTCTATAAAATATAATCCAGTTTCTCCAAAATTGAGGCTCAGAGTGGAAATGACAACAATTTCCCTATTACAAGTCAGTGTAGCATCAAAATGATTTTGAAGCTATTATTTGAAGGTAAAGCAGTTACATAATGTTGCTTTAAAACTAAAGTGGAACAGGAATTGGCTGTAATAATTGGAAGATATCGTCCATCAGTAGTATGTCATCGCTGATAAATAACACATCTCAAAGTAGTTTGATGTATTAATAAAGTACTAATAAAGTTTTCACTGTTCTTCTGATACTTTATTCTGGAAGTGATGGCCTTCTTATTTAGTGGGTTCCAATCAAGCGTGAAAAAAAACCTGTTCAACTTTCAAGTCAGTGAGAAAATGATTATTACAGGACATGTGTGACTTTTTTTCACAGAGTGTAACACTTGCACTGTGTCCCCCTCGAACTGCCGTTTCCTGCTTCCTAATGCCCACAGTTTCACACGCTAAGTTCCCACCATGCACCCCTCCGTCTCTCCCCCTACTACCACTTTTCCTCCCCTCCATGCTACTACCTCTGCTGCCCTATATCCACTTACTGCCTCCTTACACACCTAAATCCCTTGTCTCTTCTCTCACCACTTTAACCCCCTCCTCCATCAGTTCTCAGCTAATGCCCACTTTCATTTTCTGATCCCTCTTCTGTCCTCCTTTCCTGTCTCTTCTCTCGTTTCTCCTGTTCTTCTTCTGGCATTTCCCACACTGTACACATCTCTCTGACACCATTTCTACCTTCCGCCCTTTTCCTCAACCGTGAAATCTACGTCCAGCTGAGTTCTGCTCGGAGCCAGAGCTACCAGATGGCACCAGGCAGAACCCAAACATCTGCGTTACTCCAACTGGGCCCAAACTGGGCTCCAAAGGATACACAGCTGTATAAACAGCTTGTGTGTAAAAATGCAAGCTATGCAGCCAAGCACAGGGGTCCTCACCAGGTTGCTATGAAAAGAAATATTATTAATAATGATAATAATGACAGAGGAAATACCTTAGCTTGAGACGTGACTGTGTGCTTGTGTGACAGCGGGGCATGGGAAAGATGACAGAGGCCTCGGGCTGCACTACACACACACACACACACACACACACACACACACACACACACACACACACACACACACACACACACACACACACACACACACACACACACACACACAAACCATCTTACTATGATGGGATTAGAGAGAAGGGATTTCTTGCACAGAGTTAAATGAGAAGATTGATGCAGTGGTATTAATCCTCTCATTCCACTTTTGGCAAGAAGGAAAATAATGATATTTCCCAAAATGTCAAACTGTTCCTTTAATATAATCTAAGTGAAAGCCAATTAAACAAGACGATGATGAGACGGCACCGACTTCATTAAACACTAACAATGATTAAAATGTAGTTAAAAATTCTCTATTTTCATTGACAAAAAAGAGGAGACGAAATATTGAAGACTGTTTTTTTTCACTGCAGCAGTTCCCATTCCTGTGCTGCACACACCATATCAGGACTTCAGCGGCAGCACACAATGAGCACAGTCCGGTTAAAGTTAACAATGACAACAAGGCTTTGAAGGAACAAACGAGCTGATATTTGGGCTGGAATACATTTACTCTGCCCAGACTTGTAGTCAACTAAAAACAGGATACGGTTGACTAAATATGATTTTAAAAAACTAACAGGGACATTTAAACCAGGACAAGACTGAGATAAAACAAAGAATAAATAATAGCATGAACACTAGTTTGCATGCAAATGTTCTACATTTCATTGGAATCTAAATGGTTCTCTGAAAAGTACCTTGAAGTACTTTCATAGTTTACAATATACAAAATACAATATATGTAGACAGCATTAAACAATCTTAACTTTGCATTTATAGTATGCAAAACAAAGTATGCATGCACTGGTAAAACTGTGGTACTTCCCAAACATTTCTAAATGCCACTATTCATGGTATTAAAGCCACCAGACACTCTGACACACACACACACACACACACACACACACACACACACACACACACACACACACACACACACACACACACACACACACACGCGCACACACACACACACACACTTACACGTAAAGTACCCAAAAAGTCCCTTCTGGTGAAAGTTGAAGCGTACACAAAGGACAGGATATAGTTCAACAATGGGGCAGCACATAGTACATGAACGACTAAGCCAGGCTAGAGGAGTTTGGGCTAAAGAAGGATTACCTGCATGTGGACCGTAACACGAGTAATGAGTCATATACGGCCTATCAAGATTCAACAAAAGCCTGATCTGTCTCGTGTCTGTTCAGTGTACATTTTGAAGAAACACAGATTTGGGCTGTTCTGTGTTTGTGTGTTGAGTGGATTATAATAGTTTATCTCACAGGGAGCCATTGGTCTATTCTCTTTAGCCTCAAACTCCAAAACAACACTCAGGCCCACTTGAGAGTACTCTGGGCTTGGATGAGTTTTGCCTCTGGCACAGAGTCATCGGCACAAGAATCTGGCTGCCCTCCAAAAACAATATTTGTCAGGGTAGCCTTGTTTCAAACCTTTACTGTTTATTACATTCTGCAGCCTCCACTTTTTTCTTTGAGAGATTTGGTTTCAGATGCAACCTTAAGATTCCAGTGAAAAGCACTTTCATGTTTTTAATCACTGTAAAAATGTTCAAAGGGAGCCAAAAGTGTTTTTAATCAGCATGCACAGCTGTGCAGAGAGTGAAACGAACATGCATTCATTTTTCATCCGCATCATATGGTTCAAATAATTTTCTTTCAGTATTCTTTGAGACATTGACATGAAGAGCTTCCACTTCGCATGGCAGCCCAATGCAGAGGGAACATGTAAGCAATCTGGATTTGAGAGCAATTATGGACCACACTGAAAAAATTAACATCTCGCCCAGTTTTAAATTCTTACTTTCCTGAAAAACATGCCAGCTGGATGGAAAACGTTCACTCAATTTCATTGCAACTTCAGATTTAGATTTAGAAGTCCACCTCTCAAGTTGGAGTTAATCTTGAAACAATAGAACCGCCATCTGCATTCAGAGCATTCATACAGTGAAGAATCAGAAACGACACAATCTAAACCCCCCGACCCCTGCTGCTGTTTGGTGATGCAGACATTTTGCTGGTGGGAAGTAATTGGCTCCTGATCAATTGAATGCTTTATTGAATACTTAAAAAACTTCACGGACAATGCAACAAGCCTTTTAGGTCAACACACTTTGGGTCAAGTATCAAAAAGCGGCGTGTGATGCGTCCAGTGTTTAGAGCTGTCAGCTTCCTGCACCTGCAGGCTCGGCATATGGCAGAAGTCTGGACCTCCCGTGATAAGTCAGTCACAATATTGCCAAAAAAACAAGCTTCCCTCAAGTGTGTGTGTGTGTGTGTGTGTGTGTGTGTGTGTGTGTGTGTGTGTGTGTGTGTGTGTGTGTGTGTGTGTTTCACTGAAGCCACTTGACTGTGTTGAACACGTCATTTCAAGAGGCTCACCACAACTTTCAAAAGACATTGTAGCTGTTTGTTCTAGTTACATGAATTAATTAATCGTTAACTGCAGTGAAAATCCTTTTTGTCTTGTTTTGCCTTTGTAGCCATCTTCACTGTTAAAGTCATCTTCCTGGCCGTGCCTCTAATGGATAAAGCACACCGCAGGACCAGATTGTTCTGTCTTTTCAGCGAGAACATCAGACTGCTTTGAAGATCAAAGTGACCTTCGCATCTGAGCGTGTGTACCCTCACATTTCTGCGTGTTCTGCCAGCTCCTTCCTCTTAGCTGTGGCCCGTGTGCTGCGAGATGGCAGGTTCTCCATCATAAAGCAACTGAAACCCCTTCTGCCTATTGTTTGAAAGTTCCGCTGATGGCACACCAACCGCAGACCTCAACGGCACAGATTTGAAAATGTTCTGTGTAACGTTAATAGAAAATGAGTGCCAAGGTCTCCCTTGAATGACTTTCCAGCACATTAGTGCCAGGAAGCCGTTCATTTTAATGTCAGTGGTGTATTAGAGCTGCTATATAGTGTTTTGACTGTAACTATCCCAGCATTTACTCTAAATATACACACAGCATTCTTCTTCTGTCGAGCATATCTTTAAGGCATAGTTAAGTAATTACTGGAGATTTTAAAATAAACACATCCGGTGCACAGACTCGGTTTTGTTAACAGGACGACGGTTACCACCCTTTCATGGTGTCCATCCAGCACTGTATAACACTTGAGTCGAAGCCCGGAGAACATGACACATGAGCTCTCTGCAGAACAGGGTGGAGTGCTGCTCAGGGCTTCTGTCCTGCATCTCAGCTCCACCGTATCCTTCATATTTCTCTGTCTCAGTTAAAGAACATTTTTAAGGCCCCGGTGTCCTGGTTACTCAAGCAGGCTGGCATGTATGGTATGTGACCGCAGTGCTGTGTGAGATTTAAATCTGGCCCAGGTCATGCCCCTCAAGTTTCTCCTCTTCCTGTGTTGCTTTAGTGCAGAAATACATTAATAAACATACTTTGGAAAATGATCAGGAGAGGTGACTATCAATTAACCAGACAAACAGAAGTGAGGAATGCTGCGTTGGGGTCATAGATGTACTGACGTTCTTGGAGAGAACATTTTAATCAGAATAAACAAGTGTAAAGTCTTTGTAGATATGTAGTAATTTTAGATAAAACTGTTGTGATAATGATGGAGTAAATGCATGCTAGCGACTCTGTGAGGCTAAATGTTGAGTTGAATGCTAACGTCAGTTCACAAACATAAGGTGTCTTAGTGGAAACATGAAAGAAAAGAAAATCTTGAAACATTGCAAAAAAAGTTTTTACGCTTAGCTGACATGGAAAGGTTGAAAAATGCAAAAACGCAACAAAGCGTAATGGAAACCGATTTAGCGAATAAATGACGTACATGAAGCATGTGACTTCCGATGAAGCTTCTGCTCCAGTGATGAACATAGCGGTAGGTAAGTATAGTCTCCTCACCGCTCTACACAGATCTGATGTAACCTTCCTCACATTAATACATAAAACAAACAGAAATGTCATATTCGCATTGAGTTTTCTACGTTGTTTTTCACCATTTGAGATTCGACTGGCGCTTAATAACGTCATCTCGTTGCGCCCTCTTCCTCTGCAATGGTAACGGTTTTCCATCTGGAGAATTGGCGCCACCTACTGCTTGTCCATGAACCAACTCCTAATAATCACATAACAGTAGTGGATGGAAACGAGCATTCAGTCACATTTTCTTTTGCTGATTTGCAGCTTTTTTTAACAAAGACAAAAATGACGGGCCCCCAACTACGGAGGGTTTAACTATGTTTATAATGTAGTGTAGTATCTCCATTGAAAAGAGGGCTTTTCAAGGTTTAATTGGTGTCTGTTAAAGCCATTGTTTTGTCAATGTCTGTAAATTCACGGTCTTGGTATTCAGCCTGGCATCCACTGCTCTCAGCTTTCATCGAGGCCAATCCCCACAGTCTGGCACCGGTCAAAGGTATTACAGTAACATCCTGTCCTCTCTGCACAAAGAATGCTTGTTTTGGCAAACATTTGGATGTGTTCTCCATTAGAGGCTTTAACACTCTCCGTCATTGTATTATCTGCACTCATTAATAAGTGTCAGAACGCGGGAGGAAGGTACTGCCAGACGTAGAGCAGGATACTTGACACCACTTCTAATCTTTGCCTGCTTGAAATACCAAGCAGGTGAACAGAGCTACAGACAGAGAGAGAGAAAGATTGTTGAAATGATGATGATTAATGGCAGCGAAGTGGTTGCAGGGCAACTTGTAGAGTAGTGAAACAGAGCCTGAGTAATCACGTGTTGGAGTGGATTCTCATACATTTCTTTACATCAGACCGATTGAGTTCACTGTCATTTCTTCAGTCTTCAGTGTTTTTTGTTTTACTGTGAACAGTTGGGGGAATATGCTTGCTTCTTTTCACTGGTATCAATCTGTTTATCTAACTCTCAGCAAGAAAGCAAGCACCAAATTGTCAAAGTATTTGTTTAAAGAGCAACGAAATGCCAAAGAATAACACTAAACATGAATAAATAAATACATTTGATATACAAGAGTCAAAAAGTAGCACTTTGTGGTGATATTTGTTCAAGGTCATTTGGAAGAGGGTAGTTATTTTCTTTAAAACCTTATATACTAGCTACTACTACAATCAAATGTTTATATTCAACTAACACAGGTTAGTGTTTCCCAACCTGTGGTCCATGGCCTACCTAGAGATCACCAGATAAATCAGAGGGGTCGTGATGTTTAACAGCAAAAGAAAAAAGAGAGAGAATTATGCTTCTCTTACCGTTGCTTTCTTTGTGACTTTATGGACAGTCTCATTTAGATGACGCTTTTGTCCAAAGCGATAATAAGTGCAAACAATCATGAGGATACAAACTCAGAACAGCAAGAATCTTACAAGTACATTAGCTTCAAATAGGCAAAACCATTTGAAGTGCTAAATACAGAAATTGTTTAAAAAAAGTAAAATAAAAAATATATATTATTGGCCAAGGTGAATTGGAAACCGTTGGGTTTTCAGTCTGCGAAGGAAGATGTGAAGACTTTCTGCTGACCTGATATCAATGGGGAGCTCGTTCCACCATTTTGGAGCCAGGATCGCAAACAAGCGGGTTTTTGTTGAGGGGTATCTGGGTCGCACTCGCAGTGAGGGAGTAGCGAGCCGATTGGCCGATGCAGAGCGAAGTGAGCGGGCTGGGGTGTGTGGTTTAAATTACCTTAATAAGTGCCTTTGAGTGTAATTTTTTACCAAGAGGTGATGAAGCATCATGATTTAAAGACTCATGTGAGAACTGGACCTCCCTAGCATTTCCTCTCAAACTGCGTTTTAAAATCTGTTCTTCATAGGGTCGCTTCATTTCACCAGTCGACCAGATGCCCTGTAACGGCAACATGTGAGAGGCGGAGCACGGCATTAGCTTGGAAGCAAAGTAGATGGGAGGGCGCGTGGGGTCAGCCAACCGCTGATTCTGATGGTAATAGCCTGCAGCAGATTCTAGCACAGGTTCCTTTACTCAGTAAAGCTTTGGCTTTCCTGTTAAACGTTTCTTTACACACTACATAAGTTTGCGCATTTCTTAAAATTCAAAGTGAAGCTTTTTGTTTTGAGACAAACTAGCATAGCAGATGATAGTGATTGGAGGCATTATTACGATTCATTCTGCAAGCTCTGTTTTCTGTTGCTTTAATAATGAGCTGGTCCCGGGCCCAAACCCTAGGGAGCGGTATAATCACCGTTTAATGAGCTGTATCAGGACCAGCGCCGAGAGCTGAGGGATTTAGCCAGTTCCTGACGAGGTAACAGGCCCTACAGTACCTGTTACCCCGAATGCTCCCTTAACCCAACATCTGGATTTAATGGCCATAAACACAATTTGTGTGACCATTATTTACGCCTGTATTACGTTTTGCCAATCCACCTTGTTTTTATCAGCAAATTGTTTCCAAATAATTAAGGGCTAAAGTGTTGCTTCATTTATCTCCTGTAGCGTTTCTCCAACTGTTATACAAATGCAGTACCACAGGTGGTACGTGAAGTGCTCCCGGGTTGCACAGCACTATTAAGGCAGTTGCTTACTGTGGCATTTTGAATACAAATAAATAAGTATGGGGTGAGGGGGTCACTTTTGAGGGCCATCCAATCCCTGTACGCCCAAAGCAAGAGTTGTGTCCGGATACTCGGCAGTAAGTCGGACTCGTTTCCCGTGAATGTTGGCCTCCGCCAGGGCTGCGCTTTATCACCAATCCTGTTCGTGATTTTCATGGATAGGATATCGAGGCGTAGTCGTGGAGGAAAGGGGTTGCAGTTCGGTGACCTGAGGATCTCAACACTGCTCTTTGCAGATGATGTGGTTCTTATGGCATCATCGGTCTGTGACCTTCAACAGTCACTGGATCGGTTCACAGCCGAGTGTGAAGTGGTTGGGATGAGGATCAGCACCTCCAAATCTGAGGCCATGGCTCTCAGCAGGAAACCGGTGGATTGCCTACTCCGGGTAGGGAATGAGCCATTACCCCAAGTGAAGGAGTTCAAGTACCTCGGGGTCTTGTTCGCGAGTGAGGGGACAATGGAGCGAGAGATTGGCCGGAGAATCGGAGCAGCGGGGGCGGTATTACAGTCACTTTACCGCACCGTTGTGACGAAAAGAGAGCTGATCCAGAAGGCAAAGCTCTCAATATACCGGTCGATCTTCGTTCCTACCCTCACCTATGGTCATGAAGGCTGGGTCATGACCGAAAGAACGAGATCACGGGTACAAGCGGCCGAAATGGGTTTTCTCAGACGGGTGGCTGGCGTCTCCCTTAGAGATAGGGTGAGAAGCTAAGCCATCCGTGAGAGACTCGGAGTAGAGCCGCTGCTCCTTTATGTTGAAAGGAGCCAGTTGAGGTGGTTCGGGCATCTAGTAAGGATGCCACCTGGGCGCCTCCCTAGGGAGGTGTTCCAGGCACGTCCAGCTGGGAGGAGACCCCGGGGAAGACCCAGGACTCGGTGGAGAGATTATATCTCCTCACTGGCCTGGGAACGCCTCAGGATCCCCCAGTCGGAGCTGGAGGATGTGGCCCGGAGAAGGGAAGATTGGGGTTCCTTACTGGAGCTGCTGCCCCCGCGACCCGATCCCGGATAAGCGGTAGACGATGGATGGATGGATGGATAAATAAATATTTCATTCAAATGCAACTTTTCCCATGTGGTCACTGCACCGCATGAACAAACACACTTTGTGATTTGTAGGATTATTGACTTCTCAACTTACAATGATAGGGTGCTGCTAGAATGCATTGAAATAAGCGGGTGCTTTCCACTACAGGTAGACAAGACGACAGGTTTGACTGGCCAATGCGTGTCTGTACCCTGTATGAGTTTGGGCATGAGAACGAGTTGGGGCACGAGAACGACGCCAGAATTCGTACAGATGGTGCCAAAGCAATGAAGCTGACAAAGTATTGCAGGATGCAGATAAAAGAAGGCTCCTCACATATGATGTGGACAGCATCTTTAGCAGTGAAGAAAATGCCAATGCCAACTTGATCGGTAAATTGACATCATTTCAATGTCAAACTATTGCCACAAGCTGGTGTGAGATGGTTATGGGGCTTAAGTTTGATGATCCAGTATATATGGAATAATTTTGCCTAACATACTAGGCAAAATTATTCCACCTATATTGTGCAGATGAAGATCACAGGATCTCCCTCGGACCACTTGTCTGGCACGGTCATGAAATCTTATAAGAGTGAAGGTGAATCTGCACACACAACACATAATGCTGCAGTTGAAGATTAGACTATTGTGCACTTCTGGTTCCTTGAAGAACAGTAACTGGACGAAATACTGTATTAACCTGTAAGAGTATTTTTCAGTCACATCAAAGTAGACCAGGAACTCCTTTAATGTTATACCAGACACAGGAATGCAAGAGGATCTTAATTATAGAAAGCAGAAGTTGTTCGAGCAAAAACAAAATTCACTATTTAGTTTATCAGGCAGGCATTGATGGCCTTTGCTACCTACATTTGCAATAAAAGCTTACACAGTGGTTCTCTGCTTGTACGTCTCTCTTGCGCACACTCGTCTGAAATGTCACGGTCTCCATAGCCAGGTCAGGATGTATTTTGGTTCCCTCTGAGTGGAAACCTACTGGAAGGAGACTCTGTCTCTGAGCCACTGACAGCCAAGACGTATAAAAGGACAGAGTCTGTGTTTGTACAAGTGTTTCACAAGGGACTAGTCCCAGACATATTTCTGAATGAGACTAAGTGACGGACGATTTTGGGAAACACAACTTTTTTCCTCTCTGAAGGGTCCAGCCAGATTCCAGGCTCTTCAGACGCCTGCCTCACTTCTCAGGAATGTATCTGCAGGCACTACTATTCTACGCCTGTGGCCTTGCATTGTGTCCTACAGTCTTGCCTGGATGTTATGTATGTAAACATTCATGCACAGTGAATTCATCCCTAATGTACGTCTATCATGGTAACAGTCATGGTTGCTATTAGATTTTAGATGCAACCAATGAAGCTTCAACAACTAGAACACCCGTGCCTGGGTTTATTTAAAATTGCAACACCTAGTTGATTATAGAAGCTGCCGAAATGTAAACTGTATTTTTGCATCTCGGAGCCAAGTTCTGTTGTTGCTCTCTCTTTATGTCTTTGGGTTTGGAAGAGGGAAGACAGAAAGCTATGAGCAATCGGCTCCACCACACTGAGGGTCTATACTAATTGATAACATGTGTATAAGGAGGTAACTTGATACTGAGCTAGTGTACGACCCAAACACAGGCCACCTGCTGCAGTTTTCAGAGAGAGTTTATCGCCCACCACAGCGGAGGGACTTTTTGATTCAGACAGTTCAAATGAGGACACACTGGCCGGAGTCCACAAGTCAATCAATCAACTTGTTCAAACTAAAGTCCAATGTTGAAAAGATTTGGCAAGAGTGGAAATGTTACCTTTGCAGCAGCAGAAAAGGGTCCACTTCCAAGATGCAACACACTTATTTTAGAGGGTGAAAAGACTTTAGGAGAAGGTCATTAATCACTATTTCTAAAATAAAGAGAATCCAACATGTAAATGTGTTACGTCAATGGAAGTTTTCATTGTGTGGTGTTTGGCAAGACAAAGTTCTTACCTTTTTCCCATAATGGAGATTTCATTTTTGGGACAAAATGTTCTAGGGTTATTGCAGACAAATTGACCCATAAGTCATTCGAAGATTTCATTAAATGTCCCTGGCCCGTCGTCATCAAATGTCTTTAGTTCGCTCTTTAGCCAAATACAAGCTTATGAGCTAAAGCAACTACACTGTCCTTTCCTTTACAATATTTTCTTCTCTCTCAGGACAGTTTTTGTAAATATCAACTCACAGTGCAGTGGAACATTCTGGGGAGAATAAGCTAAAACCCTCTGCACTGTCTCTCAGACTCCCCCTGTAGTACAGAGAGACAGGCCCGAGGCGGCTGCCAGCTACCGCACACACAACTGTGCTTGTCACTCCCAGGACACGCCACAGTCAGTGGCTTGGACAGTACACAGATAAGATAACACACAGCCCTGCCACTTCCCCTTTTCCCACATTTATCAAAACGAGGTCCTGCTACCTCATGTGAACTTTGCGTACAGTACAGTATGTCTACCATGGTGTCTGTCAGCAGCCACAAATGGAAGTTGCTTTATTTGAAAACTGAAACATGTGACATGTTGCAACCCCCATAGAGTCAGAGCACAAAAATAAACTGAAGGTTTTTCCATGCTGCCTTAGGTGATTTGAGTCAATGGTTTGCACAACTGCTCCAGTGCCACATGTGTTTACAATAAACTTGCTTTTAATTTAAGAATACTGAATATTAAGCTTTCAAACTGTATTGGAAGAGAACACTTTGTTGAAGTGCTACACACTTATACACTACAGTATAAGTAGTTGGACTGCATAGAAACACACTTTCAGATTCTTTATAAGAAATAGTCAACATTTTCAGAGCAGACTTTTGTGTTCCAAAGATGTTTAAAGCAGGAATGAACACACATTAATTGTCCTCAGTGGTGTTTGTTCAGGCACCTTCTCTGTATTACTGCACACTCCAATGTGTTTGCCATGTGCGCCGGAGCTCCTTGCCAAACTTCTACCTTTCCTCCCTCTCTCTTTCTGAACTTGTCAAATAGTCTAAAGTGTATACATGCTGCATATATTTCAGTCCTTAATTTTTATAATAATGGATT
This sequence comes from Cottoperca gobio, assembly GCF_900634415.1. Taxonomy (NCBI): domain Eukaryota; kingdom Metazoa; phylum Chordata; class Actinopteri; order Perciformes; family Bovichtidae; genus Cottoperca; species Cottoperca gobio. The sequence continues at coordinate 12,144,361 of NC_041377.1, forward strand.
TTCAGTATTAAGGGCTGAATCCCATCGCTGTGGAGCAGTAAAAACCTTCTTTGACCTACAGTAACGGATTCAACACAATCCACGATGTGCACCTCGAGAAAAAGTTCCCTGTAACCTTTTCCAGAATTTTCCAGACGTATGCCGGTTAAAACCTACAGGAGTACAAATCACTGTGAAGACTAGCTGAAGTGGAAAATGAAGCAGACCAAAAAAAGACTAAACCTTTTTTCTCTTTTCTCATCATAGCATGTCACCGTAAGTGGAGAGCAGCAGGAGCCAAAGTATTAGAGTAAAGATACAACATTTGGAGCAAAGCAATATACTGCTTATCTTCAGAGAGTTGATAGTAACTTGGCAGGACGTACAAGAAACCTGTGGAAAGTTTCAAGGTCGCTTGAACAAAATGTACAGTATTACTTGTCCAAAATACAAGTCAAATGCTGCTGAATTCTGGCCTTTTTCATGTCATTATCATCCAATATCAGAGAAAGAGCAGATTAAAAGCAAATGTAGGCAAATACTAAAAATCCTACACCTGAGTGGAGGTGTAGATCATCCTGGTAGCACACAGTGACAGCAGCTAAAAGCACTCTTGCGACAGCTCGAGAGGAAAATAAACACGACCACCAAGAGATAAGCATTTCTAATCCCCGGGAATAAATGCACGGGGTGATGAATGGTTGAGTGACAGTTTAAAGACAGAGCCTATTTGTATGGGCGTACTTCCTCATGGCAACATTACTCACGGGCAGCGTGTATAGTTGTCAGGCATTTTTTTCTCTCTGCAAATAGCACCACTCTCTCAACACACTCAGTATGCTCTGCATGCCTGCACATTATTGCTGTTTCTAAAAAACACCCAATAGATTAAATTATAATCAACATAAGAGCACAAGTTGGAACTGATTTCTTATGCATACACACACACAAAAACATACACGCCTGATGTTAATGTAAAAACCACACGTTGCTTTATAATCTCCCCTCTTAAAGCAAGCGGTAATTGTCAGTCAAGCTGTTTTATGTCATGCTAGCCACTGTAAAACTACAAGTGTGCCGGAGTGAGCGCCATCGCAGCTATGAGTGGATCACATTTCATCTAGAATATCTTTTTAGCAGATGGTAGACTTTACAGGAAAATATATTATGATTGTTGTGTGAACTCTGATTGGCAGTCACATTGTAAATGTTGTAAAGCTATTGGGACGCTGAGGGGGAAGGTGAAAGGTGAAGGAGCACACACAGGCCTGTGAACGTGTGTGCACATGCATGTTTTCAGGCATACAAAAATTCATGCATGTGCACACCAAACAGGCATTTGTAGCCATGCTAGTTGAGTGGGTCTAAGTGGCAACTGTCACTTTGGTGAAGGACCAATCAAATACCTGCAAAACTAATGACATTCCCATCAGAATCAGTTGTAGGCTACTTTGTGTGTAGGGTTAATGTTAGCATGCTAACATGAGAAATTAACACCAAAAAAAATTGTCATTGTAAGCATATTAGCATGCTGACATGCTGAAAGTAGAGCTGTTCTTTAGTGTAGATTCACAGAGCTTATAGCTGGCTGTGTTTTGCATTTTTTTATGTTTTCCCTGAATAACATTTTTTCAGAGAAGATCATTTTCAGAGATTGTAAACCGTAGCCAGCTACCTAAAAATATTGGCGACATATTTTGACATCAATTTAAATGCAGAACAGGCTTTACTATATGATAGTATGTTTTATTTGAATTAAATAGCCTACAGGCAAATATACTTTACGTTGCCTTTCAGTTGGTGGTTTCCAAGTAATAACTCTGACTTTACATTGTACTTTTTCTAGTAGGTGGTCGAACATTCGGTTTGGGTTCCGAGTTGTCTGGAACGCAGCATAAGACCGATTGTTAGCAGAAAATAGTATACACTCCACAGTATACACTCTACGGCCACTTCTTTTACTGGGTGCATGCATTCCAGTTCAGAGTTTAAATATAGTGCACTACATAGAAAATAGGGGGTGATTTCGGACATAGCCTTTGTCTTGTTTTATAGTGCAACCACTTTCCAGACCTGACAAGTTTCTGGGTAAATCGGCTTGCTTGCTGCATTGTGCACAACTCTGAAAAGAATGACATATTAGAGTTGAAGGAGGACACACACAAAGTTACTCCACACGTACAAACCACATGAAGAGAGATGAGTCTACGTACTGACACTTATAGACCAGACCACCCTGGAACTGCTCTGAAAAGGAATCCCAATGCGACTGCTCTGTGTGTGTCTGACTGTGTGTGTCCATTCCTCAGGCTCCAGACAGACTCGCCTCCACGCTCAACACAGACACAAAGTCAGACGATGTAAGGTGAGATAAGAAAATGTAAAAAATTGGGGCTACGACCCTTTAAAAGGTCCTTTTGAGCTGAGTGAGCGAGGGCAAGACAAAGACAGAGAGGAAGAGAGATGGATATTAACCCTTGTCATCAGATGCCATGACTAATGGTGGTGTAATAGTGGTGTGGATAAACTTGGACACATACAGCAGACCACATGCAGACAGGCCTGACTGACACACCCTCCGGCCTGGAAATCTTTGTGTGTGGCCCCCCGCCACACACACACACAATCTCCCTCTCTTGCTCTTTTTAAACCCTTTTTCCCCTTTCACCCCGTTCTCTTTCTTGCAAAACGTTTGAGATTAAAGGGGCGAGAAACAGAGGCCACGAAAAAGCTCACAACCCAACAATGGTTTTGCTCTCGTCAAACTGCTCTTACTTTGCTGTCCAGCACCTTCCTCTGCTCTCCTTTACTCCTTCTTTTTCCCTCCACCCTCTCTGCTTGCTTCTGGTCTGTGTCCACAGTTTTAAGGCTTTGCTGTAACATGGCGTAGCAGCACGGAAATGGAAATCCACAACTACCCCTTTTTTTTCCCTCTCTGCTATACTCTGCACCACTTCACTTCTTCCCTGTGAAATTCACCTCTCCTTTCCTCTCCTGCCGTTCTCCTCTCTCACCCACCTCCTCCTCCTCCTGCCTTGCTGTTATGTTCTCCATATGCTTTGATGGCTCCTCCTCTGAAAAGAGGGAAATGATTCAGGCCACTGGCATGCATGGCAGGGCTGCAGCTGGACACTGCACCTGCAGTTCTGAAAAACAAGCTGACGGGTGCATGTTCGGGGACCTTCTTAATGCGTGTGCGTGTGTGTGTACGCGTGTGTGTGTCCGTTTAGTGTGTGTGTGTGTGTGTGTGTGTGTGTGTGTGTGTGTGTGTGTGTGTGTGTGTGTGTGTGTGTGTGTGTGTGTGTGTGCGTGCGTGCGTGCCTGTATTTAAGAATATGCACAAGCAAGTACTTTTCTCATACGTCAAACTCTTCTTTGGCAGTCTTCCTCTCTGTTTCCCGCCTTTTTTTACTTCCCCAATTTTTTCTCCTTTGTTATTCCCACACTTCTGCTCCCATACAGGCAGTGGCAAATTAAAGTTCTAGCTAGGCACAAAAGGGACTTCATGGGAATTTATAGGTACCATACTTGTGTTGTGATGACAAAAATATCAAAGGCACACAGTGCTGCCATGACCCCAAGCTTTTTAGCAACTTTAACCTGCCAAAACAGCCTTTTTGATTGAAGGTTGTGGGAAAGAAGGTATATAAAAAAAAATTAAAAAGACGGAAAATGACATTACACTTTTCATTTAGATTGATGGCAAGTGCTGCTTAGTTGCCGCACCTCCCTGCCTCTATAAATTACACCATAAATCATGTAATTAGCAGAGGCAACCTCCAGAGAGCTTCTAAATGCAAGTTTGCAAGCCTTGAAATGAGGTCAATAAATCTACGGAAAGACTTCATAATTGAATTGGTGGTTGGTTCTAATGGAGCGTGATGTTTGTATGATTTTATTTCTGCTGAGAATGATAGGTCAACATAGCTGCATGTACATTGCATCTCTGAGTCTTGCAGCAGGTTCTCACTTGCAGGTCACTTACTAGCATAATGTGGTATTGTTGTGTAGTAGCTCTATCCTGTCAGGTAATAGGAACCTATGAAAGGCACGTTGAAGGGAAGATTAGAGTTCGAACAACTATTGTTGTTTCTAAGTGGCAGATAAGAGTGCTCTCTCTCCCTGACTGAAAATGCATGACATTTGTGTTTTCAGTGGTGAAAGATATTCCGCAGGGAGGTTTGCTGTGGAAATACACCAGTGCAGGATGTAAGGCTTTGGGGGTCAACCCCTGCTGGCTGGAATTAATGGAAACCATAATTACCTCCGCACTAACGAGCCAGTTGTCTTGAGCCGCGGCCAGGTGTTTAGCAGGAAACAGTATGTGACAATCTGGGTTTGGTGTTCACCCATCTGCACACACACAAACACACTGCAAGAACTTGAGTGAGTGAGCAAACATTTCGGCAGCCGTCAGTGCTCTTCTCTCACCACATCCATCCATCTTCCTGGGACGCCTCCTGTCCCACAGCGCCGCAGCTTTCCCACCTTGGGAGCCAGATAGGAAGCTGCGGTATGATTTTCACATTTGTTACTCTGTGACAGCTTCACTAAATGTATGTTTTAGAGGTTTTTTTTGTCTGATGTGCCCCCACAACCCTGTCAGATGATCTCAACTCTGCCTACTAATCGACGCCAACCACCATGTTCCAAATGTGTTCATTTCAATTCATTTTAAACTGGATGTTATCTAAAACTATTGGTTTTATAACAGTGAATCATGTTCCAATATTTGTTATGCAATTGAACTGTCAATGTTTGGATTGTTTTTGGTCAAGTTCGTATTCATACTACTACTGCATGTATTGGCATGTATCACCTTTAGCTAATTCAACTGTTTATCCATTACTTTTAGTTATCTATTTCAACCATTTAGTCATTAGCCTACTTTTAACAATCTATTTAATAATTTACTATTTCAACTGTTTAGGCCTAGGCCCTATCCATTTTTAGCAATCCATTACTTTTAGCTAATGTCTATTTCACTTAGAACCACTTTAAGCCAACTATAGCCACTACTTTTAGCTAACTATTTCAACCATTTAGCCGCTACTTTTAGCTAATTATTTCAACCCTTTAGCCGCTACCTTTAGCTAACTATTTCAACCATTTAGCCGCTACTTTTAGCTAACTATTTCAACCCTTTAGCCGCTACCTTTAGCTAACTATTTCAACCATTTAGCCGTTACTTTTAGCTAACTATTTCAACCCTTTAGCCGCTACCTTTAGCTAACTATTTCAACCATTTAGTCATTAGCCTACTTTTAACAATCTATTTAATAATTTACTATTTCAACTGTTTAGGCCTAGGCCCTATCCATTTTTAGCAATCCATTACTTTTAGCTAATGTCTATTTCACTTAGAACCACTTTAAGCCAACTATAGCCACTACTTTTAGCTAACTATTTCAACCATTTAGCCGCTACTTTTAGCTAACTATTTCAACCCTTTAGCCGCTACCTTTAGCTAACTATTTCAACCATTTAGCCGCTACTTTTAGCTAACTATTTCAACCCTTTAGCTAACTATTTCAACCATTTAGCCGCTACTTTTAGCTAACTATTTCAACCCTTTAGCTGCTACCTTTAGCTAACTATTTCAACCATTTAGCCGCTACCTTTAGCTAACTATTTCAACCATGTAGCAGCTACCATTAGCTAACTATTTCAACCATTTAGCCGTTACTTTTAGTTAACTATTTCAACCATTTAGCCGCTACTTCTAGCTAACTATTTCAACCATTTAGCTACTACTTTAGCTAACTATTTCAACCCTTTAGCCACTACTTTTAGCTAACTATTTCAAACATTTAGCCACTACCTTTAGCTAACTATTTCAACAATTTAGCCGCTAATTTTAGCTAACTATTTCAACCATTTAGCTGCTACTTTTAGCTAACTATTTCAACCCTTTAGCTAACTATTTCAACCATTTAGCCGCTACTTTTAGCTAACTATTTCAACCCTTTAGCCGCTACCTTTAGCTAACTATTTCAACCATTTAGCCGCTACCTTTAGCTAACTATTTCAACCATGTAGCAGCTACCATTAGCTAACTATTTCAACCATTTAGCCGCTACTTTTAGCCAACTATTTCAACCATTTAGCCGCTACTTCTAGCTAACTATTTCAACCATTTAGCAACTACTTTAGCTAACTATTTCAACCCTTTAGCCACTACTTTTAGCTAACTATTTCAAACATTTAGCCACTACCTTTAGCTAACTATTTCAACAATTTAGCCGCTAATTTTAGCTAACTATTTCAACCATTTAGCTGCTACTTTTAAGCTGTGTTTAATTTTTTTTACAGTAGTTAAGTAGTACAAGTAGCCTACCCCTGCATTATTGTTTTAGAATATGTAGCCTAGAATGTAGGCTATGTTTATAGGCTACGCCTGTTTCTGTTTTATATATGTTCTGTTGCCTACTGTCTGTGCATCTGTTTATATGCATCAACATATGTGTCAGCAGGTGTGTAGGTGACAGGTCAGGTGCTGTGTGATACCCTGGGGCCCTCGGGCTTGCTCAGCAGGCACAAATTGAGCACACTAGTACTCAGACAATACACGTCTGTGCTCTGCTCTGCACCTGTGTTATGTTTTCATGCTGACAAAGATGTGCTTTCCTCTTCGTAGGCTAAAGATTTGCTTTGTTTCCATGACTCGGAGACTAAAATAGTAAAGCTGCCACCAACTCTGAACCGAGGCTCTTTGTAGTTAAAAGGCCCGAATAGCTTCGAACACACAAACACAGCAGTGAATAGTTTGCAAATGGGTGGTATGCGGATTACTCACTGGGTTAAACTGGCACACAAATGCTGAGTGAACACAATTCTCTTGGCTTTGATTTCCTTCTCAGGATTTTCCAGTGTGTAAATGTGCAGTGTCATTGGATAGGGTATGTTCTTACCATAAATTAACCTCATCATTCATAATCTACAAACTGGAGGATGGTGGGGGGAGAGATTTACACATTTTACAATAAAGACATCCGAACTCTAAACATGTAATGCAATGATTATATGAAACCTGGGCATTTGTTTTGATGGTAAAACATTGCAACATCAAGACAATAACTCACCACTTTGAAACAGCAAACGGAGAATATTTATTTATTCGTTTTATTTTATTTATTTAGGTGAGTTGCAAATGTTATGACTAAAAGAAAACTGAAGTATTAAAGAGCGGGAAAGCAGGTTTGTATAATTTTCTGGTCAGTCACTGACAGTGTCAAGATCATATAATCACAGAAAATATACTACTGCCCCCTAGTGTATTCAGAGAATACTATGACCATGAACTTTTCAAGTCAAGTGACAGTGCATATAAAGGGTAACTGCTGTACCTCATTTTCCTACAAACCATTCATATACCCATGTGCCTTGTAGAAGCATTCACATTCCATAATAAGTTTCTCAGGTTTTCCCTTTAATTTCTCAGCAATATACCTAAGACCTATTTTATTTGGTATACATTGTGCTCATGAATGTTGCTGCCTGTGGAATATAATTTAAAAACCAACCAACCACAAACCTATATCAAGAGTCCTTGAGCAAAACACTCACATATTGACATATTGATGAGGATGGCGCGAAAAAACACTCAAATAATAATTATTTTTCTTGGATCTCTACAGTACATGCAGTCTTTCCTTGTTTTGGTGCTTCTTCTTTTTAGTTTGTGTCCTTTTTTGTGAAATTATAGTTGCATCATTTCTTGGAAAGAAACTTCATTTTGTTCCCTGGAGCAAAGGAAAAGAAACAAGAGAGGTTTAAGGTACAAAATGAGCCTATGGTAGATTGTTTGTACAGAAGCAAATAAATTCTTATAATCAACCTTACCTAAGCCTTTGAGAAACCTGTTAACCCTCCGGTGTTCATTCTCGTGGATGGAGTCAAGATACTCCTGCACCCTTACTTCAAACAATCCTGATGAAAAAGAAAGAATCATGAATCACTGGATCACCTCCCAACAGCTGAACCTCTTCTTTTCACTGCACCTCTTTACCTCTCAGAGCCTGCCTGTGGAGCTCTCTCTCCTGGATGAACCAGCCAAACATCTGGGTCTCCATGAAGACCTCCAGGAAGCGGCGCATAGTCTTAGACGGGATCGCTTTACGAAAACCTTCGCGCTGGAAGGAGCAGGACACTGGGGAGGAAGAAGAGGAGGAGTAGCCGTCTTCCCGTTCACCGGTGATGAAGAGTGGATAGTGGCCTACCAGCTCCACGAAGAAACGAACGAAGGCCTCGGACACAACGGTGCTAAGATGGCCAGGATCTGAAAAGAAGAGGATGAACATTGTAACATGAACTTTCTCAGTTGCCAAATGAAATTGCTTTAATGGCTAGTTTTTTAGTTTCAGTCTCACCACCGGGTGTGTCTCCTCCTCTCTCATTAGCGAGCTCTCTTCTCCTCTCCAGAACATTTTCCAGGGCTGATTGGAGCTTAGAAGGCAGGATGGAGTCCTCATCGTCCAACTACATGTGACAAAACCGGATCGAAAATTCATTTGTAAGTGTCTTAAGGGGTTAATTATTTGTTCCACATCCATAGGGGTCATGCAGAGACATAAAAACACACATAAATATGATTCAACACATGGCCTACCTGTCTGAGAAATCGACTGTTTCCAAGATCCACAACCAGAACCTGAACACAGAAATGTCTCAATGATAAATGTTTTACAGCCCAAAAACGTAAACACAAACGTTGACAGTGAAATGTTTTAAAGCTAAACATTTTTTTAAAGGTAAAAGTTTTAAAGGCAAAAGTTTTACAGTGACCACTTTAAAGGCAAACTTTTTTTTAAAGGTAGAAGTTTTAAGAGTAAATGTTTGACAGTAAAAAAGTCTTGAGGATAAAAGGTAAACACATACATTATTGTAATGTACATTTTGCATGTGATGAATCTGTTCACAGCTGCAAATAAATACAAGTACCTCCTCCAGTGGCAGCTCGGTGAGCTGGGGTAGGGAGCTGGACAGCAGGCCGACGATGAACGGGGTTGGAGTGCAGACGATATCGAGCATGGCCGAGGGCAGCACAGGGATGTAAGTGTGCTGCCAGACAAAGGGATAAAGCAGCGCCACAACAGCATGGCAGCACTGGGAGAGAGTACTGCAAGGAGAGACACGGGGGAAATAAGTGCAGGGCAATCAGATCATATTAAATTATGATGAGCACACAATGGAATGCTTTTTATTGCATGTGTAAATTCTTTTTTATTCTGGATGAGTGCTGGAAAGAGGAGGAGAGGCAAAGAAAGATCCAGAAGGTGAGTAACTTATTCTCACCACACGAGGGTGCTATGGTCTAAGGTAAAGTCTAATCACTGAATATTTCCTTTACTAAATTAATTCATTTGAATGACTTTATAAACCTCTAGACTTTAATAGCTCATGTGTGTTTCAGCAAGATCTCTGCTCATGTTCAAAATATATCCCACATATATGTTCTCTGAGAGGTTGTAATATTAAGAAAAAAAGATAATATTACCAGAATAAACTCGTACTTTAATGCAAATAAAGTCATGACAATTCAAGGGAAAAGCAATATTACAATAATAAAGTAATAATTATTTTTTTCTTTTTATTTATTACTAATTCTGTATATTCATCTACTTTGTTCAAAATAAAAACTAATTTATTCATACAGTTTTAATTTAAAAAAAAACTAAACTAAGAACATGCCTGAAATCAAAAAGCTTTTTTTTAAGTGAGAACAAAAGCAGGAAAAAAAACACAAAATATAATTAAACTAATAAGTAGAAAATAAATAAAAATTCATATAAATAATAAGGCGAGCTGTAATTTCAATGAGAATAAAGTCATTATATTTAAACCTGTTAACCGTTTGTCTACCAAATACATTGACAGTCAACAGTGGTCATTTTATAAACATTTTTAATCAAACTTATTTCTAGAGACGGTCCAGTAGTCACTGTATATTGGTAGAGTCCCAATTCTAGGCCCATGAACATTTCCCAGAGAGGAAAGCACATACTTCTTTCATTTACGTCACTCAACTTCGCATTCCACTACTGTGACTCTTTCTGACTCCCACTGGCTTTCTCCTGCAGAGCAAACAAACTTACCCCAGCAAAACAACAACTGAACAGGCCTGGCCTCAAAATATCTCTCTAGCATATTCCCTGAATAAAGATATAAAAAACGGGGGTCTGGACCACCCGCGCTTCATGGAACTTCACAATGAAAACATCCCTGTCGCTCGCAACTCATATCTGCAACTCCATAATCACATAAACAGTGGACGAAGGATGTTCAGGGCAACCTCGTATTTACAGAGCCATCAAATGAGCCGTCACATTGGAGAGAAGATACAGATTTCAGTATGTTGTGTAAGCTTACAGGAGACATGGCTCCACTGGAGGGACCAACCTGAGTTTGTCAGCGGTGAAGATGACCCTTCGCTCCAGCAGCAGAGAGCCCAGCACCCGGAGGAGCAGGCGCAGGCTCAGACAGGAGAACAGACACTCAAAGTCCACATGCTCCAGGCGCGAGTCAGAGGGTCGACACAACTCCATCACCTGGGAATGAGATGGGTACATCTAAAAAGTTATAGAGCACCATAAATACTGGTTTAAAAATGTGTTTTTAATTGACCTTTAACTAGTTTTTTGAGGTGCTTATTACTAGAAGTCGATTTGAAAAAAAAGCATTTGCCACAATATTTAATTATCAGGACTCAGAGTTTTATTTAAATATTTCAGTGTCACTCACTTCAGTGCCAGAGCCGGGGAGGAAAGTTTTAACGGTGATGGTTCTGCCTGGAGCTGGAAACTGGGCCTCCATGATGGCTCTCATGAAAGGCTGCACAAGGGCTGGAGACAAAGCCCTTCGCCTCTCCACCTCGTCCAGCACCTACAGTACACGTACACACACACACACACACACACACACACACACACACACACACACACACACACACACACACACACACACACACACACACACACACACACACACACACACACCTTGTAAATGTGCTTAATTTCTTTTATGCCAATAATATTATCATGTGGGGCCGGTGGGAGCAGTTTACCTTGGAGAAGAGGTTGAAGCAGCCGAGGTGACTGACGATACAGTAGACCTCTGGTAGACGTTTACCTTTTCCACTTGGCTGAAAAAGAAAGGGTGGAAATGTACTCGCTGCTGCCGTCTCCATATCTATATACATTTTTTTTTAAACTGACAATATTCATAAACACATCAACAGCACTGAAACACACTTGTAACATAAGAAATGCATAGGCAGAAACATACACATACACACTCTCACCCACATCCTCCTAGACTCTCAGATGGACTATTTTCCCACAGGCACGCAGACTATTTTGGCACGGTTATTTACTCAGCCGTCATCGTGGTATTTAGCCACTTCCTGTTCAGTAGCAGTGCACTTATTTATTCAGCTCATTTGTATTTACCAGTAAACGCCGGCAGTATCCGAACCTCCGGCTCCCATCCTCTCCAGTCAAAACAAAGGAGAACATCTCACTATGAGGGATGACCCACAACAAATGAGAAATATAATTATATACATACAAACTTTATTCTCTTATTTTGACCTTAAAATTATCTTTACTTTATGTGGAATTTCATAAAGCAATAGCATCATGTTCATTGTCACACTCTCACCTTGGGTAGTTCTCCACCGGCTCCCAGTCTTTTGCATCAGGGAAACAGAACTGAGGAATGATCCTCAGCTGATCCTCCGTCTCCCTCATGAACTTGAAGCTCCGCTCCAGCTGCAACATAACGAAAGCAGCGACTACATTTTCATTACTATTTCATGCATATTTATTCATAATGAACAGGTAACGGTTTGCATGTTCTTATCAACAAGTACAAGTTCACAGATTTGAATTAGGATAGATTAAAATGCTGCTGTATGAACAAAGAAATCCATGAGTAAAGCTTCTCCCTTCACAGAATCCTGTCTGGTAGACCAGAAGGGATTAGTGACATATTTTTTGAAATATCTTTGAATGTTGACTTTTGTCTCTCTGGGGTGAAATATGTAAATGTTCTATTTTGAGGCATTTGTTCCCGAGAGTTAAAGAGGAATGAAGTTTGTGGACAAACAACAAAAATCGATGCAGCAGAGGCAATTTTTAGTCCCGGATGTGAGTCCAAAAACTGAAGCCTGGATCCTACATTTCCCATAATGCAACAGGATAGCCTGGATAACTTAACTTAATGTGTAAAATCTGTGGATCGCCCCTTTAAAACAGAAAAATAATCAAGCCCTCCTCTAGTCCTGACCTTTGGGGGGAACTGCTGTGTGACCTCCGGCAGATAGTGGGCACCGGCCTTCGACTTCTGCAGTGACACAACTAGAAAATATTCAAAGAGCAGACGCTGGTGGAGCTCCTGTTCCAGAGAGCGGTTCCTGGTGTTGGTACCATTGTAATGGACTTGAGATTGGCTTGGCTGGCTCAGTATGGACTGGACTGACACGAGACGCTGACGATGAGCTGGAAAACAGAGAGTGATAAACAGCATGGCTATAAATTAAAGATGTCAAAAGGTTTGAGACAAAAAGATGTTTTCTGTGGTCATCTACCTTTTGCTCTTTCTTCAACTTCACTCTCAGAGTCACTGTTCTCATCTGTTACTGTAAACAAAAGGCATGTCTCTTAAGCCAAAACTCCACATTTACATTACAGGCATTAGAAAATACATAGAATAAAGTTTAATTTCAACATCATCACCTCTCCCTGAGCTTGTCTCAGCGTAATGATAAATCCTTCGTAGATGTTTCTTCCTGATCTTAGCCTCAAAGATGCTGTTGATTCTTAGCACAACCTGATGGGGAAAAGCTCTGAATCAGCGTAAAGAAATACTAAAGCATTAAATATTTCCTTAAGGACGAGAGCAAAACACCAATCGACGATATTTTGGCCCCTGCAGTGCAGCCACAGAACATAATGTATGAGTAATATGGAAAGCATTACGGTTATCGGATAAAACATTTACTCTAGTTCAGGGATTCTGCAAAGTAAAATACATAATACCCTAATACAGGGGTCGGGAACCTATGGCCCGCGAGCCATATATGGCTCTTTCGATAATGCAATATGGCTCGTTTAACATTTTTTAACATGATTAACAAGTAATAAATAATTATATTGTGTCATTTTAAAGTAAAAACATTTAGCAGCGAATTTGTTTGTAGTTCTCCCCTCTCCTTTCCTCCGCTCTGTCTCTGGCTGTAGGTGAAGGTGCGTTCACACGTGTGTGCGTAGGGGGCCGAGCCCCGCCCTAAGCGAAACCGAGCAGAGGAGAAACTGCACAAAGCAAGCAGTAGACCGGGGGTGTCAAACTCAATCACAGGGAGGGCCAAACACGGTCCACATTTATTGAACAGGATACACATATTGGATAAAGTGCAAAAAGATATGGAACATATTTAAGTCAACTGCAAACGGATTGCTGAGCAGTTCAATTAAAATGTCTGAGCTGCAAAGTCGGCAAATGCGCTCAGTTTATGAGCATAATGCGCGGTGGAGATGGTTTGTCAGTGTTTGGAAACACGCAGTGACCAAAGTTTCCTTCTGCATCAGAGTCTCCCACAGAAAGCTCGGCTTAGAAAGCTCTCACTGCATCACACATGTCCGTGATCACACGGCCCTGAAGCTGCAGGTTTAACAGTGAGATGCTTCGTTATGTCGCACAAACAGTCCAGCTCACATCGCCACTTTCGTCCCAGAGATCTGTGGTGTCTTTCCCTTTGCTTTCCAAAAACTTTCATTTCATTCACACATTTAGATACTTCCTCAAATGTCTTTCCCCGTGGTTGTTCCATGCATTGATTTAATTACCAAAACCGGCGGGCCAGTTATGACAGACATATGATATTTTCTCGCGAGACGGATATAATTGCCTTGAGTTTGACACCCGTACAGTAAACACTGAAACGTGCACATAAATGAAATAAATAACGTAAGCGTTTAGTTTATTTAATAAAAGAGCACATGTTCAATGCAACACTGATACCGCTATTAGTAATCGGAGACGTGTTATTCTTAAAAAATGCACGCATAAAGTTGCATTCAAATTTATATATTTTTATATATGGCTCTCAAGGAAATACATAAAAAAATATTTAGCTTTTATGGCTCTCCCAGCCAAAAAGGTTCCCGACCCCTGCCCTAATATATGAACTCAAACACACACCGTTGGTATCCTGCGGCAGGTGCGGCCGTAGGGATCCCCGGGCAGCCAGGATGTGTGTTCAGGCCCAGGGGGAGTGGAGGGAGGGCTGAGCTTTGGTGGAGAGGAAACCCCCCCACTGCTGGTGCTGTGGGACGACTGGTTTGTTCTCCGCAGGTCCAGCAGCTTAAAGCTCCTGCCTGAATTCTGCCTGAAGAAGCCGGGCCTTGAGGTCTGTAGATAAAAAAATTGTAATTTAATACATTTCCGTATGTGGTGTCACTGTAAAGTATTATGCTTGGCTCGTATTGCAGGAACCTTGGTAGTTTCGGCGCCAGGAGAGGAGGGCAAAGACTGCTGGGAGCATTGACTCTCCAACTCTATGTCCTCATATGGGTTCTCTTTGGACGAATCTGCAAGGAGACCAAAGATACCAATGTTCAACACAAGCTTAAAGGCATTTTTCTGAAATCTGAACGTAAAAAAATATGGGATTCTGAAGGCTATTCTAAAAGATTTAGGCTGAACCTGCCAGAAGTAATATATATATCTTTAGATTTGTGTCGTACAACATATTGATCGTCTTCTACACACTGTTGTTAATGAAGGAGTGAAAACTTTCAATTCATGTGGTAAGACTCTGATTCTAGAAATGATCAGGGACATATTCATGAGCTGTAGTCTCATTGTACAGTCCACAACTTAGCAGGAATTTAAGAGAATAGTTCGACAACTTGGGAAATACTCATAAACTCATTTAAGCTAAGCTAAACTAACCGGCTGCTTGCTGTAGCTTCATATTCACCAAAAACAACCACAAGAGTGGTATTAATCTTCTAGTCTAACTCTTGGCAGGTAAGCGAATCAGTGTATTTGCCAAAGCAACAAACTATTTATTTAAGTGTGATGAATAACAGAGGTTTCTGTTACCTGGGATGTCTTCATAGTGATGTTCATGAGACGGTGAGGACGGTGAGTGAGAGAACAGCGGGCTAGTTGACCCTAAGAGGTCAAACTCAAAGGATTTCCTGTCATGGTGAACAGAAAGGTGCAATATGTGCTTAAGTGTGAAATAATTAGTTAAATATTGTCTACCATTTACTGTTAATATCTGTAAATATGTTTGTCATTCATGCAGGTCGTGCAACATCAGGTCTAACTATGTTGTATTTATTATTATGTTGGTTTAGCTCAAGCCACATTCACATCCATTCATACCTGTTGACGTTGTCTCTGACTCTCTCCCCCCTGGGTCTCCCGTAGACACCAGAGGGAGGTTTTGAGGACGTTTTTGTAGAGATGGAGGGCAGTGGGGGGAGGTTCCTCTGCTCTCTCCCCTTCCTCGGACTGCTTCCCAATGGAGGCAGAAGCTGGATGTTCAAAGGTGCGTTGGGGTTTGGGAACTGGGTTGATGGGGGGCGCCCCAGGCTCTGTGTACACATTGTCTTGGTGCTGCTTCCCTTTCACTGCATTAGTTTCACCCACAACTACCTGCTTGTCCTTGCTAGGTGGGCTGAAGTAGTTTCCGAGCTCTGGAGGAGTTTTCCCGTGGTTCTCCCCCATGGCCTCCAGGTTTTTAAAAAGAGTGAATACGGCTCTCTTCTCCTGGCTTGTTTGTTCTGCTGTTCTCCTTTCATTGCTTTTCCTCAACGTCCCCATCTGCAGCTGCGCTGCTGTTGTAGGCGAACACGGCCTTGAATCCACAAGCTTTTCTACATTCTCTTTCTCATGATTTTGCTTTTCCTTGTGGACAGCTCTGACACAATCCTCTCCTTTATGGTTCTCACTGGGCTTGCTGCTCTTCAGCGTTCCTCTTTGCTGTTTCCCAGTTTCAACAGGTGAACAAGGCCTTGAATCCCCAAGTTTACCTACATTCTCTTTACCAAGATTTTCATTTTCCTTATGAGCTACTCTCCTGCAACTCTCTGCAGTCTGCACATCAGAAGGTTTACTGTTTTTTGTAAGGGATTCTGTCCTTGTTATGCTGGTGCACTGGCCCAAAGAACCTGAAGTAAGGGGTGAATGAGTGGGTTCCTTCCCCTCCCACAGAGAAATCTTGTCCTTGATGTTGCCTCCATTTGATCTGGGGAGCTTGTTGCCGACCAAAAGAGAGTTCTCATTGCTGTGAGGGTCAAAGCTGGGCCTCCTGTGTGCCATCATGGGGGATTCTTCCCTCTGGTTGCTCTGGTTGTCTAATAAGGTGAAGGGGAGTTTGCGTGCCCCCTCTCTTCTTTGCCCAACTTTCTTGTTGTCCACTGAAGCAATGTGGAAATCACTTCTCTTCCCAGCACAGCCCTTCTTTACCCTAAACACACAAAGAAAAGGTTTTACTGGGAGCCGGTTGTCATGTTGCATTGCAGCCATCACTGTAAGAATATGTGTGCGAATGCTGGCATATCTTTTTTAAGTGCTTTGAGTGGTCAGTATATATATATATTTATAGTGTGTATATATTAATGCAGTTCATTTAACTTATCTAATTGAATTTTCTTTTTTCATAAACAACCAAATATGATTAAAGATTGATGATCTTTAGTACATTTATTGTTACAATAGTATCAGTAACTTGTTAAAATAGGCCTGTAGTTACCTTTGATGAATATATAGTTAAAATAGTAGCTAAAACCATTTATAAATAGTTTAAACAGATGGCTAAAAGTACCGGATAAACAAAATAGTTAACACCAGCTAAAGGAAATTAATAAGCCTTTGAAATTCTTCCCTACAAAATAACAAAAAACTTTTTTTATTGGATAAAGTGTTTTGCTTAATGTCCTGGATAAACAGTAAAAATAGCAAGGTTAGCTATAAATCATTAGCTTAATGTAATGGACAAACAGTTTAGCTAATGAATTAACATTTAAAAAGGATAATGTTAGCTAAAGGACGGGACATCCCAGAACAATACTCTCTGATTCGATCAACAACTGTCATTAAAGTACAGGATAGATGAAAGTGATGGATGAACAGTTAAAATAGATAAGTTCATCTGACAGGGCTGTACGGCTAAAGACAAAAAGAGGTCGGGAACCACAGTTTTACAGAACTCCTCAGTAAAACCCGTCTTTCTAATTGATCATTGAATCACTGATTACCTGAGTTCAATCAGGAAAATACAATCATATGCTAGCAAAAGCCTAAGTAACTGACTGCTACTGAGTTTACTGAACCCCCCGCTGCAGTCACTGAGACTGCCAGTTTGGGGACACTTAGTCTTTTTCTGGCGACAGTGGGAAAATTCCGCCTGAGAGTAAATGCCAGAAGACAAGCCTATGACCGAGCATCTTCTCCTCATTGGCCTCGCTAAATAAACACATACTTGGAACAGGGCCCATTTCATCAAACTGTGATGTTTGATTAAATAAACAAGAGGAAATGGGAAGCCCTAAGTTGAAAGACCTTTTGTGACATTGCTTTAATGGATGTGAGGAGCAAAGGGCAACCTAAACCCTGCTCATTATTTCTCAGGAGGAATTTGTGAGGGAATTGTTTCCTAAAGAGAAAATGTTCACTGATGAATCTATTCTGATACAAACCTGTTGACAGTGGAGTAGATGCAGTCCGGCGTGATTGTCATTCTTTTACTGGCCGCCATGATCCCTGAGCACCTGAGACACAGACAGAGAGGAAAGCAGCTTTAACATATGAATTGATTTCTCTTCGCACTTAGAAAACTTGGATATTAACATTGTTATTGGCATCCTGTCTGGCTTTGCTCCAACTCTGCACACACTCGATGATTTTCACACGCTGCACCAACATGAGATAAAGTTCCTTGCTGACATTTTAGGCAGTGCAACCATTCATTCACAGCTGGTAATATACAGTATTCTGGGGCTGGCTGGGCAGACTCACGGAAACACATGACAGCCAGGGATTCAGTGCGACTCCCTTGAGCACTTCATCACACAAACCAACATTGCAATACTCAGTGGGGAACTCTTCCATGATTGAATCACTCTTCTCTGCCTGTTCTTTAATTAGTCTTTGTTGCAAAGCTTTCTTTCTCCTCACAGGAGACCAACCTTTGCTCTGCTCTCCTCTTCTCATCTTGAGTCCGACTTTCACATCTCTAAGGCCAATGTTTCAAAGTTCAGTGGCCTCTAAGATAGTGCTTAGTAATTTCCCAGCTCTGAGGCTGTTGTCATCATTTGTTTAGTTGATATGTAGTCTAAATGACAGTGTGCCTGAGCAGAGGGACTGAAGGAAGCCTTTAAGAAGAAGGCTATAGCTGATTAGCTGGGAAACATATCCAGACACATAGTTACTGTGTTATAAAGACAGCAGGTCATCCAGAGCTGGATAATTAATATAAATATAAGTGGTTGGTTTACAAAACACATACGCTCAGATTACTTCCCAAACAAACTATTTTTTACACCACATCTTATTTTCTTCCCACTCAGATTCTCTTTTTATACAGTTAAGTTGAAAAAGCAGAACATATATATGACACTCTATGAATTAAATGGCATTATTCTCCAACACGGCCAGTTGGAATCCACAAAACTAAATCTGCTTCTTACCTCCTTCCTTCGTATAGTTTCCATGAGTTCATCAGTGAATTTGGAGGATAATACCACCAATGATGCTATAACAGTATCCATTGGTATGATCTCCAAACCACCACAGTGTGTTGTATGTCCAGGTTTAACCATCTGCAATACGTTTTCTACCTTGATTTAAGCCTCGAAGTGAGTCCTCAGATGTTTAAGAATAAGAATGGAGACTGTACACTTCTCTCCCTGACTCTTCTCCAATCTGCAACTTCCATTCACTCTTTCTCTCCCCACACACACTGGATGTGACTCCCTCCCTCTCTGCCTCTCTGCCTCTCTGCCTCTCTGCCTCCCTCTGTCTCTCTGTCTCTCTGTCTGTCTGTGTCTCTCTCTCTCTCTCTCTCTCTCTCTCTCTCTCTCTCTCTCTCTCTCTCTCTCTCTCTCTCTCTCTCTCTCTCTCTCTCTCTAGCGCTCTCTTCATGTATGTCTCTATATGCTGGCTGTCCCTCTCACATTTGACATTATGATCATGTTATGCAGACTGAATAAATGACTCTTAATACTGACTCAAACTACTTTAAAACCATAATATTGCCTCCTAGCTACAGGGAAATGACTGACACGTGGGGAAAACGTCATTGTGTTACATTATTTCCCTCCAGATCTGCAGTTAGTTGGAATTCTTGTCACAACTGCTTCTGAGCTACAGTTGCTCGTGCAGCTGTAACATATCAGTTATTGCCCCACGGTGTATATTTACTTACATAGAAATGAATAAGAGAGTTCCGATGAGATTTGCAAACTGCAAAGGAAGAAAGAAATGACAATGAGCCTAAAATGTTACATCCAAAGAGGAACCAACTACCGGTAAGTGTTTATTTTTAGAAATGAACTTCCATGCCTAAAAAGTGACTGATTAGTATAGAAAGAAAACAACGAAATAGGTGAAATAGGCACTTGTGACATGTACTTTTTAATCTTTTTTACATACATTCCAAAAACCCTTTGATTCATCATTATTATTATTATTATTATTATTATTATTATTATTATTATTATTATTATTATTATTATTATCATTTATATTACCTTTTTAATTTAGATATTTGTTTGTTTCTGTATTAATTTAAATGGTCTGGATGATCGTTTGTACATTCTTACAACTTAACAAAAAAACAATTATTTAACGGTATTTCAGATTTTAATTTAATCACAATGTCTAATCTTATAGAACCACCCCTCAAAATATGTACACACAGTTCAAACACATACTGAGCAAACTAACTGTATATCAATGTTAAAGGCTTACCCGAATTCAAGTGCTGACTAACTTCAGTGCTGGGTCTCTGTTGCAGTGAACTGGAGCATTTAAAAGAAGCGTGTTTTGGCGGGGCAGTTTTTAAACTATGTAAAAAACAACTGTCATAGTGACAGGTGAAAGCAGGACAGCTGTCTCTTTTAGGGTATTTTTGGTCCTGTCATTCCACTCCTGTCCTGCGGGTGGCAGCACTGCGCCGCTGTGCTCCGCGCTCAGCAACGTCCGTGACACAGTAGCCCACAGTAAACACAGATTGTCGCCTCACCGACAAACCAACAAACCAGCTAACGATTACATGAGCAGAAAGGTAAGAAAACGCTTTGGTTTATATGTGTGTATTAAGAGGTTTAAACTGTCACTGCCAGCTGGTTGTTCGTGAACGTTTGTTGTGACTTTTACGTGTATAGCAGACCCGGGACTGGCTATGTAAATAGAGGTTCCTGTCACCAAGTATGACTAGCTAACGTTGTGTGCCTGGTCACTCAGTGAAGAGATGAACAGAAACTGTTCTGTAGGAGCAGAAGTGGCAAATGCTCCCTTTTAAGAACAACAAAATGCTGGGTGAAAATTAATTCAAAAGACTGAATATTCATGGTGTTATTGTGAATACAAAATGAGTTGTTATTCTAGGAACACTAAACAATTTCTTTAAACAAAAAAAGTAATGAAAACAGTGATTACACGAGAGCCCGTTTGTGACGGCGTCCTTTGAACATGACGTTCTGCTTACATTTTCCCTTTAGGTGTGGTTTGCTGTATACACTGTCACACCTGTCAGTTTCTGTATGGGTTTGAAAATTGTCACCTGACATTGCATATCCTATTTACCTTCAGGTAGTCTAACAAGCACTCATAAAATATAAGATTTATTTATTTATTTTTAAAGAAAACTACCCTACAGTATATACAAGTGCAGCTAAAATGATTAACCGATTGACAGAACCTGTTTTGCCATCTATTCTGATAATCCTTTAAGTCATTGTTCCTGCAAAAATATTTTTTCTTATTAAAAACATGTGTTTTATGAGTTCCACACTGTGAGGTATACAGATTTTAAATTTGGGGGTAACGATTGCTGCTACTACAGTGGTATTGGATCAGTAATATCGGCAGATACTCCAAGTTGAGCTATCGCAGCAGGACTGAAAGAGATGGAGTTTCTGAACAGGCTGGTGGGGGAGGTGTAATGCTTTAGGCAGTACACACTGGGCCCATTGATACCTGTGTGTGCCACCCCAGCATTCAGACCAGATGCATCTATTCATACTTGTCTTTTACCCCAAATGGATAAATACTTTATACAAGCTAGTATGTTGTAGCACAAGATTCATCCAGGACTGGTAAATACAGTTAAAATAATATTCATCACTTAAAGCTTTGGGAAATTGCATGAAAGTGCGCAGACAGCTTTAAACCTGGGACGTGTGGTGATTGTAAGTCAGGGTGGTCACTGCATGCATTCCTTTTTAATTTTCTCTCGTAATAAAATAAATAGATGTTTTTGTCTCACTTAGTCATCCAAGGACTAATAATACATTTCTGCAATTAGTATTTTGTAGAAGCTGTTGTCCTATAATTAATAATAAACATTAGAACAGTTAAGCATTTTAACATTGGTTTCCAATTCCTTCTTTTCTTCGTTGCTCCCCTAGTGATGTGCTTCTCCCATCTGGCATAGTGGATCACTATAGCAGAGCTCCCTCCCTGTCCTGTTGCTGTTCCCCCTGAAGACCTCCACCACTTCCTCCTTTCCCATCCTCTACCTCTTCCTCCCCCCGGCCGCCCCTGTGATGCCTCCCTCGTGCTGTGGCTGCCTGTCACAGTACACTCATCATCATCTGGTTGCCTTCCTTCTCACCTTCTTTAGGTAACCTAGGTTATCCTTAAGGTCTTCCTCAAACCTGCTGTATCTTCTTAAACCTCTAATTTCCTCAGAGTAGCTGTAAACCACATGAGGACTAGACGGGTACAACAAGTGACCTTTAGTATGACTGTAAGGCTTTTGTGTTTTGCGTTTAAGATTATCTTTAATCTGCTTTATTGCATATTCATCGGAAGTAGTCATGAGAAAAATGGGGAAATGAGATTTCCAACCAATTTTTTCACAGCAGTTTTGAAACAAGAAAAACAAACCACAAGGAAGTAGTGGAGTTGACGAGGATAAGGCTGTGAAGGGACGTGAGCTGTAAATATAGGTGAAAGGTTTATGGGGCAAGGCTAACCTGGCTCAGATGAGGTCAAGATAACGTGGACAATAAGTACTGATTTCCAATAGAAACTACACATATTGAACAAAAAGTCTTAAAAAGTAGTGAAAGTGAATTGTAATGAAAGAAGAAATCAAAAAACTAAAACATTCATTTTTGGAGATACTCTTGTTAATTGATTGATATTTAATTAAGACTGTATAGCAGGATATAAATCATATTTGTGGCCACTTAGTAAATCCCATGCTGTGTGTTTATTTCAGTAATCGGTCATTACAGTAGATGTGGTATCAACACTCCTATCAGGAGAAAAGCAAAGTGCCGTCTGCAGCAGGTAGTAGCACACAGTGAATACTCCTGTTCTGCTGATAAGCTGATTTCAGCCATTTCCTGTTTCTTAGATAAAGATGTGGCATTCTAGCGTTTCTTGTAACTCTTTCAGCAGAGTTGATCTGCTACTACTTTGGAATTTAACATTCTGCATGTAGCGTAAGGCAACTAACAAGACCTCTAATAGTCCAACTAGATAATATATTATGTAAATAAATTCCAGTTTTCAACAGATATTAAACAAGTGTTCAGCATCCCATCCAGCTGAAGCATGAACTTTGACCTGGTCATTCTATGTGGACGGTTTAGATAAACTTATATCAAATCCCTGTTGCCTTTACGAGCTGAATAAAACCGTGTTCTGCCTCTCCAGCTATGTGTTGCTACATGCGTCCAGGAAGACGTTCAGCAATGTGAAAGTCAGCATCTCAGCCCAGTGGACACCATCTGTCCGGAATGGCAGCGCAGCTGCTTTCTCCCCTAACCAGGTACAGAGCGCCAGCAGAACAGAGCAGCGTCACAGCCCATAGCATTTAAACCCCAGCATGTAATGAACTGTTTCTTCTGTCCCAGACATGGGAGGACAATCATCTGTTTGAAAATGAAGAGCAGGCCACTCTGTTCCTGGGAGCTCTGGACTCCATCTTCCTCTTCTCATATGCAGTGGTGAGTTACAAACACAATTTTATGCCAAAAGAGATTGTCATCTTTTTTTTGTCATTTGTGTCACTTTGTGTTGGTCCTGTCCACACAGGGGCTGTACTTCAGCGGTGTGATTGGGGACAGAGTGAACCTGCGCTACGTGCTCTGCGTGGGCCTGTGTGGCTCTGCTGCAGTGGTGAGTCCATAGAATGTGTGTTCGGCTGTGTGTGCAATGCTTGATAGGGTGCTCTTGTTAAGCTGCTTGTAAAGGTATAATATGTAACTTATTACATAACTAGACCTAGGTCATATATTCTCCTGAGTTGTGTACTTACATTATCCCAAGACCAGTTAACATTTGTTCCCAAGCTGTATTCGTATGATATTTTGGAATACATCTGTGGCCGTCTGTGTGTCTGCAGGAGTTTGTGTTTGGCACTCTCACCGAATGGCTCCACATCTACAACATCTATCTGTACTGTGGCCTGTGGGTGCTGAACGGCCTGCTGCAGTCAGCTGTCTGGCCCTGCGTGGTGGCCGTCATGGGCAACTGGTTCGGCAAGACGGGGTGCGTGACATTTCTCTGTTTACAAAATCTGCATTTATTCAATGTTGCTTCAAGAATTACAACTGCAACATATATCCAGCCTATAAAAATGTATAGGCTGGATATATGTTGCCGTTTAATTCAATTTATAGTCTGTAAAGTGGAGCTTTATGGTTCTCACCAACACAGACTCAGACAATGACCTGCATTCACTAGTGCCGCTGACAAAACATAGACGCCATTTACATTTAGTTTTCCTCAGTGGCAGGACTTGTGAACATTAATTGCTGAATATAACTACCTACATATTTATGACTTGTTCTAATTCTAATCATGATGTTGTCTTCCAGCCGTGGCTTTGTGTTTGGCCTGTGGAGTGCTTGTGCCTCTGTAGGAAATATCCTGGGGGCCTTCCTGGCTTCTAGCGTACTCAAGTATGGATATGAGGTAAGAAACACGTTGGAAATGAGCCCCAGCCACCAACCAAATGCTGGTAAAATATGCAACTGGCTGCAAGATTTTCTATAGTAATCTATTGAGTGGTTGGTAGATTTTGGAATAAAAAAATTTGCCTTTTCTCAAAACCAAATGCTAACATGATGTGCTGTATGTTGCTGTGTGCAGTATGCCTTCTTGGTGACCTCAGTGGTGCAGTTTGCCGGTGGGGTGGTGGTGTTCTTCGGCCTACTTACATCCCCAAAAGAAGTCGGTAAGGACCGCAGGGAACATGTTAGGAAAACGTGTGTTGTTTGTGTATTTGGGTGCATCCCAACATTACCCAAAAATTATGCTCAGTTGACCATATTTCTCATAACTTTGCAAGATGGAATCTTAATTCCTGATTAAGTGTTTTCACATGACAAAAACATGACAGACACAAACAGCCTGGTGTCCTGATCTAAATTGATTGAATTTAGGCAATCTCCACATCTTAATTGTGTGTATATGTGTGTATCAGGTTTGTGCTCTGAGTCAGAGACTGGACTGAGTCCGGTGGAGACGGACACAGACAGCCACAGGCCTTTGATGAGCGACGAGGAGGGTGAGATGGAGGCCGAGGTGTATGGCAGACAAAACCAGTCAGTTCAGGAGCCGGACAATCTTCTGGCTGAGAGTCCTCGAGCCATCGGCTTCTGCCAGGCTTTCTGTCTGCCTGGAGTGCTTCCCGTGAGTCCACAACTCCAACAAGTCAAGACAAATGTATCTACAAAGGGCTTTTAAATGATGCATGTTGACTCTGTGTCTGTTTGTACTGCAGTATTCCCTGGCGTATGCATGTCTGAAGCTGGTCAACTACTCCTTCTTCTTCTGGCTTCCTTTCTACCTAAGCAACAACTTTGGCTGGAAGGAGGCCGAGTCTGACCGCCTGTCTGTGTGGTATGATGTCGGAGGAATCATCGGTGAGTGGCCGGCAAATGTATGCATTTTCTTCCAATCTTTATTTAATCATAGTGTCATTGAAATTTGAGTTGTTGAAAAAGTGTCACTTTTTTCAAGAGATAGTGGTACTGATACAGTAAAAAAAAAAATAATGACCACATTAGATGTCTTTGGATATGAAAAATGTATTATATGTTCATGCTTTTGCATGCTAATGTGTTAATTATGACTATTTCACACATATTTCTAATAGGATAAAATGATGTAGTGATGATATTTTGGATGCAAACCACAACATGTACTTTATTTATTTTTTATTCTATCTTTATTTGATCAGTCTCATTGAGATTAAGATCTCTTTCCAAGAGAGACCTGACAACAAGAAACATTCACAAGAACACTAACAAATACACAATAACAAGGAATTCAAGAATTTTCATTGTGTAAAATACGACCTTCTTCTCGGTCTAATTTATACATAAATATCCTCAGAGTTTGGATGTTAACTGTCGTTTTGTTTGCTTGTGTCAGGAGGGACGGTTCAGGGTTTGATCTCTGACTTCATGGGAAAGAGATCTCCAGTGTTGGCCCTCAGTCTGGCGCTGGCGATGGGAGCCCTGGTGGGATACAGCCGTAAGTATAGAGTTTACGATTAATTGATTAATCGATCAGAACAGAAAATCTATCAGCATGTCCACTGAAACCTCATTATATAAGGTCGATATTGGAATTACCACAGTATCACAATTCGTCTCTCTCTCTCTCTCTCTCTCTCTCCCTCCATCCTCCTCAGGGTCACCTAATGACCAGGTGATTAATGCTGCGCTGTTGACAACCACTGGCTTCTTCATTGGCGGTCCGTCTAATATGATCAGCTCTGCCATATCTGCTGACCTGGGGAGACAGGATGCTCTGAGGGGCAGTCAGAAGGCTTTGGCTACTGTCACTGGCATAGTGGACGGAACTGGAAGTGTAGGAGCTGCTGGGGGACAGGTGAACAAAAATACAGGACATTTCACTTGGAAAACTCTTCGCTGCACACAAAAAAAATATTAAAACAGCAGGAAAAGACGAGATTAAATAACAGAATAAAGGACATAAAAGTTTGTTTTTGAAGGATCTATCCAGGTAAAGTTAACACACACTGCTGCTCAAGTCCATTCAAAATAGAGCCAATATACTAAAAGGAATCTTTTGACACCATGTTTGTATTTTTATGTAATGGATATAGCTTTTACTTTTACTTTTCACTTTTAAATCTTCTTATTTTTACTACCTTTTTGGGTATTTTGCAAATTTTCATATTTTTGTCATTTTCTTCTGTTCTTTGTCTCTTGGTTATTTATTTTTTTACATGCTTTTATTTTTCTTGTAATTTCCTCTTATTATGTTATGCACCAATACACCAAAGACAATTCCTTTTATTTATATTTATATATATATATATATATATATATATATATATATAGATATATTATATATGTAGATCTTATAGATCCTTCTCTCCATCCCCTCTCCTCAATAGAGATAGATCTATATAAGATAAGATTATGAGAGATAAGATCTTAGATCTAGAGCTTTCTCTATATATCTAGATCTATCTCTCCGAGTCTCTCTCTAGATATATTATTATATATATATATAGATATATATATATATATCTCTATCTCTCTCTTCTCTCTCTCTCTCTCCTCTCTCTCTCTCTCTCTCTCTCTCTCTCTCTCTCTCTCTCTCTCTCTCTCTCTCTCTCTCTCTCTCTCTCTCTCTCTCTCTCTCTCTCTCTCTCTCTCTCTCTCTCCCATCCTCTATTACCTGGTGTCCCTGAGTTGAGAGCAAGCTGGGCTGGATGTACGTGTTCTACTTCTTCGTTGTCATGGTGAGAAGATCTCCTAAAATCCCAATAGCAGGAGAAGCACAGGTGTAGATAATAAGGATCGTTAACGAACAGAGCCATCGTTAGTGTCATTAGTAACACCTGTGCTTCTCCTGCTATGCCAAGTTCAAATGTATGTTGTGTTTGTTTTTAATACGACTTTATTAGCAATTCTAAATAAATATATTAATATGGGTTTAAAATACATTTTAATTTCTGGCTGATAATCCCATATTTTGATGTGCTTCTTCCTTTTTTTTTTCTTTTTTCATCTCTTGTTTTATGTTTTCCTTACCCACAGTAACCAAACCCTTGTGTAACTTCTTGTGTTTTCATGCTACAGACAGGGGGCAGCATTGTGTTCATCACTCCCCTGCTCATCAAGGAGGTGCGTGAGATGTGGAGAGACCGACAATTGCTGCGCCGCCAGCTGTGAACGCGTCAACATCTGCCAGCCATAATGTTCCTCCTCTTATCAGTGACAACACGGCACAGCTGCTCACAAACGGTTCCTTTTGGGTGAGTTTCGGGAGATGGAAAGATTTGTGGGCCAGGATGGTTAAAGTGACCTGGAGAGTTTTTTAATTCCCACAACCAGCAGTATTTGTCTGTTAGCACCCATGTGAGCAGGCAGACAGCTCAACACTGAAGTCTTATCCACTCACTAAAATCCTACAAATGTAAATGCACTCTTGTTTTAGTGTGAATACAAGGATTTAGAGGTTGGACTGAAGTACCTGATTGAAAAAGGCTTTTAAAAGGCACCTAGCTGCCCAGTCTGTGACTTCAGGCCTTGCAGCGCCATCACAGGAAATCTGTATATATTATAAGATAATAATAGATGTAAAAACGTTTTAAATTTGGCCTTTTAAATCAGGAGTTCTTAACTTAAAAATCAGGCCCTCTGAGACAATTTGGGGACCATGATTGCCTAAAGAATGTGAATAATAATTGTAATGTATACATTTATTGTCAGCTTTTGTACATATGTATGATATTTTTGGTGGAGATGATGAATATTGCACTGTAGTACAGTATTTAGGCAAAGTCTTAAAGATGTTAGTGAACCACTCTGATGTTGTTTTGGGAAACCTCACAGCCACTTGATTTCTCTTGTGTACAGTTTTGTGTAATCAGGGTTAGAAACTATACTGTATATGGGGGGACTGGTTCTCTTGATTATGTGTCAGTCACTGATTTTAATATATGCTCATTCCTTTTTCAAGTTTTAGTTTAAGCCTCACTCACAAACACACACTGGCAGAAACACAATTAGAATAATCTTCCATAGTCCTGGCTCACTTTAGTTCACAGCGTAGCATGTTAATGCACTTTTTAAAGTGTAAACTGCATTCTGACATTGCAGAAGAGACGAGTTGTGCTTGTGTGAAGCTGCACATTTGTTTGAGGACTATGAATCTGTGTCTGAACAGATTTGTTATTATGTTTTAAAAGGCCAGTGAAGGTAAAACTTGTCTTTTTAAGTTATAATAATCGGTCAGGGTGGGAAAATGATCATATGATAATATGATCATACCAGCCACATGCCGGTTAATGTTTGGGCAGATTTACTACTTTACTGGTCAGTAACCAAACATCATTTTTGATCCGGATAATTTGGGTTAAAATGAGACTAGAATTTGTGATCTTTCACAAAGAGACAAAACCGACAGTTTGCTCTGTTGCATGTCGACCATTTAAAGTGCTTTTTAACATCTTGGTGTGACATCAGGCATCTTTAGTTTCATCGTCGTCGCTGATCTAAGAGGTAAATCTAGAACACGGGAGCTTAAAATGAGACTTGCAGCTCCGATGCTTCTAAACTTGCCAAGTGTAAAAGAATGTGAATTGAAATGTATATGTAATGTGTAACACTATCTGTGGTGTGTATCTTGTTTTATCTTGTATGTGTACTTTTGGTTTTAACTAATGTAAATACAAATTTTAATTTTAAATAAATGCAAATTACATTTAGCAAATTGTGAGTTACCTACAGAATATTTCAGGGGAAAAAAGTAATGGTATAGATGGTAATTATTGTAAACTATTTAGGTCTTAAAACTTTTTCTTTTATATTGCCAGGTGATTGACTGTGTGCAATGTTACTATTATACCACCAGGGGGGGGTATTAATGTACAAAATAAACCTAAAGTTTCATAATTTCTCTGCTTCTCTTAATACATCATAACACTTAAAAACAATGGAAACAAAAACTTCATACAAGTATTTTATAGTCTCAAAATCTTGTTTATTATTTTGAGTACGCTATATGAAATCCTCAAAATGAAAAGCAACAATGCACCAACAACCCAGCAATTTATTTTCTTTACAATTATTATCAAAAAGGATATGATTCTGATCACATACAAATACACTTCTTACATGTTGCAAGGGTACATAAACCTGCATTAAATTACAATATAATTATTACAAATGTCGTACAAAGATTATCATACATGCATATACAAAATCAAACAAGAAAAAGCTACACTTTGATATAGCTGCGTCAGGTGATTTAAGGAAAGCAAAGTTTGCTTGGCCACAGTGAAACACTAACGGATCATTCTTGACATTATAATTTTATTTATTTACTTTTTAACACTTGACAGACTTGAGGAACAAGACTACCAAAAAACCCTCATGAACAAATATTTCTGATAAATATTGAATTAAAGTCAAGAACCTCCTAATCTGTGCTCAGTTTCACAGAGTATTTGTATTTGTTTTTTATAATATTACCATTTAAAAAATAAAATAAAAAAAAAGTTCTCTTGTCAATGTTTTTAAAGTAGTGCAAATATATAGTTCTGTAAATAACAGTTAGTTATATAAAAAAAAATAGGGAATTATTATTTCCCTACATAACAAAAGATACAAACTCAAAATAAGTTAAAATAATTTTAAAAGTTTCGTCTGAGAAGATGTGTGCACACAAATATTGTCTGACACACACATGTTGACAAAAAAAACAATTAATCCTGATAAATTTAAAACAATTTCAAATAGCCATGTTTGCTTTTTAAGATCTGTGAAACATCACCTTGTGGAGCCATGAAAGAATAACATGTTTATGAGCAACTGCTTTCACAATGATTTTTCGCAGACTGAGGCGGTTGGTTCACGAAAGACAGACTGAGAGACTTTAAAAAGGGGAAGACAAAAGCGTGTCTGAATAACATGTTCTGATGAAGGTTCCCTTATTAAAGTTTTTCTCTCTCTCCCCCCCCCCCCCCCGACTATTCCTCTGCTCTATTTGTGTGCGAGCAAAGTGAGGCAGACACCTGATGTGAAACCTCGACAGCTTTTACCACAACACAATAATAAGCCCCCCCCCCCCCTTTGTTTCTGTCTCTCTGTCTCTCCTTCGTCTGTAGACGCAAACAACCTGAGCTGCAATGGTTTTGTTTTTTTTAGCAATTAACTTGAACGTAACTTGTTTGTTTTACTGAATCACTCGATGAGGTAGTAAGAATGGATTAATCCAGGTTATGGCTTTTTATCCATACGCAAATAAGAACGGCTGTAGGCAGGGAAAACGAAGTAGGCACACCCTTTTTGAGTGTTAGTTGAGCAGTTTCGGTGAGTTTACACAATATATTTGACGCTCTCGACATTGTTTGAGACCTTCTGTGACCCATGAGTGATCAGTCAAACAGTGAGCGAGCTGTAGAGTAATGTTTCTAATTTAATGGCACAGCAATTTCTCTTTGGTTCAACGGCCTCAGCTGCCACAACTATTACAACTTGTGAAAAACCTCCAAGATAAACCCCAAACCAACACATTCATACACAAAGGAAACGCTTAAATGCAAATACACACAAACATTAAAAGAACGGCACAGAGACAGAACAAGTGAAGCAGCTCAACTCTTCATATAAATTACCAAACGGTTTGGATTCCTCTGAGCTGCAACACGGGGATAAAATGCTACATTATTACAAGCATAAAGCTGACAAAACGTATAACGTATGTTCTGGTCTGTTGCCATATTATGCAAACAATGCAAAGCAAAAAGGAAATATGATTTGCAGTTGATCTTTCTTGTGATGGTGAGAAATGTATATGGCCAGTATTTGTAAAGTGGCAATGGTGGAGTGTAAATGACTTATAATGACACAGGTTTCCACAAACCTCTAATTTTGTTTCACACATTGCTTGTCTAATTATTTTTAATGTTTTTTTTTTTACTATCTAGCATCGTGAATAAATAGTCTTATAGGAATGTGTCACTGTTGTACAGGTACGGCCGCATTACCGCATAGCCTAACCTCCTCTGTTGACCTTTGCCCCAGAGCTAATCACAGTCGCGCTGCCAAATTGTGAGCCCTGGGTGAGGTTTTGACCTCTGGCTTGACTCGTGCTATTGGAGCCCTGGGGTGAGACTAAAGGCTAAGTGTGGTGCGAAGCCAGGAATAGTAACTCATCTCATCAAAACCTCTTATGACTTTTAGCAAGAGGGAGAAAAAAAAAAGGTCAAAGACTGAGGTCAAACACTACACGAGGCTCGTTCAGAAGAAAATTAACCTCTTAAAACTCGAGCCTGTTTTCTGTTATGAAGAGTGCATTCAAAGTAATTTCACAGTATAGTCAAAAGCTGAGGAAAACAGTATATAGAACATATATAATATTTATAATTATCTACAAAGAACTTTCCTAAAGTCTGGGTTGTTTACTAGGAAATGTTAGCTTCCTTGTGCTGAGAATTTAAGGTATATGGTGTCAGAGGAGTTTTTAAGCCCAGCTGGTGGACAGTCAGTTACAAATTGCTACACGCACACACGCACACGCACACACACACACACACACACACACACACACACACACCTATGTGAGGTGATGTGTAGAGGGATGTCGACCACTAAGTGATCCTCCACTGGGTCTAGTTGTGTGTTTCTACTGCCAAGAAGATGCTTTGTGATGCAGAAGCTTCATCTTCTTCACCTTGAAGAAATCTGTAGAGAGAAAGAAGGAAAGTCGAGTCAAGCATAACTAAAATATGTCCTAGTTGTCTTTGATCACTTTACTGCATTGTGATGTATCGCACAGAATCTGGTCAAGAAAAGTTTGACTAACTCTCGGCAAGAAAGAGAATAAGCGTATTTCCCAAACGTTGAACTAAAGCTTTATTTAAGATTCTTGGTGGACTGACCTGTGATGGTAGACTGTCTGCGTTTTCCTTGCCGTTGGATCCGGTAGTACTCCCTTGTGGTCACCTCCAAGTACTCATCCCCACACCCGGACGAGCTGCTGGACCCCGGGGAACCCTCGCCCGACGAAGACGATGTCCGCCTTTTGGCCTTTGGACGCGGCACTGGGCTAACCGTGCAGCTGTGGTAAAACGCTGGCACATCCTGGTACCTGAGCTCCTCCCACTCGATGTTGGAGCCCTTTCCTGGCTCTTCACTCTGGAAATTGAAGTTCCAGCGCTTGTTGGCCATCTCCAGGTTCATGCAGTGCAGCCGCTGGAAGTCCTGCTGCAGCTGCTGGTGGTCCACGGGCCCGAAGAGGTTCCTCCGCGCCGGCCCCACTTTCAATTTCAAGTCCTCAATGCCCCCAAGGCGTGAAAGCTCTGAGTTAGATTCTTTAGCTGGTCCCGCTGTTGATGTTGATGGA
The DNA here is from genome assembly GCF_900634415.1 of Cottoperca gobio. NCBI lineage: Eukaryota > Metazoa > Chordata > Actinopteri > Perciformes > Bovichtidae > Cottoperca > Cottoperca gobio. The sequence goes on from NC_041377.1 coordinate 12,176,926, forward strand.
GAGTCCATCGTCATGTCCCTGTCAGAGAACAAACACGACGTGTTAGAGGAAGGTCAGAGGTTGAGTGTTAGGCCTGCAGAGTTTCATTGAGGTGTGATCTGGGTTTTTACTGGCATAGATTACTTCCAAACATGCAAGTTATTAAGTTCCCAAACCCCCGACACACCAGCAGTGTCTGCCCTCTTGTGTTTTATGTGATCAAATACACATGTGCCCTAACGCTCTGAGAAATTACTGCCGCAACAGGTAACCGAACCAACACCAAATAAATCTCCGACGAAATTCACTGCCCTGCCGTGTCAAAGGGAACCTGACTCTCCACCTGCTCTGGTGTCTGCCAGTCAAAGGTCGACCGTTAAGGCCTGCAGGTCACATGGAGAAGAGAAGCCCACGTGGACTACTTGTGAGGAATGTTTCCCTCATAGCCCAGCTTCTATCGGCCACATTTATTAGAGCAACACTTTTGAATCCTGGGAATGATTTCTATCTAATGAGTTCTGATCACCAGCTTTATCTCGATATAGAGTGAGATATAGTTTTACGTGTAGGTGGAAGATGACCACATCCCTTACTGACTATATGAGCGTCAATACTTTTATCAGCTGTGTGTAGGCAGTAAAAGAAGATATGTGTTTTCAGGGATGGGTTCTAGAGCTGACAGATATACGGTTCTGCTGCTGATATAATACTATACTGTACAAGGTCTAAAATGTAGTTTTTCCTCATTTTTAAATGTTGCAAACTGGTATAGATTTCTGAAAAAAAGGAACTGTTGTACTGAGTTAAAGCAATAACAAATGTGTCTGCGAGTTTGGCCATCATATCTACATTATTTTTGCTTTTTTCGGTTGACTGTTGACCTTTATATCCAAGAATGGGCTGGATTACCAAACGGGCAAAGTAGGTCACAGGCTCTTCAATCCAGCAATTTCAACTAGTTTGTGGTAACAGGATGAATTGCATGTGTGTGTTGATATACATCACTAACGGAAAATATTAACTACACTGCCTCTTCCTGTATTATTAGATTCTGATCTTAATGCCCTGTTAGTATAGTGGTCCTGTGTCAAAACAATATAATTATACATTTATGTTAATTACATAGTTCATATACCTCAATAAATTTGTGTGGTGTGGGAAGCTTAAAAGGGGCCTCATAGTGGGTTGTTAATGCAGCCCTGTCCACTCCTGTAGTTTAGAATGAATTGTACACAAATACCAATAAATACAACATATTGTCCCATCGTTATAGTCGCGTAATTAGTTAAAATACAGAAAGGAGAAATGCGTAGCGATACTTTTTGAAACACTAACGTGCCGTCATATCAGCCCAGGACATAAGAGGCAACAACACCCAGAGGGGGCTGGGCACAGCGTTACATAAGAGTTGGACACCATCAAAATACAGCGAGGACTTTCACCAGTCAAACTGGCCGTTATTTTACGACGTCTACTTATAAAACTTTCAAAAACCATGTGTTGGAAACCACAGAGGGCGAAGTGCGTACTACTGTAATTACTAGCAATAATACATTTAACCTGCAGAACTTCCGTTTCTTTATTTATGTTTCCTTCAGAGACGGATAAATATCAAAATACTGGATGGAAGAACACAAAACCAAAACTATAATGGCTTTCTTTTAACCACAGGGCTGCTCATTCCGAGTGAAATTTGTTATTTGCGTCGAAGATAAAGTGGGCGCGGTCTGCAGATCAGGTTACTGCTCGGTGTCCCCACTTGCATAAAAACACCGAGGAAACCCACAATAACTTACCCCAAACTTTAAAATATGACCACAGTTAAAAAATGCACCAACTATCTCTGCAGCCACAACAAATCATTGTGCACTGTGCACGACAGAAAGTCCTTAAAGGCTTTGCAAAGTGACTGAAGTGTGGAGAAATTATTTAATGACGCAGTTAGATCCACTACAGCGGATGTGGGTCATTGAGATGTGACACACACAACAGCCGCATCTTGTCAAGGCACGTAACACTGATAACTCACAACAGCCTCATAATACTTATTTAAATATTACGCACAACAACGAAACAGTATTAATAGACATTAATAGATGGGTGCACTAATTTAACTAAAACTGCATCAACTGCAGTTTGAATGTATCCAGACTAAATCTTAAATAAACTCAAACAAGAATGCGTGAAATAAGAAATAATATATGACGTTATATGATAAAACATAACGGCAAGCCTCGATAAGAAACAACATATGTGCGTCTTACCATCAGCGTCAATATCTCCCAAGTATTCAAAAGTTGAGTCCGCAAACTCCGCACAATTCATCCAGTCAAAGCAATGAAATGTGTTCCTGACAGCCCCGTGGACACGGTGTCACGTTGAAAGGTTTCAGTAGGTACTACCCCCGGGAGGGTCGTTCTTGTCGTCTTATCTGCAACTTGTTTGTAATGTACTCAAAAGACAGCGGGGACGTCCTACTAGAGGAGTCAGTCACGTGGTTCTCCTTCAAAACAGTCTGTGAGCGTAGGAGGTAAATATCGCTGTTATCAATTCTAACGGCAATTAAACGCAACACACGCGACAGTTGCATTGCTGCAAACGTGCACAGGAGAATATCCAAACTGAAAATATAACTACATTACATGCGTCTTTGTGGGAATTGAGGCTATAAGAGAGTTAATAATGATAATTAATAGTTTCTTACCCCGTTTATTATGATGCAAAAATATCCTGCTCCGAACCTGTTGCGCACTTGTAGTTCACTTCTGCTTCAGAGCGACAAGAAGTTGGTCAAAAATCTTGGCAATAGCGACCATTTCCCCTTCTCCCTCAAATGTGACACATTCTCGTGTTGTGCTTGCATCACATTTTATTATGGCACCCTGCGCTCCTGCTTGACTCACGTGGAACTGCAACGTGAGTGGAGCAGAGCGGGAAAGAACGGACTTGTTCTCCTGAAGGTTCACCATGTCCCCATTTGGATATATAGGCTCAGGTCTATGAGGTAGAAAAAAACACTCAAACACTCAAATGTGCATTTGGTTAATAATAATACTAATAATAATAACGGAAGAAGTGAAGAGGAAACACTATTCTGTCTTTATAACTGAAAGAAAGTTTAGGACTTCTTGATCTTCTTAATTGACTTATTCCCTTTAGAAATATGGGACATTAAAATTGTTTTACAGCCCCAAGAGAGACTAATCTGAATATGGTAATAGTATTATTCTAACAATAGCCATAGACTGAAAAATCATATCAGCTCACCTTTATGACTTTATTTACTGTTTAAAGTACCTCGGTATTCTAAAGCTATCGGGTTGAGTCCACCAATAAAATCACTAGTCTTATGTTTAACTAAAATAAATAAAGATAAAACGATTAATGGATCAACAGAACATTTATTGCCAATAATTTCGTCATGTTTAAGCAAAAAAGTATTTATTTCCTTATATTAAACTCTTATGTGATATCTTTATTACCAATTCTTGAATGATTGCTCAATAGCCTTTACTTATTACATCATATCCGCTTCCTATAACCCTTCCTACACCTATTATAACACATTTATATTTATTTCTCTAACTATTATGAAATATTGTAGGTTCTTCTTTCCTATTTTCATTTATTTTGATCAATTACAACAATTACATTGGTTCTCTGTCACAAGCATATAATGGGCAGCAGCATTATTGTTGCTTCGCGACCAGCCAACGCCCCTCACTCAGAAAGGTTTTTCCAGGTTTTGCATTCACTCACTTACTATTTTTACACATTAGTCAACGTCTGGACGGCTTCAGACGAGTAATATATTCCCTGCTTCACTGCACGTGCAGACAACGTTTGTGCTTGTGATTGAATAATGTCGAAGCAGGGAGCAGCGACCGTGGAGCGGTCACTGTGTGTGTGCTCTGTGCGTGACACCTGACAGGGCCGCCGAGTTATTACGTCACTACTATGGAATGTTTCTTGGTTGGAAAAATCTATTTTCACATGAGGCAGTTCAGCACAAGGCTCAAGGCAAACACAACGATGTATCCAGCCAAGTGTGTTTATGAGTTTCACAAAAAACTATTATAGGAAAGTATTCACGTAGGTACCTTTTTTTTGACTTTTTTTTAAAAGCAAGACCCAATCAATATATCAACAAGTCCACCAAATTAAACAAAATAAGTTGTTTGAACGACACAGAGAACTAATCATTTGATGAACCACAGTGGAAGAATAAATCTGTTTTCACGATGTGACAACACTATGATTTAGGTTTGGTTAGGTTGAGGCACAAAGTCGACATGGTTAGGTCGAGGGAAAATTGTGGTTTTGGGTTAAAATGTCTTCTTCGTAAAGGTTAGGGGAGCTTTGTCGTCATGGTGACAATAACAAACACTTGGTTAGGGCACAATCGTGGCTTAGGAAACGGGAAACAAACAGTCTCATGTTTAAGTCCGATGTTTCGTTGACCCATCCATCAACGTGTCACCTTACTTCCCGTCATTATTGAAAAAGATTTCGTGTGAAGAAGCAGAGTTGTGGCCCGGTGAATTCTGCCAACGAAAGCAGCACGGAGTCTCCAGAGGTCGGGGGATTTCTCTGGAGGCACATGTTTTCAAAAACTGGGTTTCCAAAATCGTGCAGAAGATGGCTTGCAGAACCACACCCAAAATGATGCGCCAGAGAACAGGAAACATTTCTGATTTTCTGTCCTCTTTTTCCTGCGTATTTTTGGCCAGGGAAGGGGGCACAGAGGTGGGCACGCTTCAGCTTCTTCTTTCTCCCCTTCTTTCCCAGGCTGTCGGCTTGGCCCATGCCAGAGACCCATGGCTGTCCTCCATCGTCCACACACCCCCACCCTGGTTGTGGATGTGGACTTAGCCTTTAAAAACAACAAACATGTGCATTCTTTCAATACCAACTATAAAGATCCACATCTACTGTTTCACTAAACTGATATTATGGGTGTTGGTGGTCTAGTGGTTCTAGTGGTTAGGCTTTCCAATAGAACACCGGAAGGCTGTGAGTTCAATACCAGGGCTGCCACCATTGTGTCCCTGTAGTTAGTTCACTGTAAGTCGCTCTGTATAAGAGCGTCTGCTAAATGACCTGTAATGTAATGTAATGGTTTTACTAGCAAGTTACTGCACAAAAGGTTTTTTTTTCTACTTAAATCTTTTGATGTTCAACAAAGAGATTATATGCAGTCCATAAATAAATGTGACATAAAGATGTGATGATAGTTGCTGCAGGATCTGACATCAAATTCTTGTTGTTTTCATGCATGCTGAGTTAGTTTAGGTCTCTACCATCATGATACATAATAGTCAATTAGGGTTGTGCCCCAGTTCCCTAATTCCCTACTAATCTGTGTGTCAAGTGGCCTTTATACATGTCGAATGTAAGGATTCATCAGCAGACAATAAGGGCTCAGCGGCATGATCCCTCACTGTTTTGTCAGCTCTCTGACCTGTATTTACAGCAGTCAGCTTATTGTTCGACATTAAATTGCTAATCCTCTTCTTGTTGTTTACAGCGCTGTGTGTGTGTGTTGGTGTGACCCCCCCCCCCCCTGTTCTTAATCCTGTGCAGTATATTACAGTTTTAACCCATTGTCTTCTCCCCACGGTCAGTGCCCTTTGAATACATTAGCTTGTATGTAAGACAACAGTCACACAGCACAATGTGACTCGGGTCGGAAGACGATGGGGAACTGTCACGGTGGGTCTTGTGCTAGAAGGAACATTTAAGTGTTACTGATCGTTACTAGGTCGTAAAACAAACAAAGGACACAACAGAGCAGCTGACCGTAAAGACTGCAATCAAGGGGAAACAGCTAGCCTGAAAATCTGCCTACTGCTCCTCTAAAGCTAAACACTTTTTATATCATTTGTATAATCCGCACAAAACCCAAAACTTAAAAAGGACAAATTAAGGTTTCAATGTAGTGTAATGACACATAGATTAAAAAGTGATTTGGTTTCACTCCAGATGAGGGTTCACAAAGCTACATGTCAAAGGTCATGATAAACCAGAACCGTGAAACTGAGAGTTTTGGCGTCACACTTTAGTGAAACACCAAGAGGATGTACAGTGTGTACTATATTGCAGTCTCGTTTCAACAGGAAGTGTCTGTGGTGAAGGGGAAGCTGCGATGGAGTGAGCAGGACGACAAACATCGGAGATGAAGTCGTTGGTTCACAGGTGCAGTATGGGGGTTTCCACATCCTTCTGCCCTTCGGCTGAGAAGGCAAATACTGAGAAGAGACTCACCAAAAACAGAAGATTTTTTACGTCAGTTGTAATTGACAAAAGACAACAAAAGTATGAGCAAAGAGAAGAAGAGAGACTTCATGTGAATATGTGGTGTGGGAAATAAAATGTCAGAGAATTACAGCAAGTAAAAGTGGAAGGAAGGAAACGATGTGTGCTCATCATCTAGGGAAGCTGTCAGAGCTGTCTGCCCATTGGTGAGGCAGATGATTGGCCCTTCACTGATTTACTTCGACAAACTGGAGACATTATTTTGCAAGTCACAAGTAAGTCTCAAGTCTTTGCACTCAATTCCCAAGTCAAGTCCCAAGTCCTTAAATTTGAGTTTCGAGTCCAAAACAAGTCTTTATGCGCTCTTCACCAATTTCCCCCCACACGTTTTGCCTACTGTTTATTTTTTCATGGTTCTCTCCTTCAACTTGATTGGATGTGTCATATTGGTTCAAACTAATTAAGTTTTGACTTGCTGGGAAGGAATAGTGTTAACATTAGTTGATTCAGGAAATGAATTTATTCGTGGCACACTTTTTAAATAACATACTTTTTAATCTTTGGGCTTGGGGGTGTCTTTTTGTATTTTGTTAAATCGAGACTAAATTTCTATGTCAAAAGTTATTCTAATGCTATTAAAACAGTAGTTATCTAATCTCGGTAATGTTTGACCTTCAAACCACTAACTCCATCCTTACAGGGATATAATAACTGAATGGGGAATAATTTATGCTTCAGGGGCCACGATGCAACTTGTTCATATCTTCAAATGCGAGCAGTTTGTGGTGTAAACTAAATTTGGAACTTTGTACTTTGTGAGTGGGGGAGGGGGAGGTACACAGAGGAATATAAAAGGTAGTGGACCCCATAACACACACATACACACACATACACACACATACACACGCGTTTGCACACACACACACACACATGCACACACCGTAGAAGTACTCATTACGTAAGTAGGAGGAGTTTCCATGGGAGTATTCGCCCAGCTGTGGAGGCCACAGGTGGAGTAGGGAGGAGTTTGCTGTACTCTGATTTAGTGTATGTGTGTGTGTGTGTGTGTGTGTGTGTGTGTGTGTGTGTGTGTGTGTGTGTGTGTGTGTGTGCATGTTGTCTAGGGCAGGGTCTTTTGGGGTGCAGGGAGAGGGAGGCAACTCGCTGGCAGCTGGATATTGTCAGGGGTTCACCAGGAGAGCTTGCATGTCAGGGTGAACGGGTTTTAGATGAAATGTGCCTGAGGCGACCCTGACTTACTGTGTTTGTTTTGGGGGGGTCTTCAGGGGCTGGCCCTGGGGGGTGCCGCTGTAACATACAGATTGGGGTCTGGGATTTATTAATTTTTAGCAGTAGTAGCCAGTGAGTGTGTAGCCCTCGTGAAGTTATCTGTACATATATCACTTATTATTTTGTTTAAAGCAGCCTGTGCTTTGAGGCCATAAAGTGTTTGTGTTATTTGAACTTTTGTTTATTTTTTTGTGCGTGTGCTTGGAGGGCGTGGAGGGAGGAGGTGGGGGGAGGGGGAGTGGCTGGAGGGCGGTGCGAGGCGGGTGTAAATCGATCCTTTGTTTTCATCCCTGCATGTGTCTGAGAGGGACTTGTTTGGTCTCACCAAGGTGACTTTGAGAGTAGTTCAATGTCAAAACTATAGACAAAGCCACGGTAGGACAAAGGAATGTCTGAAATATGAAGCGCTTTGTAAAAGTCAAGCAGAAATATGTTTGTCTCGACCAAAAGGAGTCTATTTCTATGCAACGTAATGCAAGCAACTACAGTAATAATACTAATAACCTTAACTCTCTGACAAACATACTGTATCTGCCATTCATAACTCCAAGAGGTTCGTGCCTGCATCTGTTCCTGCTCCATGCAGAGGAGGTGAAGAGGTGGTGTGCTGCAGCTGATGTGTTTTCGCCCTTATCTACATCTGGGGAACATCTGGTTTGCATATGGCCCTGGCTTCATAGTATCGGGCTGTGCATGAGTGTGACAGTATGTGTGTTTGTGAGCGAAAGACGAGAGGGCACGGAATATATTTGCGTTTGTTTGTGAGTGTGTGTATGTGAGTGTGACTGGCTGCATAATGTGTGATTGTTTTTCCTGGCTGGCAACCAATAATCTTAATGTTGCTGTCTTCAATTGTAAGAATTAGTTTTTTTTTAACGAGGAAAATCATTTCATGGAATCTGTTCAACACCTGTGACTATCGGAAAAGAAATGTGCACGCATGACTTAGCAATCAGCCTTATCTGTTTGACAATTGTGGGTGGAAAACCTCTTTCGTGCAGTTTTGCTGGTGGAAAGATTCCCCTGTAGATGACACCCTTTTCAAAAATCATTGATTAAAATGTATATTGCATAATTTAAAACAAAAGTACACGTGTGATCATGGGGATAGCAGGGTTATAGGAGTAAAGGGTGAGACGATGAAGCAGGAGAGGAGGAGGTGGATATTTGGAGTCCCTGTGTTGGGGGCCCATGGTATTAATGGTAACAGGGTACTTACTGAGCCTAGGTACAATCCACATGCTGCAGTGTGCTTTGTCTGCCTGCATGAGAAACAAGGTAGAAAGATAGAGAAATATAAATAAATAAAAAGTGGATAAAAAGCATGGGTCATTATGACTCCACCAAGTTTACACATAATGTTCAGTTATACTTCCCACAATGATGTCATAGTGATGCCATCAGGGTCGTATCAGATTTGGCATAATAATTTTAACACAAAGCCTGTATTACATTAGATGTGGGTTTTTTTTTTAAAGAAATGGGCATTTAGGAGGCAGGCAGGGTGTAATCAAAGACGCTTTGAGTTGCATTATGGGAAATGTAGAATTGTGTGTTTCCAACCTGTCGAAGAGACTTAGAAGTCACGATATCTTGGCTTCCGCTGCTTCGATTATGACCATTCATTCTTTAATATGTCTCTTGTGAGTTGTTGGACTTTATGGAAGTGCAAAATGAAATCAGTAGAGTACCCCTTTAAGGTTGGAAAAATCATGTAATTTCACAATGTATATTCTATACCGCTTGTTGCTCAGATATTGACCTTCTTCATGTCTCATTGATGGTGAGTATAACTTTTTGACATGAACCACTATTACAGTATTTGTTTTTAGATCTATTGTCTACATTGAAATCTAATTTTATTTGGGCAAATAATGCAAATCTATGTAGCCTCAGTTCAGTGTGTTGGTACTTTTGCAGTCTTAATTTGAGATTTCAGCCACTGTATTTTAATTTAAAAGAATCTTGCCTAATGTAACTTAAATAACACAAAATCTTTGGCATGAATACTTTTCAATGATCCTATTTGTGTAATAAGATTTGTTTTTCCTCATTCCACTGCTTAGATTTCTCAAGGACAAGGAGGTGAGTGTCCGTCTTTAATGAGGCCCCTTTGAGTGACCAGAGAGACGCAGTTCTTTCGTTCCTGATTTAAAGTGAGTGTGTATGGGGGGGTTACATATCTGGATTAGATTCCTTGAAGCTATGATCTGGAACAGTGAGCCTTGAGCGAGCAGTGCTGGCGTGAGCTGGGAACGTGAAGTGCCCGGCTTCTATGACCCAGAATAATGTCTCAATTCTGCCTGGCTGAGTCCTTCAGGTCTGTTTCTGGAGAGCTGCACTTTTATTTTGAAAATATGTTTGTGACCTTGTAGCACTCCGGCTGCTCATGTGTGTGCGTTCACGTGTCATTTTCATATTCTAAGTGGTTTTAAAACAGTATGAAAGTAGTAGTGACAGCGAGACAGCAAATATATGTCTGTAAGTGTGTGTGTGTGTGTGTGTGTGTGTGTGTGTGTGTGTGTGTGTGTGTGTGTGTGTGTGTGTGTGAGTGTGTGTGTGTGTGTGTGTGTGTGTGTGTGAGTGTGTGTGTGTGTGTGTGTGTGTGTGCGTGCTACTATAACAGCCTACCCGTGTGAATGAGTGTGAAATGCAGCTTGTATGAATATACACACTAGCACTAATTATGTGACAATGTGAACTTCCCCCTCTGGGCCCCTCAGTGGAAACTCTACATTATCTGTGATGACAACAAAAAGGCTGCTGAGTTTTTAAAGTGGCCTCTGTAAAGTCAGAAAAATTCCTTTACATATAAACCCGTTAATTTTTTTTAAACCTTTTATTTTATCTCAACGTCTCCCTTTACTCCCAGAAAAGAGCCCTAAGTGGCTGCTATCAGCTGAAATAAGGAATCGTAGTAGAAAACACCTAATTTGTTAGTGTTCATGAGAGCCTATCATGAGTTCATGTGACACTTTAGGCTTCATTCTGGTGAGAATCATGTGTCTGCTGATGTAACACGGGGTCATGTGGGTTCCCTGCAGGCTCCATCTCAGAGATGCTGGAGCACAGGGAGCCGTAGCAGCTTAATCCCATGTTTTCATCCAACTGCTGTCCTCCAGCCCGAAGGCTGATTGGCCTTAAGCTTGTGACCTGACATGAAAATATTACAGAAATACAGCTTTATTTTTTACAGGGAATACCTCACAGTATTGAATGTGTTATGTAAAAGTGACCTCTCAGAGATCTTGATATCAAGTTATTTTTCAATGAATTGCAGGTTGTAGAAATTTCAACATAGGTTGACATAGTTGAAGTCTGACGCTCTGCATCTTCATTGTGCTGCGCCATCTGGTGTTGTGTAAAAGCTACAGCTTCACGCTTCAATGAGAAAATATCATAAAAAGTCCCAACACTTCAGCTCTGAATATGATGTTCAGCTCCAGCAGGCCGGCGATGTGCACTCATGGCTCTCTCTGCTGGTGATCCAGCAGGACTGCAGCTTCAGAGGGGAAAGAAACAGACACACCCTCTAAATAATCAAAAACAATGTGCTGTATGTACAGCCTTCCTCTCTATAGTTAGAGATTAAAAGAGAACACTTGCAAATGTACTTCCTGTTAACAGTGGGAACAGTGGAGTCAGTCATGTGGTTTCTGTTCCTCATATTGGTCACATAGACTGTATACAAGAAGTAAACGTAGTCACGTGACATCACCCATTAGTTTGTGGATTTACAACTACAGTTTCTTTTAAAAAATTGTAATGTTGAGCCCAGGGCGACATAAAGCTGATGACATCACTGTGACATCATGAAGAGTTATTTCTCACAGCTGTCAGAGCCTCAGAAGACCTTATCTAACTCCTTGTACAGGCTGTGCCTCTATGACTAATTGACTTTGACTTTTAGTGCACATTTAGTTCCAAATTAACTTTTCTTTGTAAATATTACCAACTCTTGAGCCAACTTATAATGCACAGTTAGTTAGACTTAGTATTAGGCTTGATCAAATCTGATCATTCTTTATTATACGTATATTCTGTATGTATAGGCCACTACTTCTTCCACCTAGTAGTGTGTAATTGTGATCATATTCTCCACTGTTAACTTCACGTATTTTGCAACAAAAGAAAATGATGATTATCACATTTTTGGGCTGAGTCTTCATATTCTTCCCTCATAAATCTCAGTACACTAAAAATCTTTCCAACAGTGTTACTGTTTCCATCCATCAACTTGGTCTCACAGCCAGTTTGACCTGAGGCAGTAATAAAAAAACATGTGCCACTGATTTTCTGTGCAGGCATTGACCAGCTGACCAGCTGAGTGCTGATAGTAATGACGTTAATATCAATGCAGCGCTTCCCCCTTCTGTCCCTGCCCCTGCTCTCCAAACTGTACTTGACTGTTGCGTTTGTTTGCTGTGCACGGTTGCTATAATGTCCGCTGGCACGCACTCCTCGTCCCCCGGTTATGTCACATTCCAGGGAACATGTTGGGACAGAGTGCTCACCTGAAACCTGAGCAGAATAATAATCACATGCACTCTCTTTTTATTCAACAGAGGAATGCCATGTTTCCACTTCAGCTGCAGGATGACATGATTCCTAGAAAATTCTGCCAAACCCTTGAGCGGAGAAAGCTTGTAAAAACAAGGTTGTTTTTCCTCCAATCTTCCTGCTAAAACTGAGATTAACACACAAACTGGCAAATGTCTGATCACACCTGTATCCTTCTCTCAAATCTCCCATCCACAGCTCCACTTCCTGCCTGTCACTGTTGTCTTTGAGCCTTTATTTAATCCTGCATTGCCAGTTTCACCTTCTTTCCATCCCATATCTCTCTCTCTCACTATATGTTGATTAACCAGTCATGGCAGTGACATGTGGAATCTTTCATTACCTTGCCCCAGGGGCACCATACTGTCTGTGCCTGTGTATCGCGCGATTTTTTTCTCCCACCCCTGCCTTCTCTCTCTCTCTCTCACACACTCATTCTCTCTCTGTGGTATTATTCAGCCAGTGGCGAGCAGGTGGTTTGTTGTTTGTTATTCAGCCAGCTGTATGGGGCAGTAGTAGTAGCTGTCAGTGACTCCTCTCCATGGCCTGTCGATCCCCCGACTCTGGCTCCTACACTGTAGTTATCATCCCGCTCAGGACCGGCCTCTACAGCCTGGACGCACTTCGCTTCTACCTATGGGTGAGGAGGGGGGTGGTGTGTGTGAGAGTAGGGGATGATATGATGTGTGTTTTGATTGTAATCAGCTACATGTCATTGGGTCTTTGAACATAAGTGTGATTATCCTGAGGTTGTGATTCCTATCAGCTTCTGTACTAACATGTGTTTTGTTTTACTGTAGAGGTTTATCGTACGTTTCCTGTTGGAAAGATGTGATTTATTACTCAAAGTTAACTACGTTTACTGCTTCTCGAGTAAAAGATGGTATATTCTATTTTAAATGGTTCATTTCTCAATTTGAAGTGATACTAAAAGAGAAACAAAAACAGATTTATTTACAGTTAGGCTCAATTTAGACACACACACACTCACACACACACACACTCACACACACACACACACACACACACACTCACACACACACACACACTCACACACACACACACACTCACACACACACACACACACACTCACACACACACACACACTCACACACACACACACACACACACACACTCACACACACACACACACACACTCACACACACACACACACACACACACACACACATTCACACACACACACACACTCACACACACACTCACACTCACACACACACTCACACACACACACACTCACACACACACACACACACACACACACAAAAGAAAATATATAGAGAGATTTTTTTGCCTAAATTGATGTCTGAATTGAGTTATTTAAATGTGTATTATTATTATTATTATTATTATTTGTCTTGTATAGAAGGAGTGTCGTAGCCATGCAGGATTTTGGAAATACTGAGATAACTATTCCAACTAAAACAAAATGTTTTATCAGACACCAAATAACAATGTCTCACATTTTGATTCCTTATTTTGATTTTTTATATTTTATAATAATCCAATTATACTGCAAACTTTGTTTCCCAAACTGAGGGAAATGCAGTTCAAAAACATCTTCACACTGAACTGAATTACAATTATTGGCCCTAAAGTAATAACATTTGAATATATATATATATATATATATATATATATATATATATATATATATATATATATATATATATATATATACTGCACCTACTGTGTATTTTTTAGACAACTGAATTATTCATGTAAACATTGGCGCTTGCTTTCTTTTCATACTGGGCATTTAACTTAAATGCTTGTAGAGTCTTTTCTTTATCAGTTGTTCTGTCTTTGCTGCATGTCTGAGGGTTATTCTGAAGGTAGCAGGGCTGCAGTCGTCCCTGTGACACATTCCCACATGTCAAGTCAGCTCCTCACAGCTTCCTGCTAAAGGCTCAATATAACCACTTACTGTGAATCTATTATTATAGGAGGAGTTGTCAAACCAACAGTTTGTATTGTTGAGATTATTATGGTCGACATACAGCTGGAAGTTCTTGTCTTATCTTATCACAAATAAAAGGTAACTTTTTTGCATATCTTGAAAATGTGATTAATCAAACGCAGCTAAAATTAATCATTCACTCGTGATACAATAGTGTCATGAGTTTCTAATGTCCTCTTAATCCATCTCATTGCTGATTGCGGTGACGTCCTGACCTCGGGATACTAAAGGTGGATCACATACAGTATGTTGTGATTCTCTGTTGCACGTTAGCTCTGTGTGAGCCCATTTAAAGTGCATGTTATCCACATGAGTGCGGACAATAGGACTAAAGGCCTCCTGCTGCTCTGTAGATTGGCTCTGCTGATATAAACAAAGCCTTGGGGCCTCTAGAAGACAACAGGTAGCGCTTTGCCTATCACGCTGCTTTCCAAAGGCTGATGCAGGCCGGCGTTTCTGGTGTTTCTGGCGTTTCTGGCGTTTCTGGCGTTTCTGGCGTTTCTGGCGTTTCTGGTGGTCAAGTCAGCCCCATGGTGCCATCAAAGTACACACAGATACCTAACGAAACTGACTGCATCATCAAACTCGACATTTATGATAGTGGTTTTTAGTATTTGTGGGGACTGTGAGGGGAAATGAAGGGAGGGATAGATCCTGTTCCTGGATGATGTTTATGAGGGAACATTTGAGTTTAGGTTAGAAAACACAATTTAAAGGGATAGTTCACATTTAATGAAGTGGGGCTGTATGAGGTATCAGTTTAAATCTACGCTATATTTAGAGTACTTTCACCGCTTTACCTTGCAGTCAGTCAGCTCTCTTCAGACCAGACTCCATTGACAAAAACAGAAATTTTACCAAGCAGAACACGGGAGTGGCTGGTCAGACCAGCCACCGTCAGGGCCAGCAAGGCCTTCTCTGCTGTTTTATTTCAACCCACAATGGCTGAAGGAGGAGAAGAGATCGATTTGGTCGCAGATATAACTACAACGCCATTTTCAAGACGAACTTTTCAAGAAAAGATAGACATCGTGAGAAGAGAACGGCTAACCCTGACGCTAACGAGTCTATCACAGCCGGGAAAAGGGTTTGTCCGCCACTTTCAAATCACTAAGTACGAGCGGTACCCCCGGCTCACAGCCTCCGAGAGGCACTGCACATTGTACTGCTGGGAATACCTGCTATTTACAACTAAATGTTTCGTAAATATTAATATAACTCTGTTGTTAGGGTGATGCAACGCCCGGTTATACTGCGTTTCTGTCTAAATGTATAGTTTCTAGAGCCATGGCGTCATAATGATGGTATTAAGAGGTGGAATAATTCAGGTAGGACTGTGTAGGACATCACTGAAGGCCTAGGTGTGAAATGCACGGCCCGCCACTGGCCTCTGCCTCAATCGGTGAGTTTGTTTGAGTAATGTCTGGTGGCTTTGACGAGAGCGTAGATAACAAATTCAGGTTAGGTAGGGTAAAGCTAAATATATATAAGTACCTCATACAACAACAACCATCCCTTTATAATTGACATGAACCTGATCAAGGTGTGTTCTTCCCACCGCAGGTTAAGCGTCTGAAGGATCTAGAGAAGGAGAAGGACGCGCTGTGCTCTGGCCTGGAGATTCTGGAGAAGGCCCGTCTCTGGTACATCCAGCGGCTGGAGGAGAACAGAGCCAAGCAGGACGACATTGACTCCTGCCAGGGAGATACAGCAGAGGTATGTGTTCAGGGCTTCATTGACTTTACTGACCATAACTCAGTGTACTGTCTCTTATGGTGTCTGTCCACACCTGCGTGTCTGCAGGCTCAGTCTTGCCTCAGGTCTCGTATCCAGCGGGTGAATGGCTCTCTGAGCTCTGTGATGAGGGAGCCCAATGTCACCAGCGGCAGCAACCCTTCTCTGCCTGACGCAGTAGCAGACAGCGACCTCCGGTGGCACAACACAGTGCTGGCTCAGGTAAGGAGAACAAACAGTTGATTGATTTTACTGTGAACCTTAAAAGGCTTCAAACATTATATTTAAATGAGTGTTTTCCCACCTGTTTTAAATGCTTTTGTTTCAATGTTCCATCATTGTATTTGATGTGTTCCTCTTCTGACAGGAGGTGAGTGACAAGAATCGTCAGATCTCCAAGTTGAAATTGGAAAAAAATGCAATCCTTGAGCAGCTTGATGAACTGCAGGCGCGCTGATTGCATAAACACACATGAGCTGTCCTGCAAACTTTCCTTTCACTTCTTGTCACACAGTTGCTAGCTTATAACCACTTGTAAATATGTATTTAATTTAATAAATTACAGTAAAGGATGCTCAGTTGCTTCTGTGTGATCTTTTCAATACAAAGCATTTTTGCGAGGGTCTAAGGACAGAGGGTGTCGTAACCTGTACAGTCTGTAAAGCACACTGAGACACATGTATAATTTGTGATATTGGGCTATACAAATAAATTTGATTTGATTTTCTAAATCAGTTTATAAAATATGATGTATTTCTATAGATTAAACAACAAAAAAGTATTTTAGATAGTTTAAATTGTTCCACCTTGACCAATTACCACATTGGAGTACTGCTCGCATGTAATAATACAATATAACACCAATGGGGACCATTCTGCACAATGAGTACTTTTACTTTTGATAGTTTAAGTACATTTTGTTGCCAAAGCGTCTGCACTTTTACTGAAGTAGTAGTTTTCTGGTGTAGCTCATAAAGTGTTTTTCCCAGAAAAATGCAATGTAAACAATATTATGCAACACTTTTTTTTATTGATTAAAGAAATGGTGGATATACAACTTCCAAGGCAGCAAAGAAAGTTTTTAAGCTGAAGTGCATCCATACCTCCCTGCATTACAGTGTGTCCGGTTACTTGCAGTTTGTTCCATTTCCGTCTCTGTATGTGGGCTCTCTGTCTCGACACGTCGCAGCAACCTTTCCTGGTGGTCCTGCACTGATCTTACTTCAACTGATAAACTTTATCTATCCAAGTCATTGTGCAGGTTTGCAGGTATTTTCTCTCCTGCGCTGCACAACTCTACAGCCTGAAACACAGAAGGCAACATTAGCAGGCTAAATATAGAAATGTGTCACCCACACACGTGTTCTCTGATCATATTATTTTAGCTTTTCTCTCCCCATGTAAATAAACCAGTCTCTACTCTAATCCATCTTTCTTAAATATTATAATATAACACTCATGGATGGATTCCTGAACGGGCCTACCAGGCACAGGCCCAGGGGCCCAAAGTGTCAGGGGCCCAACTGGCCTTCACCTATAAAATGTCACTCAAAGAGACATGTACCAACCAGGAAGAGACTCAAAATGACCACAAGTAAACATCTACTGAGAGACACAAAAGACTACTAAAATGGTGGAGTTATTGTCTACAAGTGTGTTTACTCTCAGGCGTATGGTCACAAACTTACAGTCATCACGAGAGATGCTAAATATTAGACAGGGGACAGTATGCCGGAACTTTTTCTTTTTTTTGTATCTGTTTTAAGACAAACGGTTTTTGTGACTCATGTTGTGACAGATTCACAATGTTGATAACGTCGGAGGAAATTAACCAAAATGAACGAGATGATTTCCAAAAGTTAGAAACTTTTCGTCTGTACTAAATCACATTCATGTATTAGCATCAACTTTTCCACTAAAATGGAGCAATGCCTGCAAGGAATCTGTGCTTGAATGTGATTAGAATCAGCCTGTGTGCATCAGGAGAGAAAACATCCATTGAGGCAGAGGCTTTCAGTTAAGTAGCTTCGTGTTCTCTATCTTCAGAGTGCCACTGAACCATCAAGCCCAGGGTACCAGCACTTGGCTAATTATTGGGTCTTATTCACAAACGACACAGCCAAACACCTTTTGTTATGTCACGCCTTTGTGGCTGTCAATGCCGTTCTTCCTCCATTCTTCACTTGAACTGCACTCTGCTGGTTTCTCCAAACCCCTTTTACTTGTATACAATATCATGTTTACTTTTTCCCTCCCCAACTTGTGGTTTCTGAAAATCAGAAATTGTGAGCCGTTTCCGTGCAGGTCAGCGGAGGTGGGAAGTATAAACACACAAATAGGGCTGATAAATGCATTCCTTAAGCTATTAGGTGGCGGCAAACATCCTGAGAACCCTGAGATACATGGTGCAGTGAGTAGGTGGTCTTTGAAGAGCACTCAGGGAACTCTTCTCAACAGACACTTGTGGTTTGAGGTGTCATTGTTGTGCTTCAGGGACCAGTTAAACCTGTATTACTGTAATATAAAGTTCACTTCCATTGACCAAAACAGGACACAAGAATATCAGTTCCATAAGATTTGTTCATCAAAGACTTTTTGATATTATCTCGCAGGAGAATCACAGCTGTGATTAATAACCTGATAAAAAGGCTGCAGAAGGTTTATGGAACTGAGTTCTAATTGAGGTTATTACCTACACCTGTGCTGCACCTGTAGAAATGATTCATTAAATTAATAGCTTAATCAAGAACTATTCTGAATCTAAGTTTCAGAAGAAATGCATCTTGAAGCCAATTCATTTTGGGAAAAAAAAGAATTACAACACAACATGAAACGGGAAAGTATTGCTCTGGTGACGAGCGAGATTATATTAAACATGAAATACGTTATACCTGTCATATAGACCTACATTTAAAAAAATGTATATATACATATACATAGACACTTTCAACTTTAATTTTGTCTGTAGTTATTTTGCTTGTGTTAACATTGTTAAGTTGAAAAACTATTTGTTAAGAAATATCCAAAGTGATGGATGGACCTATTCTAAATTCA
This sequence comes from Cottoperca gobio, assembly GCF_900634415.1. Taxonomy (NCBI): domain Eukaryota; kingdom Metazoa; phylum Chordata; class Actinopteri; order Perciformes; family Bovichtidae; genus Cottoperca; species Cottoperca gobio. The sequence goes on from NC_041377.1 coordinate 12,195,777, forward strand.
TCTTTTAACAGGCCTACTATGTAAAGTGTGGAGGTGAAGCGATCAACTGTACTTGTCAATTGTGCCACAAAATAGTCATAATTTAATATATATATATATATATATTTTTCACCTCATTCAGTTTAGAAAATATGTTAAAGACTCGAAGCACTGAATTTTTCATTTTCAATAATTCAGTGTTTTCATTGTCACACCCAGTAATTACGAAACTACCAAAGACCACAAGGCACACAACCACGATATCAACAAAACATATTAGATGCAACTAAATAATATAAGTTTAAAACTTCATTTAAAATGATTTTGCATCTGAAAGAAACTGCTTTCTTGGATGGGTGTTTGTCCTGCAGCTCCCCATGTACACACACGATGTTAATGCTCCATGTAAAACACTATGGAATAAAATCAGACAGTGGAAATTGTATCACTTAGGCATGTTTTACTTTCTTTAAACTGTAATTAATGTACAGCAGATCACAGAGAGATATATATACTTAAAGCTAGTAAACTATTTCCACACTGTCGCTGAGGCCAGTTTTGGATTCTCCATCACTGTTGCACTCTGTCCTCTGCGACAGCGGCGCACGAGTATGCGCGTCTCCAACAAGTGACATCTCCATCCCGGACACGTTTAAGTCCAGCAGACTCTGCAGGTGTTTGATATATTCAATAGCCGCGCGCAGGGTCTCCACTTTGCTGAGCCGTTTGTCCTCAAACTCCTGCGGTAGATGCTCTCGGAGCCGCGCGTAACCTTGGTTTACGCAGCGCACTCGATGCCGCTCCCTTTGGTTCCTTTTCCGGATAAACGCAGGCTCAAAGGAATAATCACACACACCGAGGGGGACGTGAAAGGGGAAATAGGGTAATCGTCTGTAGGGTAACCTCTGGCCGTGCACAGGGTCGAGGTATGAGTCCAGTTGGAAGGGCAGTCCGAGTCGAAGCGCATCCTTATAGTGAGCTGCACTGTTCTCCATGGAGAAGCCGTGGAGAGCCAATGGAGAGCCAAATGGAATATGCTCCATTAACTCCTTACTGTGATGAGGCATCTCTCTAAGAATAAAAAAGGAGATTATTAGGCAGCTGTAAAATCTGCAGTTAATTTTGCACCATCAACTTACCTCGTCAGAGTCTCCTCACAGTCATCTCATGTTTTCAGCAAGACTTTCCTTTTAAATCTTGCCACTTTGTGATTGAATTTATTGGATTGTGATCTTTTATAAGGGGGCACTTCTTGATCAGAACTTTGTCAGTCTGTGTGACAACTTGTTTGTTGGAGTTTTGAGGCTGGATGCATGGTGGGCGTGATCCCGGGCGGAGATTCAGCCATCGCGTTCTCATCAAGATAAAACTGTTTACATACCGACTCCTTCCTCCTGACACTGTGAAGTAACTGTCATCATGATTAATAATACAAGGCAAACTTTAATGGCTTATCATAACTGACTTTAAAAAAACAAATCCAAACATGTATCAAAGGCTACGTAATTTATAAATGTATATTTATTTATATATATATATATATATATATATATATATATATATATATATATATATATATATATATATATATTATAAATGTAAATTATTAAAAAATAGTGTGGTGGCAAATTTAATGATTAATTTAATTCACATTATGGGATTTTGGTATTCAAATTATCTGATCATATCTGTGATACATGATGAAAGTTGTATAATTACTGAAACATTGTTGCTTTTAGCAGATCATGATCAGTTTTTTTGCCTTCGTGAAAATTACTCATTTTTTAATAAATACAATTTGTAATCTCATTCATCTTAATTAATATTTTGTATATTACAGCTAGACAATACATTCACAAAGAAGCTTTTTGCTTGATCATGTTCCATCTGTAAAAAGTGAAAAAAAGTACAAAACAGCACAAGACAACATTAGGTTGCTCAAAACCAAACACAAAAACCCTGTGGAAGCCCATTTTTGGCATTAAAAGAAAAAAAATAAGATTAAAACTTTGCCTTGTAATTAAAATAAAAACATCCCGTAAGTTATTATAATGTCAAACTTGAAATAATGACTTAGTGTCTCAAAGTTGCAACTTCCCATAATGCTGGGTGTAAATGGGCTTCCATAAAGCCCCCTGACGATCCGCAGAAAAACTGACCTGTGATCAGCCAAATACTCCTCCACTCTCACAGCGCAAAAGCGCATGCGCACTAGGGGCAGTATGCTGTCATGGCCCCGTTCAGGGAGGTATTGTGCTGGTATGTTGTTGTTTTCAAGGCATCTTCCTTTTCATATAATCAGTATTTTTGCATAGAAGAAACATATTCGGCCCTGACAGGTATTTCTGTACTTTAATCACGCTGAAACACATGATATTTCTCTGTTTTGACGATGTATGTAGATGTAAGTTAGCAAGGCTAACGTTAGCAGTGGGACAACACTGGTTGATGTTTCGCTAACTAGTTTCAAATAAGTCGTTTTTGAATTACAGGCTAGCTGTTGTTTCAGCTCTTTGAATTAGAGTTGTATATTAATTGTTGGTATGTAGTATTAAGTTAAGTTGTTTCATACCAGGTGTTTTATTTCACAGGGAGAGAAGGATAAAAGCACCATTCAGCAGTACACGGTTACTGGTGGACAGTTGTTGAATTCAGGTAAGCTAACGTAGCTCACACTGCATACATCACCCGTGTGTCATTAAGTGCTGACAATTACATATGGGCTCAATTAATCGAAGATTTACACCAATACATACATAGCCTAAATCCATATCTTAATGTTGCTAACAGTGTCTAAGCAGCAGATGGTTGTTTGGATATTATTAAGCTTGCTGGCTCAATGCTCTTTCTCTCTTGTAGCGCTGTTGTTGTTTGTCCAGGATGAACGACATGAACCTGAGTCCTGTGGGCATGGACCAGCTCAGTGTACCCTCAGTGAGTGCCAGCCATCTGGGTCTGCCCACATCCCCCACACACAACCCCATTCCCACTCCAGGTATGAAAGATGCTACCAGCCAGGCCTGTTTGCTCAAGCTGGGAAACGTACTTAACCTAACACACTAGATTTACTGTAACAAGACTAAGCATCACATATTCAGCGACTGCAGATTGTAGAGTAGCACAATGTGTTACGATTTCCTGTTTAACCCTGCACAAACCTTTGGATCATGATTTGCCCAGATTCCAGTTATCAGAATTAATTGTTCGATATGCAGGAAGATGAACTGTTAAAGTATATAAGATAGTAATTCTGCATTTTAGTTTAAATACTTTATGATCGGATAAGGATCTGTGCAGTTTCAGGCTCCAGTCCATATTACTTTGCTGAATGTAATCTTGGTGTATTATCTGCTCATGACTTTTTATTATGATTCAGGCATGCCAGTGGCCATCCCCAGCCTGGGTCCTTCCCTGGGCTCCCTTCCCTCTGCCCTCTCACTGATGCTCCCCATGGGTCCGCTGAGTGACAGAGGAGTGATGTGCGGTCTGCCGGAGAGGAACTACTCTTTGCCACCGCCTCCGTACCCCCACCTGGAAAGCAGCTACTTCCGACACATATTGCCGGGTGGGATATTGTTTGTGTGTGTAATTTGAAGTTTAGCCTTTACTCCTATTGCATTTTACCTGAATTTAAGTTAATGAATCAATCATGCATGCTACGCAGTAGACTTGTCAAAAGATAACTACTTTTGTTGGACGGTATGTTGTCCCAGAAATAATTGCGATAAATTATAGTATTATCATTTTAAGACTATTTTATGCCACTGATATGATAATCACATAATAATGCAAGTACACCGTTTCAAAAAGCAATGAACTTCTAATTCTTTAAGAAGTTCTTCTTTTTTTTCTCTAAGAATATTTAGACATTGGAATTTGAATGTAAGAAATTATATTATAATTATGTATTATAAAAATATAAAAATATAAAAATAAATCAAATTAATCCACACAACCAAAACAATAAATAAAATGGACTCAGCCCAACTATTATAATGGTTATTCTGGCACCATGTTGTATATAAATGGTGACATTCTTATGTAAAGAAACACACGTAAACACAACGGGAAAAAGTTCCGTCCATATATCGTACAATAAGTCGATAATGTAATTATCATGACAGGCCTACTACTCAAACTTAGTTTCAGCTCTAATCAAGTTCCCTTTTTCTCCCTGCTGTAGGTATCCTGTCCTATCTGGCAGACCGTCCACCACCTCAGTACATTCATCCCAGCAGCCTCAACATAGATGGGACCCTGTCAGTTTCCAGCAACAATCCCTCAGGTCTGGATCCCTACAGCGGCCCTGGAGGCCCACTGGAGCAGGGCCTGGTGCCCATGGACTCCAGACAGGTCAGCGGCCAGGGAGACCTCCACCAGCCTGGCGCTCATGAGCTGGACTCTACGGGACTGGCCATGGAGTCACGTGTCAGCAGCCCCATGTCCCCTGACCGGATGGGAGAGGAGCTGGCCACCATGGACGGAGTAGGAGTGGTGTCGGTGTCTGACTCCCAGCAGCAGCTCGGAGGGGGAAGGCAGCCTCAGCCGCATGAGGGATTGACTGGGGTGGACTCATCTGGTGGGGTGATGCCCCTCCACGGACCCCCTGTGCTCGAACTACCGGTGGTGATGGAGCCGGATCACATGGGAGGCCGAGTGGGGAACGCTGGTGGAGGAGGAGCAGGAGGACTCCACACAAATGGGGAGCTGAACTCGGGCGTCGTCAGTGTGGTGCTCACCGGCTCCATGGCCAGCCAGGGCCAACTGGAGCCAGTGTCGCTCCATGGACATTCTGTGATGGGGCTGGAGGCCGTGAACGTGTCCCCCATCACGGCAGAGGTGTCGCTGGGTCCAGAAAACAACCTGGTGCTGGTCAACTCCACCCTGCAGCTGGAGGATTCTACCTCCAACAAGGAGAACATGGTCACTGCCTACACCATCTGTGAGTGTGTATGTGTAATAATAAAAAAAAGAACTGGATATATATATATGATTTAAAAATCATGATTTTTAAATCTGACATAAGTTTTGGAAAGCTATACAGCTTTAGAAAATACTATTATTCCACCTAAATATAGAATTTCTTTATTTTTTATTGAGTTATACTAAGGTCCATACAAACTGTAATCATTCTCATCGGGCTTAATAGTCGTATCCTAACCTTCTGTAATGACTCTTTTGAACCGAAGTAATTAAGAACCTAATGAGGTTTTTCCAAGAAAATGTTCCCCATAAAGCTGAAGCTGAAGTTTTCTATTGTAGCTCACATAAATTCATCTTCTGTTACCTAGGTTTCCTTCCATTTCCCATTTTTTGTTTTCAGAAGATCCTTTAAACAGTAATTCCTTGTAAAAAGCAGTCATAGAATAGAAGTGAGCAGTGTGTACATTAAGCAAGCACTTGAGTTTGCAGTAAGGCAGTAAGTATTAGTGACGCTCACCTTCTTGTCTTCCAGGGTGCACACTGTGTGAGCGCTCCTATACCTCAGACTGCCCAGAGCATGGCCCAGTCACCTTCATCCCTGACGCGCCGATCCAAAGCCGGGCTCGCCTCTCTCTTCCACGTCCACTGTGCCTCCGCATCTCAGTGGCAGATGAACCGCTTGGTGAGAGAATAAACTCAAGATTCTTAACATAATGCTAATGTTTGTATCTGCTAGTTCATTCATTATTATTTATAGAACAGAGTAAGATACTTTTTAACCGTTAGAGACCCACATAGACTCAATTTTGTATTTTATAGGGCTACTATGGGGACTAACATCATCACACATGAAAACAATTGGGCTCATTTAAACTACAAGAGCCTCAGCTTTCCAGTCCTATCCAATGTATGCAATTCCAAGACTGTTTAGGGACCCCCAACATGCAGAAATATTCAAATACACTTTTTTTAGAATAGGCAAAAATAACACATTTATACTGCATTCAAAAACTGCATGATTTGTGCCCTAAACTACATGGGATTAACATAACGTGGGCGTGTCTGTGAAGGGGAGACTCGTGGGTATCCTTAGTTTTTCTACTTTCATATGATATCAGTGTCTTCACTCTAGCTTTAAAAATGATTATTGGAACACCTTGTGAGAGTCATAACAAAGTAAAAGCAATGAATTTATTAACATGCCTTTTCTATATATTTTTTAAAGGTAGTAAAAAGGTAGACAAAAAAACTTTTGGTAGACCATCAGTTACATTACTGACTAAATGTGTTCGTGCCCTTCTTAGGAGTTTTTGCACGGGATGTCATTCCTCAAAGGACCTGCTTTGGACCAATGGTGGGGCAGCACTGTAGCAACGTGGATCTCTCCGATTGGCCAGAAAAGGACACTCCACAAATATGGAAGGTCAGTGCAGCTTTTTGTTGGACCGTGCGTTTTCTTGTCACAGTCGGTGCAAAACCATAATATGTGATGAACCCATTTCTCCGTTTCAGATGTACCACAACAATGTGCTGGAATTCTACATCGTGACAACGGACGAGAATGAGTGCAACTGGATGATGTTTGTCCGCAAAGCAAGGTACAGTACATCCTCAAGCCTCTCATGCTGCTATAAAACTAAGGTGTAACTTTGAAAAGTAGTTGAGTTAAATACATTATGTCTAGACAAGGTGTAAGTCTAAATTGTAATTATCGCTGCCACAACCACCTGCACATTGTGCTGTCATATTAGAAGATTAGTAAGTAAGATGAAGAAGTGCACTTGACTTTTCTCCTCCAAATTGTCAGAGCCTTTGATCAGCATTATCACTTTTTCCATGTTACATTACATGTTCCATACATTACAGAATTATTTTTAAACTAGCGAACTTAACAGCAACAACTGCATCTTATTTTATACCGATTTTAACTTGTGTGTGTGTGTGTGTGTGTGTGTGTGTGTGCGTGTGCGTGTGCGCAGGAGCCGTGAGGAACAGAACCTGGTGGCGTACCCTGCCAATGGTAAACTGTTCTTCTGTACAACCACAGAGATCCACCCGGACCAGGAGCTGCTCTTCTACTACAGCAGAGACTACTGCAGGCTGCTGGGTGATTACACATGTTATAGTTTTGAGAAGCCACACTGATCCGCTGGTTATCCATTGCTCGATATTGACCCTTCCACCATCTTTTATGTCTCCACAGGTGTTCCTCAGGTGCCTGAGGGCCAGATCTGCCAATGTGGCAAAGAGTGCTCCTCCTTCTCCGAGCTCAAGTCTCATCTTGGCAGCCATAACAGTAACCACAGCCATAACCAACCTCCACACAGCCACAGCCCATCGCAGCAGGACCACTGTCAGCAGCAGCAGCAGCAGCAAGAGCAACAGCAACACGCTCACCAGGAAGAGAAGCTGACCAATGGGACCTCAAGCTCCTCCTCTTCTCCATGGCCCTGCCACGGCCACGCTGCAGGACAAACAAACGGTAGCAGCCGGGGCGGCAGTGATAGAAACTCTAATAATGTTACATCCAGAGCAAAAGGTCAGGGTCATGTCCGGGAGAAGAAATTCAAGTGCAGCATGTGTTCCCGGGCTTTTATCACGTCCACAAAGCTTAACGTGCACTTCATGGGTCACGTGGGGATGAAGCCTCACAAGTGTGAATACTGCAGTAAGGCCTTCAGCGATCCCAGCAACCTCAGGATGCACCTCAAGATTCACACAGGTGAGTACCGGGGGAAGGGAAGTGTTAACAGGTTTGAGTTTTGGCAACATCGGTCATATCAGCTGTCATACTATAAACCCAAGTGTTCACAACAAGCCACATGAAAACTCGCATATAAAAACTGATAATTAGAAAAAGAGTGACATGTTAATTTAAAAGAAAATGACAAATTCTAAGCCATTTTACAGCTAGCTGCACGGAACAAAATGACAGAAAATGCTGTTTTCAGCCTCATCAATATGGAGCTTTCCTGCTTTTCACTGTTTTATATCTTATAATGTTTTACCTCTGAAACTCTTTTTTTCCACTAACAGGTCAGAAGAATTACAGATGCACGGTTTGCGAGAAGTTGTTTACCCAGAAATCCCATGTGGCGTCGCATATGCTCATCCACACCGGTGCAGAGAAGCTCAAGTGTGACCTCTGTGACCGGGCATTCATCAGGAAACATGACCTGAAACAACACATGTTCTCTCACACACAGTATGTAACTTAGTTTAGAATTAAACTTTTAAAATAAAATATTTCGGCAGACTAAAGTATTGCTCTGTTTTGCAGTGATTGTAGTAATTAGTTTGCTTTACTTTCTATATGCTCGTCTCTTTTGTAGAAGAGATCACCTGATGAAGTAAAGGTTATATAATATGTGTTTTGTCTTCATACGTTCCCTTTTCCACCGCAGTGAGCGCCGGATACAGTGCCCAAAGTGCAACAAACATTTCCTCAAGACCAACCACCTGAAGAAGCACATGAACTCTCACGAGGGCCGAAGAGACTTTGTCTGTGAGAAATGCCACAAAGCTTTCCTCACCAAATACCACCTCACTCGTCACCTCAAAATATGCAAAGGGCCCAAGGCGGAAAGAGCGTCCCGTAAGGAGCAGGAATTGGATGAGGAAGAAGATGAAGACGAGGAAGAGGACGAGGAGGAGGAGGAGGAGGAGGAGGATGATGATGATGATGACAGGGGAAGAGGAGAGAGACTTGTTGACTCAGCCAGTAATGAAGACTGTGGTTTAGATGTTGGAGGATATAACTCTGAAAAGTCCCTGTCACCCCCTCATTGACAACACTGTGCCTTTTGAGATGTCTTGTTTATTTATATACAATACTGATGTTTACCTCTAGTTTTTGCCAAATATCAGTTACATTGTGAAATTTCAATTGCAACATCTTGAATAATTACTATATTGTAATTGCCACATTTTACATAATCAGAATTTGTACAATCAATATATGTTTAGTCTCACAGAAGCATATCAGAGCTGCTAAAACAATCTGTGTCATATTATAAAACAACTGATAAACATCTGACTGTATTTCTACAAAGCTCTCTATCTCTTCATTTAACTCAGGCCTGTGTAATAGTTTATTTTGACTCACTCAATAACATGAGATGAATGGCTGATTCATTTGTATTTGCACAATAATGTCAATTAAAACTTCTGACGCCATATTCTTGCATTTTAGTCCTGATATTTAAGTGCTGAATGAACTGTCCGTTAATTCTCTATTTATTAAAAAGCAGGATTTTTTACTATTTTTTTTATTTTATTTAAAATATCTGTGTGAATGGAAGTGAGCCTTTTGAAAGCAGGAATCTGTGCATTAATGTGATGTTCCTCATTGTGTGAGTGTTGACAATGTTGAAATGTTATAGCTCCATCCTATCTGTTGCATAATGTTTTATGTTGTTGAATGATAAACCTGAGAGAGAGTTAAAAGCATAAATGACTACTTCATTGACTGCATAATTTTTTTTGTGTGTCTATATTGGTTTAACCATAATGATTATTGCTTCCCCACCTGCTGTACATTCAACACATGATCATTCAGTGCAAAACCACATGGATAATAGAGAGACAGCGCCCCCACCTGACCGTTTTAAATATCTCCCTTCGACATCATTTGTGATTAAAAGTATTAAACCTGATTAAGAAAACCTCACGTGTAGGTTCATATGCAAGTTGTTTTTGTTATATTTGATCCTTTTCTTTTTCTCTATTTCTGTCACAGAACTATATAACGTTTTTTCCCTTTTGTTTCTAACTCTTTTTCCATATTGTACTACATTCACTGCAGGCTTATGTCGTAATTCCAAAATGTATTGTTAAAAAAAAAGATTCAATAAAAGTTATTTTTAAATGTACTGCGACCGGAAGTACGCCGTGTAGCTTCCGGTGAAAATACAAAACATGCAGCGCCGCAGTTATCATTCACTGTAACGTGGTATGAATTATCTACATTTCATACACGTTGTATTTTCATTTTGGTTGTATCACTTTCAGTATAACATTCTGTAATTTTGGTTGTTGAAATTTACACTGAAACCATACTTTTCCCGCAAATTCTGTATTGTTGATGTGACAGCTAGCGAACTTCAGCTAACCGTTTAGCTAGCAGGTCGGCTAACAGTGCTGTACTTCTAGCCGTAAGTCATGCAGCTATAGTTGTCATGCCACATAGTTTATTTGCTGTCTAGATACATGCTAGGGATTAGTTCTGTAACACACGATACATGTTAGTAGTAATCTTTAAGATGTTTTAATCCACTTGAATGTAGCTCTCTGCATGCTGGTTTTAGCTCAGTGTTTTTATGTGCTTCTTGCCTCAGCCTGAAAAGAACAGATCAATTCATGTTGACTCCAGCTAAGGACGGGATGCCCAGTATGATAGACAGAGCCCTGAGGATGAGGAGGGAAGAGCAGGCTCGTCAGGTGGTCCTGGCCTGGGCTGTGCTCAACGTGTCTCTAGCTGGCATGATTTACACTGAAATGTAAGTTGTTCCAAGCTCAGTAATGTGCTCTCTTGCAAATATTAGCAATCATTTGTAGTGTAGCACAGATTTACTAACCTATCATCTCTCATATCTCCACTTACAGCGCAAAATGTGATAATATGTTTTTGCTTGTTTGTTAGGTCAGGGAAATTGCTGAGCCGATACTACAACATCACTTACTGGCCTATCTGGTACATCGGTGAGGTCCCGCTACTCTTACATTTGTTTAATGATGTCTGCTGGAGACGATGTTTTTAATTAAACTATATTATAAATACAATTCTGACATTTAATTTGACACTAACATCCTCTTCTGTCCTTGTTTACAGAACTGGTGCTCGCCTCTCTATTTAGCCTTAATGCTCTTTTTGACTTCTGGAAATATTTCAAATACACAATGACCCCCTCCACCATTGCTGTATCCCCTGAGCAGCATTACCTCCTGGGTCTGAGAAACACAAGTAAGGCTCTGTTTCTTTGCCTGCAGAATTTGTGTTTGCACTCTTTTTTTTTTTTTTTTGTCATTATTAGATGTATGTAAACGCACTTAGATCCTTAGTTTTGGACTCATTAAGTATGCTGGTTGTTGTCTGTCCCCTCGCAGGTATTCAGGCCTCTCCGCCCCAAAAGCCAGAAAAAAAGGAGACCCCAGTCCCGGCCCAATCGTCTCCGCTGCAGGGCCAAAGCGTGCTGAGTTTCAGCCCCTCACGGCCAGCCACCACCAGCCCCAAGTTCTCCCCCAGCTGTGTACCCGGGTACAGCCCTCCTCTCAGCAGCCAGTCCACCCCAAACAGTGCAGGGAGGGGCTTTTCCCCCTCAGTGGCCTTTGGAAAGGTACGTCCATGACATCGCTGTTATCTGGCCTAGCTTTGAGATGTGTGGTGGATCAATGTAATGGATGAATTTCCTTAAAAGTAATTTTCCCTCTTCACATTGAGAACATTATGTTTTTCCTTTCTCAGGTGTTGAACTACAGTCCCTCTCCTGGCTCCTCCCCCTACCCCAGCAGTATTGGACCAGCAGAAGGCTCCAGCTTGAGAGCTCGATACCGCACATCCCCCTCAGTGTTTAACTCTCCTGGAAGCAAGGAGGACTACATGGAGGATCTGAAAAGCCTGGAGAGGTTTCTCCGCACAGAGGAGGAGAGGAGTCACCGCAGCCAGTTAGGTACAGTAGACCAGTGGTGTAGGAACTCCATTGCTCGTATAAACGGAGTAGGACACTTATGGTATTCACCCAGATTCACTGGCAGATGTAAACCACATGTTTTTTCAAAGTTTTGTTCTTTAGGGGATTTAGTAATTGTTAGCCGATGTATATGATCACAGAATGAAACCCTTTTAGATATCATGATGAATTGATGCTCTCTACAGGGAGTCCAGAGTCTGTGTCTCCGAGCCACAGCCCGACATTTTGGAACTACAACCGCTCAGTTGGAGATTATGCCCAGAGCCTGAGGAAGTTCTTGTACCAGCCGGCCTGCCGCTCTCTGGCACCATCTGCCCACAAGGATGAGACTGACCTGGGCTCCAAACAGGCTGCAGAGGAGGTCTGTAAATTAGCATTGTTGTTGTGCCATAATAAAGAAAAACAATATTGATTTTCAAAATGGGACATACAAGGCTGTCTGTGTCAGAGTATAAAGTATATCTTCTCCCTTCCTATTATCTAGGTCTGGGCCAGAATCACAACGAGTCGCCCTGTAGTGGACCGCATTGATGGCTGGACAGCCAAGCTTCGAAATGTGAGTCTTACAACATATTCACAGAACCACATACTCAAGAAACTTTGTTGTGAATTTTTTTGTAAAGAAAGAAAATACATCAGAAAATAAATCTATAAAGTGTCATGTGTAATTATATTATATATTATTATATGTATAATTATCATCTTTATAATAACCCTTTTTTTCTACAAGTACGTGTATATGCATGTTTCTCTTTCTTTTAAAATATATATTTTTTTACACATGAATGGAAATGTTTATGTACCTGACATTGCTACTGCACTGTAAATTGTGCTTCATTTATTTTTCATCTATAAAATAAATCATTTTGTTTCTTTTGCAGTGGATCAGTGACACCATCTTGGTCCCCCTGGTCAAGGAAACCGACTCAGTCAACAGCCAGCTCAGGAGGATGGGCTGCCCTGAGCTCCAGATAGGAGGTAAACCATCTGCAGAGAACATGAATCAAGGGGCACTCATAAACTTATGTCTTATAATAGTATTATATTAATGCCATTGGCTGAAAAGGTTACATATTAAAAAAGTGTTTTTAAAATAAATTGCACTGCAATTGAAAATCTGATTTAAACGTGCAACGTTAAGTTGAAGGAACATTTTATTTTGTTGCAGCAGCGATTGGATTTTGCAATTTTCTAGATTTTCTCAGAAATTAATATTCATATACCAGACAAGGGTAACGTGCAGAACAAAAAGTAGTTTGTTTAGGAAAGTGTAGAACACACATTTATGTTCAATGTAGAAAAACAATTCTGGATTATAGAAATCACAGTAGTCGTTGCTATGATTTTGGAGTCTCACCTAGTTTTCACCTTTCCTCCACCAGAGGCCAGCATAAGCAGCCTGAAACAGGCAGCGGTGATGAAAGCCTCATTGATCCCCACTATGAACTCTATTGTTCAGTATCTGGACATTACTCCCAACCAGGAATATCTAGTGGATCGTGTAAAGGGTAAGTGCAACAATGCAGTACACATGTGTGAGGAAGGGGTTAAAAAAAATCTAGATTCATGGTGTTCTGAGTTATAGTGGGACACATTTAAAATTATTTTATGTGTGCGTTTCTGTCCTGTCAGAGCTCGCCCACAGCGGCTGCATGAGCTCCTTTCGCTGGAATGGTGGTGGTGATCTGAAGAACAGAAAATGGGACACAGACCTCCCCACTGACTGCGCTGTGAGTCAACACACACACACACACACACACATACACACACACACACACACACACACACACACACACTCTATGCTAGTAGTAGTAATAGCTCAGGCGCCCATGATATGCATGCTGCACAGAATGGTTCACGTCGCACGCACAGCGGCACAGACTGTAACCTACTATTGTCACAGCCACACGCAGTGTTGTGAACTTGGTAACTCTCTCACTAGATTTAGTGGCTTACCACCTTCTTGGCGACTTAATTTATAAAAATAAAATAAAATGATAAATAAAAACATAGTTTTAAAAGGGGAATAAATAGTTAATTCTTTATAAATACTTCTGCTTAACATTTTGTTTTCCCCTCTAGATCCTCATGCATATGTGCTGTACATACTTGGACTCCAGACTGCCCCCACACCCAAAGTACCCAGACGGGAAGACTTTCACTTCACAGCACTTCAGCCACACCCCAGACAAACCTGGTGAGTACACACACACACACACACACACACACACACACACACACACACACACACACACACACACACACACACACACACACACTTGCCAAACAGGAAGAAGGAATATTATAAGGCTTGTGATTTCCGCTGTATGCTTCATTCTTGAACCACAGCATATACTTTCTATGGTTTACGTCTTCATGCTGTTTCAGTGCTTGTGTCCCTTTCTGTGTTAACTCTCATAGATGTTACCAAGGAGAGCCTCTTCTGCATCCACCAAAGCAGCACCACTCCCCCTCACTACCAGCTCATCTACCAGGGACATATCTACAGTCTACCCAAGGTGACAGCAAAAACAACCAGTGTTCTCACTCTTTTCAAAAATAATTTCTCTTTTTCAGGCTCTTACAAAACTGCTTGTGCTCTGATTTTGTTCTGACTGGGTTCCAATCAAATCCCAGGAGTAGTCAGGTTTTGTTATTTTATTTCTTCTTGGTTGTACTCTTCATAGAGCTCCCTGAGGTGGCAGATCAAATCATCTTTCATGTTATGATTATGCTGACCAAAATACTTACGATTCACAATATTATCCCAATAATCAGCAAAATATGATTAAAAAATTCTTAAAATGCCACCAAGACATACTGGAATCACTTTACCTTACATTTAGTTAGGAAACCAATACTTTTATTGCATCACAAATGAGACTTTTTTTGTGAAAAACAAACTATCATCAACCGTGATAACGAGCTAGCTTTTTCTAATCACTCGTGAGGATTTTCACGATTATCCCAATAATGGATATTCACCACAATCCACTTATTGTGAGTTGTTTTTATTTAATAAAATCTTATTCTGAACACACAAAACATTTGAGAAATAATTTCTTTCCAGCGTTCTGTAATCTGGTCAACATTTGTGTTCTCACAGGATCTTGTGTCTTAAGATAAAAACAGAATGATGTTTTTTTGATCTTCACTGAAAGAACCTTTTTTGTCCCCCATTTTATTGTTTGCCTGTAAAACTGGGTCCTCATCTTTTAATTGTATTCATTATAAATGAGAATCTTACATTTTTACAGGTGCACTTGATTTGGTTTTGTTATACAGTGATGAAGTATAGAGACATTGTGTCTTGGGGCATCATACCCATAATCCCACATATGTGACAAATATCCCTGAGAAATGCCAGTAATCTCGGAGCATCAGAACAGATATCTCATTCATAAACAAATCCTTACTGTAACACTTTGATTGCAATAACATGAACCCATCTTGATTTCTATTGTAGGGCAGGAACAACCTGTTCCACACAATCCTCATGTTCCTCTATGTCATTAAAACCAAGGAGTCAGGAATGCTGGGGTGAGTACTTCTACTAAAATCCTGTAATAGGCTGGCGAGCTTACATAGCATATGCCATTTCGGAATATAATTAAGTTTTGATTATTTTTACGTATACGTAAAGCGCACATTCAATTTGATTTGAAATGATCGGTTTGACCTTCGGTCTTCTGTAAGATAATTAAATTGCTTTTTATACTTTCTTCAGGAGAGTAAATCTTGGCCTCTCTGGTGTGAACATCTTGTGGATATTCGAAAACTAATGCATCATCATTTACAAGCAACAAAAAGCTGTGTGGCTACACTGGTTGGAATGCCACCACAATTTAAGGACTGCCCTTTCAGTGGCACATCGGAAAAGCAGCACTAAACTTTGAAAGACAAATGCATATTTTTGGACATTTCTCACTTTGAGTAACATTCTGTATTGTCATTTTAAGGACACATTTATGTTGCACCAAAGTGTGCTTATGATACACTGCAGAGATGTATTTTTTAACATTGTTAGGTTTTCTGATTTTGTATTTTGAGAAAGTACCAGCATGGCAGCCTTGTAAATAATATATCTCCGATTTTTCTGGTGAATTGTTAAGGGCTCAGACCCATTTAGCATGAATGTAAATACAGTATGTGTGGACTTTACTTTTGTTTCTTCAATAACCTGTTGCAACTGGTATGCTGTTTTCCCCCCTGTAGTTGAATGATGTTCTGCTGTAGTTGGGATGCTCCTGACATACTTGAAGTCACCTACACAAATTGGACTGTGAAAAGTATTGAAGTTTTCTGTTCTAAAAGTTTCACATAGTACTAGGCTGCAATGCAACACATAACTACGTACAGTGGTAATTATTTTGATATGCGATGGAGAACAAATGAAAAGCCTTTGAGTCACCAAAGTCTTTTTTTTCTGAATATAACGTCTTTTACAAAAGCCATGTGTCGGCCATTTATTAAATGTTAAACCTTTTACATGCCATTTTACATTTGTCCCATGCGACTTGAAAATAAAATTTAGATATTAAAAAGAAACAGTTGACTCTTGTTCATTTCCCTCCACCTAATGAAATATATTTTTTACTTTCATTGGCATCCACTTGGTGGCAATGTAGTTCATTTTTTAAGAATTGACCTTACTACTGGTCCCGTTCTCTCATGACATACTGCATATTCACCGCACAAGCACTGTAATGTGATGCAGTATCTTGTGCAGCAACATCCAGTGAAAGACTTGATGGAGAACAATGTTGACTGACCATTTCAAGTATTATTAAAAAAAATTGTGTCAACGGGACAAACTTTCTGTGAAATATCTTCATAATGTTATACAAGTGATTAAGTGCATCCTGGTGTTATTAATTACCACATGTTTAACTGGGAATTAAGCACATAGTCCAGAAAATGACTGCCTAATTTAATAAAACCACGTATAAATGTTATACGTGATTGCCCTGTGAGCAAACGGCATAATATTACATAAATCATGTTTGTTTTGTAGTTTAGTCTCGTCCTCTTTTATGACAAAACGCCATTTCCCATAATGCAGTTTGCAGTGTAGCTTTTGCTGCTGGGGAATGTAGTCCCTTTATCGATTGGGGCTGCTTTTCAGAAATTAAGTGCATATGTCAATGGTTTAATTGTTTTTCCCAATGTTAACTAACATTTTGTGAAATGTCAGATGTATGCCTATCATTGGTATTGGAGGTGGCTTAAGGGGGACATTTTTTAAATACTTAGAGGAACTACAAGGACCACAATGCATTTGGTCATAGTCGCTCCTCCGTTCACATCCGCTTGACTCGCTATTTGTGTTGGAAAAAGGACTTTGTGAAACTGCAGCGATGTCAGTCCAGGTTGTGGCAGCGAAAATGGCAGAGGTCGAACTCAAAGACGTCCCCACCGGCAAAGACTTACCGGCTGGTTCCCCAATGACACCGACCTCGGAGGGCAAGACCCTCGCCAGAAACGACCCGCACGAGGCCGGTTCCTCTGCTGCTGCGTCCCCTACAGCGGAGCCCTCCGCGAAAGCCGGGGAAGGAAGCCTGGGTTTGCTCAACACGAACCCCGCGAAGATGCCGCAGGCGTCGGCTATGAAGCGGACGGACCTGCAGCAGAACGGCGGAGAGGCTTTTGTCAACCGTGACGGTACTGTTGCTGAGGCTCCGCGGATGAAAAAGGCGAGTGAGACAACATTTTCTCCTACTATATCCTCGATGTTATTGGACCACCACTAAGCGATTCACCGTAATGAAATCTCGCTGGGAAAGCTTGCATTGTGTGACGATGCTAACAGGCTAGCTGGTCCCAAAGCTGATTCAGCGACGTCAGTAACTCTTTTAATAATAGTC
This sequence comes from Cottoperca gobio, assembly GCF_900634415.1. Lineage (NCBI taxonomy): Eukaryota > Metazoa > Chordata > Actinopteri > Perciformes > Bovichtidae > Cottoperca > Cottoperca gobio. The sequence goes on from NC_041377.1 coordinate 12,213,232, forward strand.
TTCGGTGTTAATAACATTGTAGAGTGTGTAATAAGGGCTAAACACTGTTTTAAAAATGGGGGTTTCCATTTAATTTAGGCTGACATAGCTGCATATTTAGGGCATGAGCTGGACAAAAGTATCCAACTGCTGTCACAAGTTTTGTTGAGATGGGGTTTTGCTATTCCCTTTTTTTTAAAACAGGGTTACTTTTGTTTTGCTTTGTGGATGTGTGACTAACAATGATCATGCGCACCAAAAAACGTAACCCTTTCACAAAATACAGGACATGATGCTAGCTAAAATTAAGCAGTGTCAGTCACTTGAATGAAAGCTTGCGTTGCAGTCTTAGCTTATTTGCTTTAATAATTACCAGTTTGCTTAGTCAACAACAAGAAAAAAAATACAAATGAGTAACTTGCACACTTGGGGCACGTGGGACCCTATTGTATCAGGGTGGTAGCTAATAGTCTATGTATGGTTGTTTTCAGTAAGATTCAGATGCAGTAAAAGTAACAATATTGGGGCTGCTTCAACTGCTAGGTAGCTCAAATGATCTGACCTCAGGTTAGTATATTCAAGATATTCAAAGTTTACGGCTTAAAATAAATAATTTTGGTTTGATTGATGCAGTGCCACCCAAGGTGAGTGAATTATAACAGACATAACAGTAGTCACTAATCCCTGACCCCAGAGCACTGCTGTCACTATGTTTTATCAAGCCTGTTTTAGCCTGTAGGACACCTATATGTCAGTGAAGGGAGTTCCTGCCCTTGTTGCCATATTCAGAGGTTGGACTAACTTGGCATTTATTTTCCTTGGTGAGCAAGGATCCAAAAAGTGTTTCTGTGGTTGTGACCTAAATGCATCTTATCTTTTTGTCAAAGTGTTGATTGGGACAGAAGTGGATATGAAGGGCAAGGTTCAAGGAAAGAACACGTTTGATAAGGAATCCTTTGAGGAAGCTTCCAGCTCTATTCCTTCTGATCAAAGTTATTATTAAGAGTTGACATTAATTTATAGGCTCCAGTTCACTTAATCAGGGACTGTCAGATTCAGGAATTTATTTGAGATATGTGGCCTTAACAAGCCCAATGATGAAAATGTCGGTTTTGAAATGGGCTTTGCTCAGTTTGTGCTCTCCCATTGCAAAATACTTTTTAGTGTGTTTTCACTATGAACCTTTTTGAGATAGAAAAACAAAAGTTTTGGTTGATTGTCAGATCGAAACCTATAGAGAAGTCGAAAAGGATACACTCACCACCCCCGTTAGGGAACCCCTATGGAAACCCCCATAGTAGGAGAGCTGGATAGTACAGTGTAAGAATGGACTGCACATCGACAGCATCTCAGAGCAGATTGCTTTACGTACCTCAGACTGTCCGAGCAAACAGGCATATGGAGCACTGGGCCCACAGCCTGATCCACATTTGGGGGATAGCCAAAAACCGGATGTGCAACAGCCACATCTGGATTATTGAAGAGACCTATTTTGCATACAAGACCAATGGTACAAAAAGTTAATTTGAGAAAATGTATGGCTCTCTAAGGTAAAATATCTTAATTTATAAAGTATTTTTTGTTGAAATAAAATACATTTTTACTTATACTTGGCAGAAGCTGTAGGCCCTTTATCTATTTTTATTTGGGACCCAATGTTGTTGCTGTTTAATATTTAATAAGAACAGTTATCATTTTTATTATGTTAAATTATAAATAATGGTGACGTTAAGGATGTTCTGTCTATTTAATCCATCCCTTTTTAATATATAGAGACCATGTTAATGTAAAGAGAGAATATAAAACGGGGATCATTTTAACCTAAGAGAATGCATCTCTGATTTCTTTTTTTTAATTCATATAATGCAGAGATCTGTAAGCCTGAGTAATGGATAATAGACATTCTAAATACATTGGGTCAGACATCCATCCTTTATATACATTTAAATACTCTGGTGTCACTGCATTTGTCTGATCAACCACGTTTAGTGTATGTCCACTGGGACAAAATGTTGGCTCCAGCCTATTTATACATCACAAAGCATAGTGGGTCTTATGGCACACTGCATTATAGATACATGCATATACGACCGCAGTCTGGCCTTGCACATCTGCTGAATTCTGCTTGCCCAGTGCAATAAAGGGTAAGTGAAGCTGTGTGCAGGCAGGCAGCAGTGTTGGATGAATGGCTGTCTTTTAATCCATGCCTTTATCATGTCGCCACATGAGGGGATTAAAAGGCCAGCTCTCTGTTTTAGGTGGTCCCACATGTAAGCTTTTTGAGTCCAGTGATGAGTTTCATTCATGGCATGACACAAATATGTCCTGCTTCTGGGAAGTCCAGGGTGATGCCTCCTAGATAGGAAGAGGAGTAAACTGGCAAAGAGTTCTGCAGACCTAGTTTCTAGCATGGCCACAGTTTGTGACTATTGACTCGGGCTGCTGCAAGCCACGTTGAGGCGGGTGCCTGAGTGGCTGTACTGAGGCCTTATTTAAAGAAGATGGTTTACCTGTTGGGCACACTGACTGACTTTTCATCTTGTAAGCCATCATGATACTGACTTAAATCACTCTTCCCTGACCTTTTTTGGCATTGACCAAGCTTCCTTACAGGTTTTTAGGAAAGCATGCATGATATTTTTGAATGGTGCCAACGAACAGTGTGTTAGTAAGGTCATCATCTGGCTGATGTAATGTTATGTCACCCACTAAGCTGGTGTTCCTGGTAGTGCTCACTGGTAAACAGGCTTACAGTGGCTGCTCTACTTGGGGAGAGAACTGTGTGGCAGATGAGGTTATATATTCAAAAAGACATGTGGGGTTTAGTGTAATGCTCCGCTGTCCTGTCTGATTCTGCATTTGCATCAATTCCACCTACTCTGCATGAGTAGCCCATTGGAAGCCTTTTTGGGAACCTATAATATATTGCATTTAGTGTTGCCCACATATAATCCCTAAGCATTGATGACATTTTCTGTAAACTTTCTTTTGCCTGGGCCAGCTGGCCAAGTTGCTACACTACAGTGATTTCATTGTGGTGGGATTAGGCGGACAGGCAAGCAAATTGGAGCTAAAGATAAATGGTTCATGAAGAAGTTAATTAAGATAATGTGAAGCCACAGGGTGAAGTTTATTCCCTTCAAACTTTTCATGACTATAGAAAGTTAACTAGTAACTGATAAGACATTACTGCTATGTTGATTGTCACCCTTGTCATTGAGCATCTTCATCTGCCTGTGCCTGTCCTGGGCTATCAAGGAGAACACATCACTTTCCTTCCCCTATGCACTCTTATTTGTGAGTATTTTCTGACACTGAGCTGGTCTGAGTGTGCACATTGCACAACCCTAACCCTTCCCCAGGGGATCCGGTCTTCTTTTATTGGAGTCAAAATTTGGTCAGAGCCTAATCCTACTTTTGTATTCATTTAGTGTTTTTTAACAATGTTTGTGAAAGGTTGACATGTCAAAATATCTATTTCCCTATCCACACTACAACACAAGTGTAACATTTTAGTTTCAGTGGTGCAAAATGCCATCTTAATAGGGATGGAAGGCCAAGAGATATACTGTACATGGCATTCAAAGAAACTCGCATCTGCAGTCACAGTGAGTATACCAGCATTTGCCAGATGCGCTGTCATTGGCAGCAACATAAAAATTGCCAAATGTGATTTCATATGGAGCATACTGCCAGCCTGAGACACTTTACCACATAAGCCGGAGTGTCTTTTTAAGGCATCCAAACGTACACATCCTTTTGCTGCGTGTTGACACGGGGAGTGTGGAACCCTGGTGTGAAGTCTGAGAAATGCTCCGAGAGAGCGTAGGAGAGAAAGAAGCATTGGATCCAGCCGTCTCTGTCTTTCACTCCTTTTTCCATGGATGTTAAGCTCAAAGGAAAACTGGAATCAGCCCAGTTTCTGTGTGGCTGTTAGACTGTCCTCATCCGATCCCAAACTCCAACCCTCTAACTTGTTGAGATTTCAGGGTTTTCCTTAAAGTATTTCAGCGGCCCCACCATATATCCACTCTGTTCTTGGACACACTGACGGTAGGTTTCTCACTGTTATGTCACCTTTTCTAAACTATTTATTTTAATTTTTAATACAGCACACATGGAGGAGGAAATATGTTTTGAAATAGTTTAAACTTGTAGCTTTAAAACTATAAAGCCAGCTGGGAGAGGGCCTTTCTTCTTTAAGATTAACATTAATATTGTTTATTCTGAGTGACCGTAGTTTGCCTTAAAGCTCCTGCTATCTCTGTCCAGCCCTGTAATAGATTAAACACTGCTGTGCTGGTTATTGTGCTGACAGGAGCTTTCATTGGCTGTTGAAGGACAGCTAGTAAGTTTGACCATTGGCAGAGGTCACTGGCAGGATCGCCGGGGGAAGCAGCGAGTAGGAGGGACAGACCATGATCCGGGGGGTGTGAATAACACAACAGAGATGGGCATACATTGGATGTTAATGATTTATCAATCAGTTAGTCACTCGTAAGAATTTGATCAATCAATACAAGTGAGCACTGTTTCTGTTCTAGCGTTTCTTTAGCAGATACCAGCCGTGTAATGGTCTGATGATTGATTTAAGAAATTGCTGAAAATGTACATCCTTATTACACACATTAAATCCTGTAAGTAATGGATTATGTGTCATAATGTTTAGGGAGATTGTTACCATGTATTTCGTGTTCTTTTGTTGTTTTTCAATGCTTCATTCTGTATATAATAGATGCTCACAAGGTGTATAGTATTTTTAATGTTTCTTTTGCTGCTGTGGCAATCACATTTCCGTGATTACAAAAGTTTAAAGATCTCTTTAAAAATGTCTGAACTTGACTATACTGATTTTTATCTGTGTAAAGTTTGTTACTAGAGAGGTGTTTCTACTTTCCTCTACTCGGGAGATGTCGGTGCACTAACCTTAAATCTATGATTCAAACGGACCCCGGGCAAGCTTGCTGAGGTACGTCACCAATGCGACAGCAAATCGCTGTCTAATGCGCAAATGTCGACACATTTCGACACAACACCTGCAAAGAAAGCTGAAACCCCCAGTGCCGAGTAGCCCGGTCAGTACAGAGAGGGGGAGATCGCATTTTGCATAGTTAAAGTTCCGACCGCTAATATGGTATGGTACCCTGGAGCTTCCAGGGAGAGCTGAATGTTTCTGGACTGTACTGTGAAGCTCTACCAGGAGGCAGAACAAGAAATGTGGCTTAAAAATAAATTCTTATAATTTGGCATGTCTTGGCTGCCTCTGCCACTCATGGGAGAGTGAGGGTGTATATTTGGCCAGCTTTGCCCTCAGTGCACTTAGCCATAATTAATCGCTGTTTTTAATGACCTATGAGTGAAACCCTGATTTATCTAATCTTTTTCTGGTGCTTTCACTCTCCTCTTCCTCCAATGACCATGGACCAACACTTTTATTTTAGCTTTTTCTCCCTTCTGTTTCTGTTGGTCATGTTTGCCTCTTGTCACACGACTCAACAGTTACTCTACTGCGTACCCTTCATATTGACAGACTACCTAACATAAACCAAAACCCATCACGTACTCCTTTTTGTCTTGAGTTGCAAACTGAACCCGCTCCAGGACACCACTTCCTCTGTTGTTTTTGTGTAGCTGTCTCATTGTGTTCATGTGCTGTGCATTCTGTAAATCTCAGCAGCACACAGCAAAGGCCTGTGTGAGCTCACACCTCTCAAACTATCTTCATCCGTGTCACAGAGGCCGACTCAGGAAACGGACCATTGGTGCTTTACACCAGTTTGAGTTTCTCTCACCCCCGGGGTGCCACATAGTGATCTCTCTTCATCACTGTCCAGACGGGATGTTCTAGCAGCTACATTGCTGTAGAGCTGCATGATGGGATTTATCATCACAACTTTTTCTTGATCTCCTAAATATTTTTATAAATGGCAAAAATGTATTGAAATCCCATTTGTAAGCCTCCAAACACCTACTTATAGTAATATATAAACATGCAAATACATGTGGTTAGTGCTTCCCTTAGATACCCTGAATTGTGTCTGGTTATCAAAGGCTGCTGCTTTTTATTGTATCATTTGGTAAAGTATGCTACTAATACTACCAGTCTGTTGTCAAAGCTGACTAACTGTACATGCATGAACGTATGTATGGCTAATGTGTGTGGGAGTGCCACTGAGTGTGTTCAGCTGTGCCTTTTTTGTTGTGAAAGCCGAGACCAATATCAAGCAAAAACATTATAATAGCTCTAATTAATTCTATGTTCAAATGTCAGTTTGGCCAGAAGCTCTTGTAATGATCATATCCAACCTTTTGCGGCATTTCGTAACAATAGTTGCCTTTGTGTACCTGTCCTCTGTGGTTTTGAAAAAATGAACACCTGGACTCTACCGACTAGCTCCTGTGTATGAATTCTGTCAGTTTCTGCCATTACATTGTATGTTTGTTTAACCTAATATATTATTTTCAATTTGACACCTATATATGATGTCATCTGTCTTACTTGACAATTGCAGTGAGCACAGGTGCATTTTTCACCATACCAAAATCAATTTCACACTCTGTATATTGCAGTCCTAACACTATCCTAAGGCAGAGAATAGAGTAGCTTTGCTGTGGTTTCTGGCATGTGGCTCTTGGGTTTTAGTATTTGGTCTCTGATGTGGTTGCTTTGTTTTTATGCTGGTATTGGCAGTGTTGACGCCTGTGCTTCCCTGTTCCTGAGTGTACTGTACCACCCACACATGTGCATCTGTGACTCCCTGGTTGACATTCATTTCCTGCCCGGTCATCGCTTGGTATCACTGAGTGTATACAGCTCATTGAGTTACACATCTTTCCACCAAAAGGCTTTTTACATGGCTCAGGTTCTTGGAACAGTTGAAGTAAACTGAATGATGGGAAAGGGAGAGCACTCACTTCCTAGAACCAATGTCCTCCACAAGCCAGCATAGTTCGACATTTTAAACCCCTTGGTTTTGATACTGTTGGATGAGTGAGTCTGTGATGTGTGTGTGTGTGTGTGTGTGTGTGCCCACTAGCCCTCAGTGTTGAGTTTACATGAGGATCAGTAGACGGTAGTGGACATGAACACTGAACTGGCTATGCAGCATGACGAGGAATGCAGCTCCATACTCAAGCACTGCATGCGAACAAAGGGCCAACATTGTGTTCAAAAAGTGCTGCCTCACAAAAGGGAACTCACAAAGCCTGAAATGAACCCCCACACACCCATCCGTCTGCCCTGCTTCCGATTAGTCAGACCAAACCACCAGTCCCCTGGCAGACAGAGGAGATAGCTGTTAGTATTAGGGCTGTCGAATTAGCGCATTAATTTCGATTAATTAATCACAGAAAAAATAACGCGACAAAGAAATGAACGCAGATTAATTGTAACCCCCTTGACTCTTTAAGTCACAGACGCGGCGGGGCCACAGCAGCCTCGTCATCATGATGAAGCGGATGAGAAAACGTTACTTGGCCAAGTGAATGGAAAGTTTACATTAATAAAGTCCCGGATGTAACTGTTGATGCTCCGTTCTGTGAGATTCCTGCAGCAAAGAATGTTCGAACCATCGGAGAACTTCAAGCTGAAATATCACCGCAACGCAAAGCACGTAGCAGCTCGGAGCTAGCTAGCACCGCCGCTGACGCTAAAGTGAGCGACCCGTCTCGTCATCTCTCGATCAGGCGTTCAGACGCAGAATGAGTCAGTCTACCTGAGACACATTAACAACCCCATCGTGAAATGTATTGTAATGGTGGACTGCAGGTGATAGAGGACAGGGGGCTAATGGAGGCTTTACACATGGTGTCAAATGACACAACTTTTTAAACGTAGTGCAATGAAAGATGTTATGCCCGATATGAAATTGCACTTTGTCAAACTGTTGGTCTGTGTTGTCTAAGATAATTGTGGTAAACAAGATATTGGAGAAATGGTATTGAAATAAAAGACAAGTTGACCAGTTTATAATGCTACTCATTGATTCACTCATCTTCCAAAATCCATTTGAATATTTTCAAATATTGATATATGCGATAAATTTAGATTAATTACTCACAAAGCTTGTAATTAGATTATTTTTTTTATAATATATTATTTATTTATATATATATTTATTTATTTATTTTTTTGCATCCAGCAAACATGGATCAACATTATCGTCCATTTGGAGTTGTGTTTCTGGTCCAATAGTCATTCTCCTCATGAGGGAAATATCGGTCATGTTGCGCCACTATTTTCTACCTTTTTGGTGCTGGGCAAGTAGTATAAGCATACAGCGGGTTAAGCAAAGCAAAGATGCCTGATAAATGTGTTTTTAAAGTGAACCTAAATGGTAAAGTTGTGGGTAGCAAAATAAAAACCTGAAAGAGGCTAAAACGTCCCATGAAGCTTAGGGCAGAGTTGGATGATAATGATCTGTGGGCTCATCACTACCAGTGACAGCTTTCACATTACACAGTCATTTTATTGATATCATAATAATAATAATTTCCTCACATTCCTAATTTTTGCCAAATGTGATCAAGAGCTTTTGTCGAGGATAAAAACAATCCAATTCCAGCCTATTGACTGAAGAATTGCTTCACACTCCTAATTAAACATTGATCATTGACCCCTATAATGGGTTTATTTGAAAATAGACCAGCATCACCCCGGTCTGCGCCCTTTTGATGTAATTATACCTTCCCTACAGGGAGAGAGCTAACATGCAATTCCAGAAACAACTTTTATTTTTGAGACTTTTGTTGTTAAATCTTTCTTTTTGTATAGAAGGTTTAATAACCGACATTAACGATCCATTTGTGGTTCAATTCAGGGAAAGGATTTGAATTCTCACTGCTGGCGTGGTTTAAAAGAAAAGTGACCGATATGATGAAAAGCTTTCACCGATGCATGTGTAAAAATATGAGTGGATGGATATTGATGCATAAAATAGTTGAAGCTTTCTGTTTAAGGGTTGGCATTGTTGATCCACCATTGAATCAAATATCATCATCTACTCCACAACGTCATTGGGTTTCTCTCAGTATTGAGAGCCATATAGAGTCGGAAACAATATATTTTTAAACTATCGGATCAATAATGCCGATCACTTTGCTGTCAGCGCCATTATATGTGATCACTAAGCCTTGGGGCTCCAAACTGTGCCCTAGTTTGGTCAACACGACCCTGTTGCACAACTAAAGTGTGTTTTCCTGTGTATATGAGAGGGGGGATGTACACTAAAGTAGTAGTTGCCGTTTTAGTGGATAACCATATACCTGTAGCTGTCTTTGATGGGGACTGTGCATTTTGAAACTAGCAACCTGATCAAAGCTGTTACTTGTCCTTTAATGACATGTGAAGCCTGCAGTCTTGGCATTCTGTGATGGATAAGAAGGGAAAGGCATGTGAACGAGAAGCACAAAGTTGGAGAAAGCCCAGAGTGTGTCGGCTGTTCTCCTCTCCCCCTCTCTGTTGGAAGGTAGGTTCTAATCTGTCACTAAGCCCCATCATTCATTGCCTGTTCTCCTCTAGTATCACTGTCCCTGGCTTTTACAGTGACTATCAGACCGTATCAGAAGGATAAGTATTGTTCTAGTGCTCAGTGTAGATGGCCCTGCATACTTTCCATAGATTTATAGCAGCACTGGGATTGTTCCGGGCTCAAGCAGTCAGTGAGTGTGTTTACATGGACATAAATACCTCGTTTATGAGGCTTATCGTATTCGAGATATGGTGTTTACATGAGCACAGAGATATCGGGTTATTCATATTCCTTGTGTAAATGATAAATACTTGTAACCTGGTTACTGATTACTGCATTCTACTGTCACAGGCGCTGTGACTTCTCTCTACTCTCCACACAACAGACATTTGTTAAACATTACCACCAGTTTGTCGAGCAGCAGGTGCTTGTGCTGTTCGTCTTTCATCTCTATAATGTACATGTGTTCTTTCACATTGTACTATACGCCTACGCTGTATTGAAGGTTCAGAGGGAAACGGCATCGGAGGACTTGCTCTGGTGCTGCTGGTGACGTGTCTGCACTGAGTGTAGTGAAGCCCCGTGTTGGCATAAAGCCTCTGGCAATATATATTGTGTGTGTGTGTGTGTGTGTGTGTGTGTGTTGACACGTGTTAGGCCATTGGTATTTGCGTGTGGGACTGTCAAGTGTATGCATGGTTGTGTGTCTGAGCACTTGTCTGTGTATATAAATCCTCAGGACCCATTCTTACATCACAGCCACCCTCAGGGCAGCATGCTGCGCTCTGATACGTACCACCTCACACTAGCTGCTGCCTCCTTATTTTATTGGTCAGAGTGGTCAGATAGTCTTCTGAAGCCTGTTGTGTATCTCATATGTTGCATAAAAACACTTAGTCCGATGTATGTGTAGTACAGTAGTGGAACACACGCCATATTGACCCTAGCATGGAAATGTTATGTCAAGGTCATAGCTGCCGGCTCACATCTCCTGTCTGGACTCGTACTCGTATACATTAGTACATGCGCTTGTAAAGATGTATGTGTTCATCCTTTAGTCCAGGGGTCGGGAACCTATGGCTCTTTCGATAACGCAATATGGCTCGCAGACAATTTTGAGCTGACATTTAACATGATTAACAAGTAATAAATAATTATATTGTGTCATTTTAAAGTAAAACATTTATCAGCGGATTTGTTTTTAGTTCTCCCCTCTCCTTTCCGCCGCCCTGTCTCTGACTGTAGGTGAAGGTGTGTTCACACGTGTGTGCGTAGGGGGCGGAGCCCCGCCCGTCGCGAAACAGAGCAGAGGCGAAACTGCACAAAGCAAGCAGTAGACCGGGGGGGTGTCAAACTCAATCACAGAGAGGGCCAACATTAAAAACTGGGACTACGTCGAGGGCCAAACACGGTCCACATGTATTGAACAGGATACACATAAAGTGCAAAAAGATATGGAACATATTTAAGTCAACTGCAGACGGATTGCTGAGCAGTTCAATTAAAATATCTGAGCAGCAAAGTCTGCAAATGCTCTCAGTTGATCAGCAGAATGCGGTCGGCAACACAGCGGTGGAGATGTTTGTCAGTGTTTGGAAACACGTAGTGACCAAAGTTTCCTTCTGCATCAGAGTCTCTCTCAGGCAGCTCGCCTTAGAAAGCTCTCACTGCATCATACATGTCCGTGATCACACGGCCCTGAAGCTGCAGGTTTAACAGTGAGATGCCTCATTATGTCGTACAAACAGTCCAGCTCACATCGTCCCAGAGATCTGTGGTGTGTTTCCCTTTGCTTTCCAAAAACTTTCATTCCATTCACATATTTAGATACTTCCTCAAATGGTTGTGCCATGCATTGATTTAATTACCAAAACCGGCGGGCCAGTTATGACATATGATATTTTCTCGCGGGTCGGAAATAATTGCCTTGAGTTTGACACCCGTGCAGTAAACACTGAAACGTGTACATAAATGAGATAAATAACATAAGCATTTAGTTTATTTAATAAAAGAGCACGTGTTCAATGAAACACTGATACCGCTATTATTACTCGGAGACGTGTTATTCTTAAAAAATGCACACGTAAAGTTGCATTCAAATTTATTAAATATATGACTCAAGGAAATGCATAAAAAAATATTTGGCTTTTATGGCTCTCCCAGCCATAAAGGTTCCCGACCCCTGCTTTAGTCTGTGTTTCTTGTTTCTTTCCTGTGCTGCTCTCTGCTAGCCCAAGCACCTCTCTGCTTTTACGTGTCTGTCCATCCCTCCGTCTGTGGCAGCTTAACAAGTACACCGCCGTCCTCTCTGCCAGAGTTGTACGCCTTGTTTTTGTGTCTGTCCCACAAAGTGTCTGGTCTTTCCTATAGTTTGACTGCTCGCTTTTTCCAGGAGCATTTGTTTCCACCCGAAATCTGAATTTGACAAACTCTTTCTTATCGCTGTGTCAATGCAGGAGGAAGGAGAAGTCTTCATGCTGCTGTTGCTTCTAACTTCCATGACGGAGCAGTTTCTCATTGCGAAAACAAAAGCGACTCTACTGCTTGTGTTTGTAGTGTGTTCGACAGTAACTTCACTTGACACAGTGCAATTATCGGTGAACAGGGAGATAAACATGCACATTGCCGCCCTGCTGGCCAGTTTGATTTAATGGGCTGTGCTGAAAACTGTTGAATGTTTTAATGATAAATTACTGTGCAAATGTAGTAAACTGTCTGTCCAGTATGTGGATACATTTTTGAAGGTATGCATCTTCTTGTTGCTCTAAACCTTTTTTAAGTTCTCATGACGGCAGTTATTCAAAACTGTAAAGCAGAGCTCAATCCTCAACTGTCCATTCATCTTGGTAAGCATTTCTAAGTTCTAAAACAAGAAATCAAAAAGAATAAGAGATTTTAAAAAATACAACAAAGCGGAACAGTTGTTTTCTTGTTGGCACTAGACTGAGGCTGTATACAGTATAAGCAGTCCTTTTTTTTTCATCCTCGAACATTGTAGCTGTTGTGAGTTGAATCCGAGGGCACTGGCTGGGATTGTGTTTGATCTAGCTTTAATAAGGCAGGCAGGGAAGTTGTGAGAAGGGCGAGAGTATGGCGAGATGGGAGAAAGACACAGAGAAAGACTGAAGAAGAAAAACACAGGCACTTATCTGTCTGCTACACTCTATTTCTGTTTTTTCTTGAACGCAATCACAATAGTAATCCAGGAATAGCAGTTGAAAGGGTAAAGAAACTCATCCAGCCGACAACTCTTTGATGGGCCATCCAACGGCTTCCTAAAAACATCCACATAATAAACAGTGCTCTACTCTCCAGCCAACTTGTATAAGCATGAGTGTTGTGGCGGTAAGAAAGAAAGAGGAGGATTTGAAAGGGAGTGAAATGGCTAAAAAGAAGGGAGAAGAAAGCACGAAAAACTGCACGGCCCCTGCAGAGATGCGTGTGGGAAATCTAAAAAAACAAGACATTCGCTTCTTTGTCTAGTAGCCTCTCATATCTGTTGCTTTTGCCCATATCACTGATTGCACCCGTTTGTTTTAGATGTAATGACCAGACTTTGCTCTGTTTGAATTTAATATCGGATGCATAGTGGTTTATGTGCATGGCCATTTTGTTTTTACAGTTCTTGGCTTACAGGCCTCTCTTTCCTTTTTACCTCTCTTTTGAAAGATTTTGGAGATTTGCAGTCCTGTATTTTACTCTAAATCATTCCCAGATTTGGGACATCCTAGCAGAAGCACTTTCAGGATTTAGCTTTGAGGATATTTCCAGACATTTTGTTCATAGCATTAAGCCATTAACACTCCTCTTTTCCTCTCCCTGTAGTCTTTTTTTTTTATGCCATCACTCACTTTTCTAGGTCTTTTGGCCGACGACATAACATAAAGCTATTAACAGCCCATTGGCACTTTGATTTCAGAGTACCCCTCCTCGCACTTAGCCTGTCTCATCTTCTCTGCCTATGTTACATTACATTACATTACTGGTTGTTTATCAGGAGTGACTTACATTGAACTAAGTACAGGGACAATCTACACTGAAAAATACACTGGTGGCAGCCTGGTATTGAACTCCCGACCTTCTAGTGTTTTGTTTTGGAAGGCGTACCACTAGACCACCACCCATGTGTTAACTTTGTTTATCATCAGCTCTTCTCCTGCTATCATCCCATGGACACTTGGAAAAGCATTAGAGCAAACAACTGTTTGTGGTGAAAGATGGCTGCAAAGTTTGTCTACCAGGAACTTGACAGCTGTCTTATTAGTGGTCATTTTGTCTTCTAAAAAAACCTTTTTGAGCACTGTCCAGTTATAGGACACTCTCGTACTATTAGGCTTCCATCCCTGTATATCCGGTTCACAAGCCTGACTGAGCTACTTGTTGCCAACAGTCACCCTCCAATCACGATGCAGACTTTGTGTCTGTCTGGTAATATGAGATTTCCTGGTCAGTGCAAGCTTCCCGGAACGGAGCAGGTGTTGACTCTTAACATACTGTAGTATCAATCCCAAGTTTTCAGTTAAAACTCAAATAGTGACATTGTGTTTCGGTCTAATGCACCTGATAAAAGGTTATTTTCTTTCCCCAAAATTTAACAAGAATATTGTTTATTGGTATGACCAAAGCATATTTAATTATGAATGTGTTAAAAGAAGTAGCTATCATTTTCCAGTAATGATCACTCCAAATAAAATGTTTTACGGTGATTAATTCATTGTTTGGTGATCGCCAACTTGGTAAACTCGTCGATAAGAGTTGTTTTTTCTACTAACAATTATAGCTTTGTTAAATAAAAAAAATTCACAAATTAATGGTTTTCCTCTGTGAAAGTATAAAGTATAAGTAAACTTTAAGAATGCTTAAATGGTTTTAAAGGCACAGTAAAATTATGTAATTGTCCTAACTTTTACCAGACTTGTTTGCCTTTACCTTTTCTCCATATTGCCCAGCCGTTCATTAAAATCAATGCCAAGAGCATATTAATTAATAGGCACCCAAATACAATAATCTGCTACTCTGCCAAGTATAATAATGATTTAATACAGAAAATACACAAACCATAATAATAATTATAATAGTATTAAAGGTGTTTTTTAAGTTCTAGTCCTGGCACATGTACCCATTCTGTGTGTCTGGCTGGAGCTCAGGTTGTGTTGCCAGAGATGGAGGCTGGGTTCCCCCAGAGGGGAGCAGCAGTGAGGAGGTATAAACAGCCAGCTTCCCAGTGGGCCTGATGGAGAACACTTCCTTCCCTTCGCTCCCTTTTTAGGTTTCCCCACAAAGGACCTTGCAACAGGTTTCTCCTGACCCAGCCTGGTTTGCCTCTAGTGCATCCCTCTTCCCTGTTTCAGATAGACAAACACGGCAAGATGTTGACAGAAGTATTAAGTCAAAGGATGAAATCTAAAATGTCAACACGAAGCAGAAAAACATAAATTCTTATGTCATAGCCCCCCTCGTTTCTGTAATTCCTGCTAAATGTTAATAGCTTTTAAAATGCCTCAAGGTGCTTACCAAACTCCTCAATGTCTTTGTACTGTGATTAGTGCTCTGACTATCGGCGACCTAACAACCTGACTTTACATGGCATCATCTCGTGACTCTGCGGAAAGCTTGTACAGTTGGACAGAAGAAATCGTTAAACATTTGAAAAGTGCTTGAAATTGTAAATGTGAACCTTCTGTTGAATGCTGTCACGTAAAATATTTTTGTTTATAGAACAATAACATCTGGTTTAATGTGATAAAGGATTGAAAAAAACAGTTTACAGTATATACTTATATAATATATTGTATGCTTGTATACAAATGTACGTATGTAATTTATCACAGCTTTAAGGTGCTGGAAAATCTTTAAAATTCTCCTTGAAAATGCTTAAAGTGCTTGAATTTGACTCTGGAATAGGTGTAGGAACCATCCACACAATGTGTTTAGATCTTTTTTCCTTCTGCTGGACATGGATAGAAATGAATAATATTTTATCAAGTTGGAAAAAGGCTAAATAGCATTCATTGCGTGTTGGAGAAAAAACATACGACTGCGTTGAAAATGATGATTGGTGTTATACAAGTTACTGTGGAGTGAGAGGGGGGAGGGAGACGCTGTTGAGCCAACAGCAATCAGCTGTTGCGGAGCAGAGAAGAGAACCCGCGGTCCATGACGCACGGTCTCCTGTGCTCCCAACTCTTATTAATCTTCCCATAGTGCCGAGACATAACAAAAACTAAATGTATCGCTTTGCAGAGCGTCATCCAGTCCAGAGACTGTGTCAATGCGCGTGTTTAGGAATCGATGAAAGGAACCAAGATGTATATATTTTTTGGGTACCGCATTTTGGATTTAGGTCTTACTTGGAACAGAGTTTCTGTTCCCAACCCTAGCTAGCAGCGATACTGGCTTGACGGGGTGCAGTACTTGCCCGTAGAGTATCAAAATCACGACATCCTGCACATTAAGGGCATGTTGTGTTGACGTGAATAGAAAAAAAGCTTTACTGCCATATTGGAAGGATCACAGCTGCTGGCAGAGTTTTTCAATCAGGGAAACAACACAAACAATCGGACGTCATTCAGACGAGGCTATCTCTAACAGACAAAACTGAATGTGAGACAAGTCGTGTTTTTCAGTGTGGATAATGGCTCTTTGGTTTTGGGATGGAGGGGGGTTGAATGATGTGGCATTCAATGGTCTGTGGCACCTCTTTGAGCTGCAGGTCTAGAAACAGTGGACAGCTGTCTATGTTGATGAATGATGTGTCTTTAGGGCAGTAATTATGGATGTCCTGCAGCTTGAAAGGCTGCCTTGAGGTGCTAAAAATATATATGTTTGAGTGTTAATATGATGAAATGATGAGCGACAGGGCTGGTCTTCCTTTGTCCTCATTATATTGACACTGTGTCCTAACTCACTCCTGTCTGTGGTCCTCAGTTCACCAGAGGCCTTCTTCTCTCATTCTTATTATGCAAAGGAGCCATCGCTCAAAGATTCAACCTGCTGTAAAACATGACTCTACATAAAAATATCTGTATCAGTCCGTTTTATATAATAATGTTTTACTTGGTCTACTTTGTACAGTCATGCACGTACCAAAACCTCAGCCTCAAGCTGGGATGAAGTAAATAGAAATGAGCACAGAGCGCAGTGTAAACAAAGGAATGACTCAGAAACATGTAACCAAGCCCATGACCTTGTTGACCAGTTCAACCTGATGCTGAACTATTCAAAGCAGTGTACATAATATTTGAGTCCCTGTTCACATCACAGCAAATGAATCCAAAGCATACAGGACATTTTGCCCTTTCTTTCTAGTACATTACCGCTTCAAAGGAGCTTGACAGCAGCAACCTCCTGAGAGTGATTCTCCAACCCCAAGTGTCCTGGTTTCTGTCTCTCCCTTTAGGTTTCTCAACTCTGGTAAACATTTCCACCTGTGAACGTGCCACACAGTCACTGTCTGCCCCGAGGGTGTAGGCCTGTTCAATATTCATGTAGGTTAATGACAAAAAGTCCCACGTGCAGTTTTATGAGGTAACCTTTTGAGAACCATTCTTATAAGTGTCACAACTGGCTGCTAAAATGGTGAATTCCCCATTTTGAATTTGTAATCGATAATGCCATTTGCTACTACACAAAGAAACTTTTGTAACCAAACGTCAGTAGTGACATGTTTCCAGCTGACAGCTGAAGAGGCCCAGTGTCGGGTTGCTCCAGGGGTCTCCATCCCATGACCCCATTGTGTTTGATTAGGATCGAGTTCCTTTTGGCACAGGTGTGGAAACATACAGAAGATGAATCTCTTCTGGTATGGATCAACTATAACAATAAGCACAGGAAAAGCTCATACTGCGATATGAATACAATTTTTCTCTCTTTTTTTTGTGGAGCCAGGTACTTTTTTTTTATTTTGAGAAACCACAATGTTCAGCTCCTCTGCAGAAACTTGAAGGAGGGAAGTTTCACATGGGACATGTGTGGACACTGGTAGGCACCCCGCAGACACTACAGCTGTAAAAACATTGCTGTATGTCTTTAGCATCACCTGTCAGCTTGTATCCGTATAGGTACAGCTGAGTATACACACAGGCAGCATTAGTGTTGCAACTCATTTTAGCATCACGATGATGCCTTCTTTAATGTAAAACATTCGGCTGATAGCGTGTATTGCTTGTTGTTTGGCAACTAGCATCCCATTGAACCTGACTCCACAGGTGTTGTTTGTAGGACCATATGAGTATGTGGCAGGAAAAGAGTAGGCATGCTTATTTCCACCAACCCTGGTTAAACACAAGCCAGAGAAATGTGTGTGATGTCAGGCCTGTGTGCATTTAGTTACAAATGTGTTTTGATAGACTTGGCTCCTCAACCAGTGACGTCACAGATGACGTGAAACTCGAGCTGTGCTGCAGTCCCGTTAACTTAGTGGTGATATCGGAGGTAATGTTTGACTATTTCAAGACGTCATTCTCTGCTGATGTTTTGCCAAACCTCAAACTAATCTTCTAAGGTTTTAGACAGCCTCCGGATTTAATTTTCCCTGCAAAGACTTGGAAACATTTTAGCTTAACATTTATTTTTTCCCTCTTGGAGTCATTCCAAAGGCTTATTGAGTGCAGCTGAAATGCAGAGGGAGCTTGGCATTTTGAACTTAATATGTGCATTGTTCTTGTGTTGAAAACTATTGAGTTGCTGTTTTGATTTGGAAAGAAATAAAGAATGATTTCAACAAGCTGCTTTGTAGAAGAGAAAGGTGGATTATATTCACTACATTAGCAAATCCAAGCTTCTGGCCTTCAGTGGTTTGTTGTTGTTTTCTCACCGTGGCATATTTATGCGTCATTATTTAACACCCCACTGTGTTGTTTTTCAGGTGATTCTGAAGTAATCTCCTGACAAAAGGCTGCGTTGTAGCTCTTTGCCATACAAGATTCAAGTTTCATCCACAAACACATCCCTACCTGTAACCAAATCCTCCCACCTTGCATTGTTTTTGCAACGGCGTCTGTAGTTGTTATTTTGTCCTGTCTGCCTCCTAGTAAGGGTACAGTCTGTACGAGCAAAGGGAACTTTATTTGTGTTGTTTGTTGTTGCGTCACTGAAGCTTTTGCATCCCTGTGAGTTTTCTATTTGAATTTGGCCGAAAAGGAAATACGAAGTGTGTGACCCGATGGGTCTAAAGACAATGGAGAGGAGTAGAGAGTCTAACTATATGAAGGTAATGCTTAATATTCACGGTGGTGCTCAGGGCGTCAACACGCTGGCTGTTAGTTATTGTAGTATAGACGGAATCGGAGTTTCGGGCTTCCGAATCGCAATGCATGCTGGTGTGGCAAGCCTAGAAAAGTGAGTACCAACTCTACAATGGCCGCCATATTGGATTTCTTCTCTACGTGTTTACATTGTATTTGGCTAGTTTTTAGTGTGTAATCATCGCTCTTCTAGTTATGGGATTTGGACACCGAAATTGTGCGGTGAAAGGATGTTCAAACAGTGGGAGAAAGCTAAATAAATGGGCAGAATCTCATTGTGAGCTTCACGATTGCAAAAATTGCGACTCCAAGCCCTCGTTCGAACTATTTCCATTTCCATCAGCACTAACTAACAATGATAGAAGGCTAGCATGGACCAAAGCTGTAAAGAGACAGGATTACAATAGGAAGTCTTGGGAGCCCAAGAAATCTTTGCGGATTTGCAGTAAGCATTTTATGCCAGGAAAACCAACAAATTAATTCCCTGATCCTGAACTCGACCTGGGGTATGTAGTCTATCTACTTGATTTATATATTGACAAATGTACTTTCTATATATTGAGTTTTATGATAATTAACAAACACAAGTTAGGGTATATATTTATAATAGCTTACCCTGCAACACAACTGCAATAAGCACTTATGATATCGCCAGTTTTCTTGACTGCGCAGATCCATGCCGAATGTGGCGTATTGGGAAATTTTCATTGAGTACATTTTGCTTTCGAAAAGCTAATACTCAGAATCTGCGAGAGGATTGAAAGATATTTGTTTCAACCAGCCAGAGTCAAACAGTCTAAATGCTTTGCCTTCTTTGTATTCGTTCAAAGTTTGTTTATGAAACTACATCGTTCCCTGCGTGGTCAGACATTAAAAATAATGTTATATCGCTGAGGTATATCGGCGGCCAAGAAGTCATGCTGTTGTTTTCATTGACCCAGCCATCCTGCAATGTCAAGGGATCAGGCACTGAAACGCCACTCGGCATAACCAAAAGCTTAGTCTTTTCTTTTTCTGTGGTTGATAGTCTTTCGTTAGCTGTTGGTTGCTCCTCAATGCCCGTCTCTAATGCAGCAAACACCCTGGCAATAAGCTCGAGTTGTGTTCCTGAAACCTTTAAATTCCGCTTGCGGCAAAATACTTTCAAAGCTTTGACTTTCCACATCTGAACCTCATCATAAGTAAGGAGTTCAGAACTCATTGTAGAGTAGTAGGTTTGTTTACGACACACTTGAAGAATAAGCTAAATACAATATAAACACGTAGAGAATAAATCCAATATGGCGGCCCTTGTAGAGTTGGTGCTTACTTTTCTAGGCTTGCCCCACCAGCATGCATTGCGACTCCACCGGAAGCCCGAAACTCCGATTCCGTCTATACTATCTAAATGAAGTTTTACATTTTACTTTGTTCTGCCTCTGCACTAGATGGCTGTGGGGAAACCGTACAGTATCTCCTCACATTTGCTGCTACACTACATCTGTGCATGTTTGTGTTCCTTGTCTCTCGCCCTGTGGGGGTTCTGTTGTTTCCCAGCTGCGTTCACCTAGCTTGTTGACTGTGTTCAGCTAGAGATCCCCTGCCCTGCCCTGTCCGGAAACATAACTGCTTACCACAGAGTTGGGACAAACCAATACTGGTTATGGCAGGAGCCAGACCAGATTATCTAATCTTGTATGGTGGTATTTAGGATACTACTGTGTAGTATCAAGAGTTAGATAAGCTGATGGAACACAAATCCTGTGTTTGTGATCTCTAAGGTCAGATATGGGTGCTGCTTTAGTGCTTCTTGTTGGAGTTAAAAGGAGGTGAATTATTAGTTAAGATTAGGCCTCTATTCCGTCCTAGTACACAACTGGAAAATTATTTTGTACATGATCCTTTAGTGTTACATCATTATCCTCTATTGGAATGAGAAATAGCATTTTTAACAGACTGATATGAGAGTGGTATCAATATTGTCACCCAATTCTGGGCAAGAAAGTATATAATCATGTTTCTCTTTTAAGCGTTCACTTGGTGCCTTTCCTGAACAGTTGCTTATTTGTTTGAGGTGTTCTTAAATTTAAATGAAAACACCGGAAAAGAAAATCCAAGATTGGGTAGTTTCGTATTTTTGTACTTGGAGTACTAGTGTGTGGAAAAAGAGCACGATGTTTCTAAAGGGAGTTGTAATAGTTACTTAGCAACATTAGGAACTAGTATCTGTCTTTTGCACATGTATTTGTATCGGACAACTCTCGCTGAGTGTGAACATGCTGTCCAAGTCATCCTTGCCAAACCTCACAGTCCACCTCAGTGGGGTAGCTACACCTGGCTTCACTCCCAGTATCCCACATCAACGTCACTACTACTGTGTTTCTCACCAGTAGGAAACCAAGTTTTAACAAATCTACCGTTTGGTTCCCTGCAATCCAATTTAATTGTGAAACACAGGCGAGTGAAAAATGGCATTCTTGGGTGAGCTCCCATGTGTCCCAGTATTGAGTTAACATTTATTATTCACATGTTATTCTGTTCCCAATCAGTCACCATCCATAATGTAAAGGAGTGCACTGCCAGGGTAGAGAGGAGGATGAAGGTCGTATATGTCACAGAAGTGAAAGGACACAGTAAAAGACCAGTAAATAAGTCTAGTTTGCTTGCTTTAGTTAATTTGACAAAAAATATTGTTGTTTGTTCAGCAGCCTGATATACAGGACTGTCTCAGAAAATTAGAATATTGTGATAAAGTTCTTTATTTTCTGTAATGCAATTAAAAAAACAAAAATGTCATGCATTCTGGATTCATTACAAATCAACTGAAATATTGCAAGCCTTTTATTATTTTAATATTGCTGATTATGGTTTACAGCTTAAGAAAACTCAAAAATCCTATCTCAAAAAATTAGAATAGTTCCTCAGACCAAGTAAAAAAAATAGATTTATAACAGCAAAACAAAATCAAACATTTGAAAATGTCGCTTAATGCACTCAGTACTTGGTTGGGAATCCTTTTGCACGGATTACTGCATCAATGCGGCGTGGCATGGAGGCAATCAGCCTGTGGCATTGCTGAGGTGTTATGGATGCCCAGGATGCTTCAATAGCGGCCTTTAGCTCATTAGCATTGTTGGGTCTGGTGTCTTTCAGCTTCTTCTTCACAATACCCCACATATTCTCTATGGGGTTCAGGTCAGGGGAATTGGCAGGCCAATCGAGGACAGTAATGCCATGGTCAGTACACCAGTTACTGGTGGTTTTGGCACTGTGGGCAGGTGCCAGATCATGCTGGAAAATGAATTCCTCATCTCCATAGAGCTTTTCAGCAGACGGAAGCATGTAGTGCTCTAAAATCTCTTGGTACACAGCTGCATTTACTCTGGGCTTGATGAAACACAGTGGACCAACACCAGCAGCTGACATGGCTCCCCAAACCATCGCTGACTGTGGGAACTTCACACTGGATTTCAAGCAACTTGGATTTTGCTCCTCTCCAGCCTTTCTCCAGACTCTGGCGCCTTGACTTCCAAATGAAATACAAAACTTGCTTTCGTCTGAAAAGAGGACTTTGGACCACTCTGCAACTGTCCAGTGCTTCTTTTCCATAGCCCAAGTCAGACGCTTCTTCCGTTGTCTTGAGTTCAGAAGTGGCTTGACCATGGGAATACGGCTATTGTAGCCCATTTCCCGGACACGTCTGTGAACAGTGGCTTTTGATACCTGGACTCCAGCTTCAGTCCACTGTCTTTGAAGCTCCCCCAAATTCTGGAAGCGACTCTTCTTCACAATGCTGTTAAGGCTGCGGTCATCTCTCTTGGTTGTGCAGCGTTTCCTGCCACATTTCCCCCTTCCAACAGACTTTTTGTGGATGTGCTTTGAAACTGCACTCTGTGAACAGCTTGCTCTTTGAGAAATTTCTTTTTGTGTCTTACCCTCCTGATGGAGGGTGTCAATGATGGTCCTCTGGACAGCAGTCAGATCAGCAGTCTTCCCCATACTTGTGATTTAGTTTACTGAACCAAGCTGAGTGTTTTTCAAGGCTCAGGAAAC